>NW_023494793.1:6136086-6284386 GCF_904425465.1 Colossoma macropomum | reverse complement strand
GTTTCAGCTCCCCCGCTCCCCGCTTGGCTGTGGTTGGCTGTTGTCCATTTTCGTCCGTGAAATGAGTGGCCGCAGCTGCTGTGAAAAAGGAAACGGAGCGCTGCGATTCGCGTCGTCCATTTTCGTTCCTTTTTCGTCTTTGATGGTGATTGGTCGAGCAACCCACACTCATGTGTTGCAGGTGTAGCGGAAATGGTAGAGCGCTCGCTTAGCATGCGAGAGGTAGCGGGATCGATGCCCGCATTCTCCAAGAAATACACTTTTTCACTCAGATACCATTCGCAACCTATTTTTCATGTGCTGAGAACACAGTGACGTGCAGTGAAGTGTATTTTTTATTATTGTCCAGTGTGAAAATGTGGCTGCTAAGCATAAAACACGGTCACAGGGCAGGTGAGCCTGACACTGCAACATGAAACACCAGCGAAAGAGCACTTTCTTGCAAGAAAATATACTTTATTCACCATGCACGCTGAACTATAATGTCACAGAGGGTGGTCAGACATATATTTAACCCAAACACTTCATCTTATAAATACAAAGAAAAGCTGTACAAGTGCTGGAAGGTACACAAAATTTTGTCGCATGCTGCCCTCTGCTGGTTATTTTTCAGAGGTGCATGTTTGATCAGGGGCACTTAAAAACTGGCCATTTCATTGCTGGAACGTGGAGCCCTGAGGCTGCAACCCTCACTGCATCCCTGTAGTAACCGCTTACCTGAATGGACACTACGCATAGGCTTTTACAGCCCATAATACTTGTGCAACCACTTCACAGATAGACATACATGGTGCACCTGTAGGCATCATGTCTGTAGCCAGAACAAGGCCTAAAACATGTCACAAATTCTTTATGAATGTGCGTAAAACCACAGCCCAGGTGTTTTAGTGATGGCTGATGATGTGATAATAAAGGCATGATATTCTGATGAAGGGTTTCATCCCTCGTAGTTCTAATTGAGGGTTCCTCTGCAGTTCTCCGCTCCACACAGGCAGGGGATCTTCTCATCCTCGATGGGGAATTTGTAGTCATACGTGATCTCTTCGTTGACGCCAATTGGCTGGCGGGAATAGATGACTATTTTCTTTTTAGCTTCAACTGTGATGACTTTAGCGTAGCAGTTTGGCTGAAAGAAGGTACAAAAAAATCAAGATAAGATCCAGGAACAATTATAACATTAACTTGCAGACCTACTGCCCAAAGACCAGTCGCCTCAAGAGCTCTCAGAGGTGTCTCGATGGTAAAGTTCAGCAATTAAATCCTCAAACATTTTACTTACATTACAGCTGTGGTTGATGAACCTGGCCAAATTGCCACATTTCGTGGCATCAATGATGGTGTCCTGGTCGACTCTGAACAGGTAGCTGCTGCCGATGCCCTCCTGCTCATATTTCCTCTCACGCATGTCCGCTATCACCTGTGGACGCAATGCAGACCACAGCATTTTAGAAGAAGGGGAGGAATATTATTACGTTATTGCAGAGATTCCTTCTGGAAACAAACGTCTTAAGCTGTAGGCGTTTTATTGTGCTATTAATCATAAGCTGTGTGATTCAGTAACTACCACAAAACTAGTGGGAATTAATTGGAATTGTTAATTGGAATTTCTTTTATTAAATATAAACCCTGATCATATCTAGTTTCATTTACTTTTGTGAGATGTGATGCTCTCAACTCATTAGATAGATAGATAGATAGATAGATAGATTGCAGCAGTACAAAGTACACTAAAGATATTGCCGTATACTATTAGCAGATGCATAAATAGAAGAATTAAAGATAAATAATAAAATATACTAAAACAAAAAATATATATAATGTGCAGTGCAAAAATAAGCAAAATCACATAAATACTACACAGTTAACAATGCAGTGGTGCATGTCCCCTCCAGTGAATGAACCAAATGACTATGTACTGTAAATGATGACCAGTGTTAACATTTGTGCAATATGAAATATTTATGGATGTAAAAACAAAGTGGCAGTACAATGTGCAATATGTGTAGATAAACAAAGTGAAAGTGCAATAGTAATATGAGTAGAGAGATATAATGCAATGTAATGTCCAGCAGGTGCCCAGTGAGCCTGTCCTGTCAGTGGCTCAGTCTACATAAATGTTCATAGCTGAAATTTTACATTTCATTTGGTCCATATTTTGCCTCAGCACAAATGTGAGGAAACGTTTTAGATCAGTCAAACTATATGGCTAAAAAGTCCACTGGACTAATCATTTTAAACAAGACCATAAAAAAATCCTAATTTGATTTAAAATAAAAATATAACAATTATATCTAATCAGGCACAGTGGGTAGCGCTGTCGCCTCACAGCAAGAAGGGCCTGGGTTCGATTCCCGGCCGGGAGACCAGGGTCGTTTCTGTGTGGAGTTTGCCTGTTCTCCCCGTGTCTGCATGGGTTTCCTCCGGGTACTCCGGTTTAGTCCCACAGTCCAAAGACATGCAGTCAGGCCAACTGGACTTGCTAAATTACCCCTAGGTGTGAATGTGTCTGTCTGCCCTGCGATGGACTGGCGACCTGTCCAGGGTGTATCCTGCCTTTCGCCCAATGACAGCTGGGATAGATTGTGTGTGTGTGTGTGTGTGTGTGTGTGTGTGTGTGTATCTTATCAAAAATAAAAATGGGAGCTGTTCATTTGTTCATCCAAGACATATCCTAACAAATTTCTTACCATAGTTGTTGACATCAGTGGGCTAATTCAATGGTTGTCAAACTGCATTACCGTCGGCCCACTGCACTCGCACCCGTTCATCTCACAAAGGGGTTGATCACTTGAATCAGTACTGCAGCACGGAGAACGCCAAACCCTGCAGTGCTGTGGCCCTAGAGGTCATAGTGTGATGCATTTGTAGCTCACCTGCCGAATGCTCTGGCCAACGTACTCGATCACCATCTCATCTGCTGCTATTGGCTCCTCTGCAAACAGGCCCCAGTCATGGATAAGACTTCTGCTGAAACGCAGCTTCTTCTTCCGGAACTGGAACCACCAACAGTGATCACACATTCAATAAACAAAATTAGTGTGTCAGGTGTAATGTCCACCCTCAACACCAGAGGTCAGCCTCACCTGAGTTTTGAACTGTTTCCTACTAACGCCTTGATTCCATTCACCTGCAGCTCATCTACCTCCCTGTATAAAAACCCACACCACCACATTCTGCACAGTGTTGCCAGTTTGTCTGCTTACTGAACCTTGTACCTCTATGATTCCTGGATTTATGGTTTACTTGGACTTTTATCCAAAATCTTGGACTTTGCTATCTCAGTTTTTTTGACTATTTTGTTTCTGACTCTGCTTCTTGTTTTGTTATTTTTGATACTGTGTTTTCGGCTAAACAGAAAAATGGATTCAAACTCATCTGGAGAGCCTTCATTACATACTGTAACATAAACCATGGGTCACACATTTGAAATCACTGATGTCTGTAATATAAAATAAATTTTGTTACAGATTCAGGTGTTAAAGAATTCTAAAATACTCATTAATGACTTAAATATTTAAATAATATAAATAAATTAAGAAATTAACTCATTTTAAATTAAATGAATTAAATATTAATACATTAATTGATAATCACAAATTAACTCATTGATGAATTAAATTAAATATTTAAATAATTAAATACTCATCATATGATACTCATTAACTTCATAAGTTATAAATAATATGTAGGAGGCTGTAAAAAATCTGAAATGTTAGATGTTTCCAGAATGATAAAAGATGTATAACATCAAATAAAAAGTTAAAACAAACAATATCTTGTTTTGTATATGAAAAATAGTAAATAACTTTACATTGCAGAAAGATTTTACTATATTATTACCACTTACTATACTGGCATTTCCCACCAAAAAAAATATTACAGTAAATAATTAAAATACCTTGTTGTTTTATAATAATTAAATATACTAGCTATACTATAAATTGTTATAGAGCAAACAATTATAAACTTATAAACTACAATTATATGAAAAAACACCCCTTTGAACAAGAGCATATGTTATAAACAGAACATAGAATCGCTGTTATAAAAACTGCAACATTAATAAATTTCCCCTAAATTGTAGCTAAAATTCTGTGATGCAGCACCTTGAGCTGGTTGAACTTGAGCAGATCGCTGTCACAGCTGAAAGAGGACAGCAGGCGGCGCTGCTCCGCACGGAAATCTGATCCAGACCGGGATGATGATGGCAGCTGAGCTTGAGTGTTCTTGCACTACATGGATTAAAAAAAGCTCATAAATCATTAATAAGCATTTACACGGCCTATTAACATACATAATTATTTGCACATGACATTATAACGTGTTACTGTTGCATGACTTTTATTTTGCGCCTGTTAACATTTTCATTTTCTTGTTTTAATTTTAATTTTTCTTTTTAAATAAGTAGGAACTGAAATATTAAGCTTTGTTCGTTTACATAACAGCTTTCTTTAACAAATTACTGTTAAAAGGACACATTGACGCTCTTTTAGCACATTACAGGCAAAGTGAATGGTGGTTTAAACACCATGCAAAGAAAAATGGCAACATTTAAACAGCTTAACATTTGATGTGTTGTAATCTGACAAAATATGTTCATTTATTATTACAATAACATTTCAAAGTTAGATTTCCTTTTACGGAGCACTTGGATTAGTAATAATAAATAAAGGTCTCTCTCTCTCTCTCTCTCTCTCTCTCTCTCTCTCTCTCTCTCTCTCTCTGTCTCTCTCTGTCTCTCTCTCTCTCTCTCTCTCTCTCTCGCACACACCTGGGAGTTGTGTGTAGGCTCCTCTGAGGCGGTGTGCGTGTGACGGAGGTATCTTAGCTTATCCCTCTTGCTGATGAAGTAATATCCCTCGGTCCGTGCGCTCCCGGTCATGTGATACCGAACATCGCTCCATGCGCTCGGCCTTTCATCAGGAACGCTGGTGGGTGCGGAAAAGTCAAGGAATGCACAAGCTGGGTGAGTCTTCGTTTTGTAGAGGCACCACTGTATTAGTATTTAACCCCTTAACATACCAGGTTTATTACATACTAAGGCTTATTATTCAGTAGCTACAGGCACTTCAATGCTAACTAATGGAGCTATTCTTAGGTTATAGAAGTGTGTAATAAAACTTTGGGCCCATGGCTTGTCAAGGGTTTCATTTGTTACCTGTTTTATTATTATTATTACACACTTTTATTGGCTTAATCAAGTAAGAGAGAGAAATGATGCTTTGGTAATACAGTAACTCAGGGTTATACAGATGCATTGCTGCATTGATGATAGAACTTGACTGCATTAGTTGTAGCAACGTTCTGCACTAGGAATGTGAAGCTATATATATATATATATATGTGTATGTATTACACACTTTTTCTTATGGTCATTTTGAGACGGTTCCTAACACTAAAGCAGATGCTTAAGCAAACACAGTGATTGTGTACAAGCTGAAGCTTAATCTTTGTCTAATAAAAAAACTGAATTAACAGTAAAGGTTGTCATGTTTAATTCAGCCACACAACTGAATCTAAACTAGCAAGAAAGAACGGAATCGTAATGCAATCCAATTGTTGTGAGGTCAGAGGTTCACACCCCTACTGTAACTACATACAGTCATGTTAATAAAACTTACTAAACTGAACTAAAGAAAAAGAGAGAGAGAGAGAGAGAGAGAGAGAGAGAGAGCGTTTAGATAAGGATATGAGGGTGAGGAACCCAGTGTGTGTTGTTCAGCCAGTCACAGCTGCTGTCCTGCCCCAGCATCCTCTCGTAAGAGGCCCGCAGGTGGCCGATCTCCTCCACGTTGACCCCTTTAGTCCAGACAGCATGAAGAACCAGCTTCTCTCTGCGCTCAGACCGCGGAGCAAAGCGCCGCCAATGCGAAGAGCTATGTGACCACCATCTCCTCTTTCTCCACTGGTCCAGCGGCTCTGGAAGCGCATGGTTCTCCGTTCTTCTTGGCTCGAGCCTGTTCTCCACTCTGTTCTCCAGACCCTGTAGTTAAAGGTATGCCATATGATGATGTGACAGCATTATTGTGATACATTACAGCTTGTTATGGGTATAGATCACGCAACCGCTGCATGCATCACCAAGAACAGACCAATTACAGGGAGCCAATAAACAACAGCAATTTTGTCCATTTCACCTTAAAACATTGTGATATATATACATTTGTGTATTGTAAAATATGTTTTCAAGTATTATGATGGTATGTTTTTGCCGTGTCATCCACTCTTACCTGTAGTGGCTTCTTGCCCTGGGCCTCCGCTTGACCCCCAATCAATTCCCCATTAAAACCTGGAGCTGCATCCCAGGAAGATTTCTGAGTCAAATCTCTAGCTGGTGTGCATGAGAAGGCATCTGCATCTTGACTGAGTCTATTTTTCTGCATGAGTATCTTTCTCCTTTTGTGCTGGAGCCGCTCTTTTCTCTTCTTGAGACGTGCTGCATCCAAACTTGCAGTCCGATTTGTGGAGCACCTCAGCTGCTGTCGCACAAAATCTCGATCTGTAACAAAATCTGGAGACCTAGGTATGGGGCTGGGTGTCTCTGAGGCCGAGGAACCAGAAGAACATGGAGAATGTCTAGTGTTCCAGCCAGAATTCTGACCATAACTCCGCTCCCTGTGGTGAAAGCTTATATCACTGTGGTCTGAAAGGGGTGAAGGGGGGGCTATGTCCCTTCCTGGAGTCCTAGGGATGCAATTGCCTGCATGGGGTGATGGGGAGGTGAAGGATGGAGAGAATGGACCATGCATCGCCATCCTGAGTAGTGCATCTTGTGAATTTCTTGCTGTTGTTACTCTCCCTGAGATGCGCTCTCGCTTGGATCTGCCTGGCGTTTTTGGGGTTTCCTCATAGGCGAGGTATGTGGAGGGTAATGGAGGAGGGGAGAAGTAAATAGGAGGTGAGGGAAAGCGATGGAGGCCGGTAGGAGATGGGGGAGGGGGTAGTGGAGTAGGAGGACAAGGGGAAAGAACTGGAGTTTCGGCCTCCATCTCCATTCCTCCACCCGGAGTATGGGGTAGTTCCTCCTCTGTGGCAACAGGGGGAGACAGTCTGTGCCTAAGCTCAAGGTCAGGATCAGTCTCGGACATAGAGCCGGTAGGTGTAGGGGGTCTGAGGTTGCCGGAATCTTCCAGTGTTTCTATGGTGTCTTCCTGATCCTCCAGTTCCATCTCAAATTGAGTCTCCAGCCCATCATCTGCATTTATTACAAATATATATATATATATATATATATATATATATATATATATATATTGTCATAAATTAGGCACAACATTACTCAGACTTCAAAACATGATTGGTTTAGACTTGCCTGGTTTAGATCTTACTTGAAAGACTGCTACCAATTTGTATATGTTGCAAATGTAGAAGAATGCAATATGGTGTTCCACAAGGCTCTGTTCTGGGGCCCTTACAGTTCCTAATTTATTTACTGCCATAAGGGGGCACAAGTTGCCAATCACTTTTATGCTGATGTAACACAGTTCCACACATCATCTCAGTCAGATTCAGAACACAGATACATTTCACTTAAGACTGGATGAAGGAGGAACTTATGATAAATCAGAAGCAGAATTAATGCTTACTTAGTCACTGTTTCACAGCCTTACAATATCGTTACTTGACTAGACTGAACACTCAATAGTTGTAAGTAGGCCTGTCAGAATTATTACACAATAGCCTAATCACAATTATTTGAGATGAATGCAGTTATTTATGACCTCATTCATTTTCCACAGACGTGAGATTTCATTATCGATGATGCAACAAACAAAATGTGAATTGGGTGTGTTGGGTTGAGGCAAACAAATGCAAATAAACAAAATGTGTAGCTATGATTGACTCTACACATAATTCTGTTTACCTGTGGTCATTTGTGTGAGTGTGAGCAGAACTGATTCAACAGTACAACCAGTGTTAGATACTATGTAAGCATAGCTTGCAGGTGTTTTGGCTAATTTGCCAGTTTGGCCACTTTAGGCTTGTATTTTAATAGGTGCGAACAATGAACAAGAAAAGAAAATTAAATTTTTAATCACAACTATTTATGACGATTAATAGTCAGCTAAAATTTCATGATTGTGACAGCCCTAAAAGACCTAACATTTGTCCTTGCACTGTTTTTATCCTTGCAGTGTCTCGTCTGGTCTTGCACTGTATTGTATTTAGGGCTGACTGATTTGGGGAATATTACTACTAGTGATTTTTCTGATTAATACTGCGACTGCAATTTAAACTGCGATTATTATCTATGAAAGTATAAGATTCAGGCCTGTGGTTCTTTTTTGGCCAAAAGGTTCAAAATTTCCTCTTTTTCTGGCTCGAGTCTTGACCCCTAAATGAAGTACGCCAGACTACCAGTACATTGCGGTTGTGATGTCACAACACATGCAGGTTTGGTTGCCACTGATTGGTCTAATTTACCTACAGGCAGTTCACAAGCTCTGTGTTATTAGGTTCAATTTCCCCACTTAACACTTAGGAGAACATTTTTGATAATGTGCGCTATAAAATGAATCGCCGCTCTTGCGATTCGAAAATTGCACTTAAATTGCGATTTCGATATTAAAATGATTAGTCTTTCAGTCCTAACTGTAATTCTTACTAAAGTGAACTGTCTTTGATTAAACATGTTATTATTTTATATAACTGATTAGCTAGAGTGAGTAATATGTCCTATGTACTGAACTCAAAAGACAAATAAAATAATCTTGATCTTGATGTTCACCAATTATCACTGATGCAAACTGCCTAAAGTACCACACGTGTCTCAAACCACAGCAAGACAAAAGAACAGACGAATTTAACGCTTCATGGCTGCTTCTACTGTTTTTGGCCACTTTTTATATATAACAGTGTGTCATACAGTATCAGAAACCACATCAGCAAGTCTATTTGAGATTATTTAACAACACAGCTCAGTTTGAGGCAAGTGTGTGATGAAGTTTGCTCGACTACTTGCTTTTCTTACATTACTTATTAGCTACTTTAGCCTAAAGAAGCAGACTTTGGACACTCGACATGACCTCATTGATCATTTGGGGAACTTCTACACATCTAATACTTTGTTATTACACAGTCTTATAGTGGGCAAGTTCAGTTAGTAGAATACAGATTATAAAAATATTATTTTATCTATTCAAACTGAAATGTAACAGTGTGTACTGCACCAGAGGAGAAGGCTTTATAAGATGGAGATGGTGGGCACTGCAGCTCTGGCTCCTGGGCTGAAGACAGCACAGCTGGATCAGGAAGCTCTAGTTTGTTAGATAAGTGCTGTGTGACTGGATCCTGGCATCCATAGCCTTGCAGAAACACTCTGACCCGTAGCTCCTCCTCTGGATCAGCACCTGCAAGAACAAATCAACAAATCTCCATAATATCAGACCTGAAACGGGTTCTTACAGTTCATCTATTTAGGGCTAATAAGAAATGAATATGTGTTTATTTTCACTGATAACACAATACCGATCCATTCAAATTTACATTGATCCTCTCCGATCTAAAAGATCCATGCTGATTCATGCGAATTTGATCAGTGCAAACAAGACTTTACAGATTACATTTCTCTTCTTACAGAAAGGTACGTTCTTTCTTAAAAAAGGTAGTATTCTCACCCAGTAATTCATGGTCCAGATCACTGGACAGAGGGGCAGATGGGGTCAGAGGGGGGTCAAGCTCATCCTCCCAGGAGATCACAGATGAATGAGCCGGAGTGTGAGCCACTTCCTTGTATTCCACGTCCTCTTCATCTGATGAGATCCAGATCTCCTCCACTACTCTCTCCTCCGCAGGGCTCTCAAAAGAAGCACCCTCAACTTCTTCCTCAGAGGACTCTGAGGAATACTGACTTTCTTCAGAGGAGTCAAAGTCAGGTCTTGAGGAGACGGAGGAGTCGTAATCCAGGCCAGAGGGCGATAAGGACTCCGAGTGCACGCTTGATGATGCTATGCTAATCACCTCTGGGGGAAAACAAAATCAGTTCGGATGTTACTATATTACATTTACTAGGGCTGAACGATTTTGGCAAAATATCTCGTTGCTCAGTGCGGTTAAGATTTAAATTGATAATGTTTTTGATAAACTGACATAAAAGGCATTTTTTTGGCAAAGAAGATCATTTTTTGGCTTAAGGCTTGAAAGCCAAACACACTGCACCAGCCTGCCAGTTATTTGTGGTTGTGATGTCACAGCACACAGATGTTTGGTTGCTTCTGATACATCGAATTCATCTAAAGGCAGTTCACAATCTCCATGTGATTAGGTTAATTTTCCTACTTAAACCTTGCAACATATCAACATCACAAAAATTATGGTTCTTCAAGGGTTGTTTAGTAAAAAAAATGGTTTTATATAGAATTATGATTTTGTTCTTTGCATGGTGAAACGGTTCTTCAGATTGATGGAAAATTTGTTGTATATGGTTCTATATAGCACCATATAGGGTTCTGCTATTGTTACAAGCTCGACATCATAATAATAGAAAGACCCTTTCTAGTGCTATATAGAACTACATACAGCACATTCTCCATCATCACTATAAGGCCGTAATTAAAATTACACACTTTCAAATTGCGAATTCAGTATAAAAATGTTTCATCTTTCAGCCCTAACATTTCGTAAAAGTGTACATTTCTAATCTCGATTACGATTCTTTTCAGAAAACGATTCAGTGCGTCATGAAATCTCATATTTCACTATGATTCAAGTCAATTTAATCATTCTGGTATGATTCAAAAAAGGAATATAGACAATAAATACAAAAATACGAAAGGCTTTGTTTTAAGATTTATACATTCAAAAATAGGACAAACAAAATGAGTGCTTACTGAATTTTACTACTATTTACTACATACTATTCCTAGCATGTACTATTATATTATCATTTGTGTATGAATAGTTTTTTGTTCAAAATTGAAATGACACCTTTGTCTGAGTGATCTTCATCCTCTCTCAGACCTGAAAGCCTCTCTTCTTTTCTGTCATCTTCATCTTCTCCCTCATCATCTTTCTCCTCCTCCTGGCAAATGGACAGAGAGAACTTCCAGCTCAGCTTTTAGAAGACAAGCACCAGACCTGCATGTAAACCACTTACGATTTCTTAACAAACAGCCACAACTCACTCATCTAAGCGCAGCAGAGGCCTGCAACCACTCACTAGCTCCATCTCATGTCTGTCAACTCATATACATTTCTATGATTGCATTTCTTTTGTGTGTTTTTTTTTTATTTGTGGAGTGATTTTAATCCAGTATTAATCTGCAGTGTGTAGGTAGTTTTACAGTCTGACAGTAATAACTGTGGAGTGATTTTAATCCAGTATGAATCTGCAGTGTGTGTAGTTTTTACAGTCTGACAGTAATAATTGTGGAGTGATTTTAATCCAGTATGAATCTGCAGTGTGTGTAGTCTTTACAGTCTGACTGTAATAATTGTGGAGTGATTTTAATTCTTATGAATAGTATGAATCTGCAGTGTGTACAGAGAAAACACTAATGGAATAACAAAATCTGCTTTTGTCATTGAGTGTGTTCTGTGGCGTAACCATGACATGAACATCAGCACTGTGACCTTTCAATCTGGGATATCTGAGGAAATTTGGGATAATTATGCAGAACCTCCTCTAGTAATTTGGGATAATTATGCAGAACCTCCTCTAGTAAAATCAATCCAGCTCCAATACTGCTATAGTGTGTTGATTCATATTAAGACTCATAACAGCGCTGTACCTGATCAGTAACAGGAAGCTCTGTTTCCTTGCTTTTGTCTTTTCTGGAACCTGAATCTTCCATCTTCCCAAAGTCCTCCTCCTCCTCTCCCTCCTCCTCTTCATCACTATCCAGTTCCAGAGGTCTGGCATGTCTCCGTTTTACTGTAGAGATCTCAGCTCTTGTCTGAGACTCATCCACTGCTTTATCCTCTGTGAGTACGTCCTGCTCTGCTTCTGATAGCAACACTGAATGTACATGCAAAACTCACACTCATCATACTGTTCACAGAGTAAACTTACAATTCAGAAAGGTGAAATAAAGGTGAGTAGCCCAGTATCTAGCAGCACTGAAAAAAAGACTGCAGCTAATGCTATGTATTTAGGACATGACTGACCTCCATCCTCAGAAAGTCCAGGTGAAGGGGGGCAGGCCCTTTTCGCATCCTCACCAGAGGGGTCCTTCCTTTTCACCTGAATACAAACACAAATCAAAAACACTTCTTCTTTTACCCTTTTTATAGTTTTGTTTCCAGTTATATCATTTCTGATCTAACCTGATCCAGTTACTCAATATCTTGAGGAGTATGCGGATACTAGATTGGAGTTAAATTCTGCAGGCTTGTAAATCTTCCAAGGCAAGGTTAGTCACCCTTATGTACAATATACATTACAACAATGAAAAAAAAAAAGAAATTCCTTTCAATTTTTTTTTTTCATTTCATTAAATTTACTTGCATTACGTTTATGCCAATCTTATTTGTTGTTGAGATTATTACAGTGAGTTTAAAGTGAAGTAAGAGGTGCGACCAGTCTCACTGGTACCTTAAAGGAGGGCAATTTGAGAGCAGATCGGAGGCCCGATGCCAGTCCTGTGCCCAATGGCGTACCCTCTGGCCCCGAGCCTTCCACTGGCTGCCACGGCTCCAGGACCCTGGACTTCAGAGCCTCTTTACTCTCTCCGGCCTTCACAGGTACTACAGTTATCTGTAGGTATTCAGTAATGAACAAATATGTTTTCATATATATTTACCTTTCAAAGAAATAAGATTAAACAAAATGAACTGAAATATCATTTGTGTTGAGGAATTATCTCATTAAAATGTGCCTCTAGTAAAGTAAGATGTTTTCGTGATTATCCATCCTGGCCATTGGACCAAGCATTATCATTACTTTATTAATTGCTGTGTTGATGAACATGCATGTAGTCTTTATTCAAAGAGGCTGTAGGCCTATAAGGCCTGTGGTATACTTATGTCATGTTTTTGTTTTTTGTTCTTATTTTGTTTATGATCACCTCATGTTTAGAGGATGACTGTTCCTCGAGAAGGCTGTTGTGATCAAAAGGTTGATCTCGAAAATTATTTTGGCGAGATTATTTGAGATTATTCAAGGCTCTGAACTTGGCTTGGATGTGATTTCGAGATCTATGTTTAACTTCACTGTTTCACTGACTAAATTAACCACTGATACAGCGCCATTGGTAAGAGTTAACCCTATAAGGTCCAAGAGTTAGCTCTATAATGTCCAAGAGTTAGCCCTATAAGGTCCAAGAGTTAACCCTATAAGGTCTAAGGGTTAACCTTATAATGTCCAAGAGTTAACCCTATAAGGTCCAAGAGTTAACCCTATAAGGTCCAAGAGTTACCCCTATAATGTCCAAGAGTTAACCCTATAAGGTCCAAGAGTTACCCCTAATAAGGTCCAAGAGTTAACCCTATAAGGTTCAAGAGTTACCCCTAATAAGGTCCAAGAGTTACCCCTAATAAGGTCCAAGGGTTAACCCTATAATGTCCAAGAGTTACCCCTATAATGTCCAAGAGTTAACCCTATAAGGTCCAAGGGTTAACCCTATAATGTCCAAGAGTTAACCCTACAGGGTCCAAGAGTTACCCCTAATAAGGTCCAAGAGTTAACCCTATAATGTCCAAGAGTTAACCCTATAGGGTCCAAGAGTTACCCCTAATAAGGTCCAAGAGTTAACCCTATAATGTCCAAGAGTTAGCCCTATAAGGTCCAAGAGTTATCCCTATAATGTCCAAGGGTTAACCCTATAAGGTCCAAGGGTTAACCCTATAATGTCCAAGAGTTACCCCTATAAGGCGCATTAAAAAAGCCTTATCTCACATTTTTTTATTAACTCTGGTGTTATGATTACGGTAATTATGATTCTGACAACCACTGTATTACCTTAGTTTAAGATCATTTCAATGTATTATGGTCCTTTTCTTCATAACAAGCATGAAAATCGCTAGTAGTATGCTGATGTCTCAGTAGCTAGGTAGCTAAATTAAAGCCCAGCAGTGAGGAGCTGAACTTTACCCTCCTCTGCTGTCACTGCAGACTGGCAGGGTCGCCTACAGAGCAACGCTAGTAGCCTGTTAATGAAGTTCTTCTTTATTTTAGGGTCCCATTTCGTAGAGAAGATTTTAACCACTACCCCTTGTAACTGAGTTCCAAGGGGCAAGGTGACACTCAGAAACGGGATTGGGCCTTATTTTTGGGTCTTATTAAGCTTATTACTCATTAATACATCTTTCAGGAACCAGTATGAATTAGTCAGTAGCTAATATGTAACTAATACATAAGTTACATAGTCATGAGACTGCAGAACTGAAGTGAGGGCCAACAAACGTGTCCCTTCTTTTCAAAGCGCGTGGTGTGACAGGTTACCTTGACCGTACGCTCTCTCTCCTCCCACCATTGGTCAAAGCCAGCAAAAGCCACGCCTTCCACCATCCTGCGATGGATGTCTTTTTTCACTATGGTCCTAAGCTCAGCAGCTACAGCAGCCAGCACACCGTCCACTGTGACCTTGTGGGGAGATTCACACACAGGGACATATCCTGGTGGAGGCACTGATGGATCAAATACAGGCAGGATTGGAGGTGGCCATGGGGGTCTGTATCCTGGGAGAACAGCTGAACCCCCAATAGAGGGATAAGGAGGACACTGTCTTTGTCTGACTCCATCTTGTGGAACAGCAACCCCAGGAAAAGCTGTAGGAGGAGGTGGAATGGGAAAAGGAGGGGAATATATGGGAAGGGTTTTCCCATGCGTTATTCTGGTAGGTATAGGAAGAGGTGCTGGAGGACATGCCCACTTAGGGGGCCTGGCAACTTGCCCCACAGGGAGCTTTGGTGGGGGATAAAAAGGAGGAGGGGGTAGCGAGAGGTTAGGAGGAGGTGGGGTAAGCTGAGCTGGGACAGGAGGCAGTAAAGGAGGTGGTCCATTCAGAGCGGGTAAGTTCGGGGGCAGAATCGGTGGTGGTAGGGAAGGGAAGCCAGGTGGGGGGAGAAGAACAGGAGGAGGAGGCATTCGGAAGATAGGAGGAGCAGGTGAAGAACCTCCTCCGCAGGTCCCAGGCCTAACAAGCTGCTCTGAAGTTTCACTTTCTCTTAGGAACAGCTTGATCTATGAGAGACAGAAACATGCTTAGTTAAAATTATTCCATTTTTCAAGCACCCCAAATGTAACTGATCTGCCAAGACACATTTTGGTGTATGCAGTTTGCTTCTTTAGTGTTGCACAGCAGTTAATGTAAAGATATACCTAACAAATTAGCATCATGCAAACTAGGGCTGGGCTTAATCGCTTTTATGTTGAAATTGCAATTTGAAGGAGGGACATTTTCACATCGCAATTTAATTATGTTCTACATTATTTAAGATTGTTTTTCAAGTGGGCAGCAGTAGTAGTAGGCGATAGTGCGGCCACCTCACAGCAAGAAGGACCTGGGTGTGATTCCCGACAGGTGACCAAGGTCCTTTCTATGTGGAGTCCAAAGACATGCAGTCAGGCCAATTGGGCACGCTAAATTGCCCCTAGATGTGTGTGTGAATGTATATGTCGTCTGTCTGCCCTGTGATGGACTGGCAACTTGTCCAGGGTATTTCCTGCCTTCCACCCAATGACCGCTGGGATAGGCTCCCCCCATGACCCAGAAGGATAAGCGGCTTAGAAAATGTGTGTGTGTGTGTTTTTCAAGTTCTAAGTGAGGAATTTCAATCTAATTGTGCAGACCAGCAGTCTGGCCAGTTTACTGCCATTCAGCGTTCAAATCTCAGTCCCAAAAACATGCAAAAGTGTAAGTACAAACTGTAACCAAATCATCACAAACTTGGAGGAAACTAGGGGAATTCCACCAATTTTTCAAAATGTCTGCATAATTCAGTCGCTGAAATGTAAACAATGTCATTCAGAGTGGTTTGATGTGAAATGGTTCTCTGACTCTGACAGTGTTTTCACATATAGTTCGTTTTAAAAGAACCGAACCGAGTTCTGTTAAAGGGAACCAACTGCAAGTGACCTCTTCTTTTTGTGTTCACAAGTGAACTCTAAAGAGGACTCTGGGCGTTTTCACACTTGGGCCGTTTCAGTGTCTGGAGTGGACTCAGACCGCTGAATCATGGTTTCTTTTGCATATGTGAACACGCCAAACGAACTCAAGACCCCCCTAAACGGCCCCAAAAACGAACCGAACTGAGACCACCTCTCGAGGTGGTCTCAGTTCGGTTCGTTTGTAGTTCGTTTTGTGGTTCGATTAATTTGTGCATTGTGAAAACAAAACGGCCCCAGTCCGCTTCAGCTTTGCTTTATGGTGAAGAGCTCGAGGCTGACCGTACACACAGCCAGTCTTCAGCACTTCAGCAGGTAAACAGACCAAGGGTCATTTATACGGTTCTAAAGTCTGTCCGTGGTCTGACTTACTAAAGCGATCAGATGCGAGAGCTCGCGTGATTTAACCGTGTTAAAGGCTCGAGCTCGGCACGCAGCGCAGTTTTCAGCTGCTTTCACTCTGAACGCTGAATGAATGAAAACTCGCCGGGTGGAGCTTCAGCGAGGAGCACAGCCGAACACGGAGCCCACCGCGGCAGACCCGCAGGGTCGTGTTTCCAATTTTGCGCGATGGACTTCGGCCAATCGTTTCAGCGCGGCCAATAGGAGAGCAGCAGGCGGGGTCTGGTGGTTCTTCTCGTCATCTGGTAGGTCGGATTTATCAGAGAACGCGGCCCACTTTGGCGAGCGCTGTGCACACCGTGAGTGCTGTGAAAGGGGTCCGAGTTCTAATGGAGTTGTGGTCTGAACAAGAAGTGGTCTGAGATCTCAATGGACCAGAAAGAAGACTGACAGTGTTTTCACACATAGTTCATTTTAAAAGAACCGAACCGAGTTCTGTTAAAGTGAACCTGGAAGGGAACCAACTGCAAATGACATCAGTTCGTTTTGCGTTCACAATGTAAGTGAACTATAAAGAGGACTCAGTCTTCTTTCTGGTCCTTTGGGATCTCAGACCACTTCTTATTCAGACCACAACTCTGTTAGAACTCCGACCCCTTTCACAGCACTGTCTGTGCGCGCAATGTTCGCAAAATGGGCAGTGCTCTCTGATAAATCCGACCTATCAGGTGACGAGAAGAGCCACCAGACCCGCCTGCTGCTCTCCTATTGGCCGCGCTGAAACAGTTGGCCGAAGTCCATCGCGCAAAATTGGAAACACGGCCCTGCGGGTCTGCCGCGGTGGGCTCCGTGTTCGGCTGTGCTCCTCGCTGAAGCTCCACCCAGCGAGTTTTCATTCATTCAGCGTTCAGAGTGAAAGCAGCTGAAAACTGCGCTGCGTGCCCAGCTCGAGCCTTCAACACGGTCAAATCACGCGAGCTCTCGCATCTGATCGCTTTAATAAGTCAGTGCTGCTGTCTGTCTCAGATGACGGACAGACTATATCCTGAGTAGAACCTCATAATGACCCTTGGTCTGTTTTACCTGCTGAAGTGAAGACTGTGGCTCTGTGTACGGAGAGTCTCGAGGTCTTCACCATAAAGCACAGCTGAAGCGGACTGGGGCCGTTTTGTTTTCACAATGCACAAATTAATCGAACCACAAAACGAACTACAAACGAACCGAACTGAGACCACCTCGAGAGTCTTCGGTTCGTTTTTGGGGCCGTTTAGGGGGGTCTGAGTTCGTTTGGCGTGTTCACATATGCAAAAGAAACCATGATTCAGCGGTCAGACGCTGAAACGGCCCAAGTGTGAAAACGCCCTGATTTGTTTATAGTGGTGGTGATGGGAACCAGGGGTCCTGATGTCTACAACACAAAATAGACACTTCATTTACTATTCAAAACCACCAACATGCAGAAGTCTTCTGAGGCTTTTATATGTAATGTTGATGATTTTAAAACAGTGGTGAATCAGGCTGAGTATTCATAACCATTTAATGTAAAAACTCTGTGAAATATCTTTTAGAGGCCTTAAACGTTTCAGACGTCACCACCACTGTGAACAATTCTGACTTAATACTCTAGAATTAAGCATTTTGCGGCAAAGTACCATTTAATTATGCAGAATTTGTTAAAAAGTCCCCCTTAAAGTTGTTAAGTAATAGACTTGCGTTTGTGGTTTCTGACACTATATGACATACTCTTAACGAAGTTACGGACAAAGTCCAGGCTTCAAGAAGGCTGCTACTATTCTTTGAGCTATACCACATACATTTGCCCCGTTATAGACAGCAATGCATCACACAGTGTCAGAAACCACAAAAGCAGGTTAATGCAGTCTGCAGATTGAGGCAAATGCGTGATAATTTAGGCATTTGCACAACTTTATTTGGTGGTTACAACCAAGATGCAAAATACATGGAATCCTGGGGGGTCCAGGACATCCTGATGAACCTTTTGGACCCCCCCGAATGCTTCAAAATCAAAATTCTGGGGGGTCCCTGAAAATTGACTTATTATGATGTTATGCTGTCAAAATAGTCACTAAAAACAAATTCAGGGAATAGAATGTTTAGCTGCTTCACCCACAATCGACAAGCTTCTGTTTTTAATATTTTAACTAGAGATGCAGAATTGCTCTGCCTCAGGGTGGCGCTGTAGCAAATTGGTTCATCCAGTTGGTCCTTTATAGCCTAGCAACTGTAACTAAGCACCACTTTTGGGAGTTTGTGAGCAGCTATCTAGTGCTGGAGTAGCCAGCCGACATGGGCCCCCAAATGCCTGAATATTTCACACACTGGGACAACCTTTACTTGTTAGCTACATTAGCCTTTTATCTCAGTTGCGAAACTACAGAAGCAAACTTTGTCCTTCAACTATTACTTTTCATTTATCTACTTTACCATATCTGTCTGTTCAGAAGGTGCCACGCGATTAGCTGAGCAAAGGGTTGAAATTACGGGTATCTTGGACAGGTGCTTGCCGCTTGGTGGAGATACCTCTCCTTCTTCTGCAGAGTCTGGGAGTGGGGTAGGACTCACATCATCAATACCTGACCCAGAAAAACCTTCCTGTTTTTGGACAGAGTCATGGAGCCCAAAACTGGCAGGTACACCAGTAGATTGAGGTGAGGGAGGACAAGATTTGGAGGATTGCTGGAGAACGTCAGGAGAGGCTACAGTATGGTCTTCAGAGTGGGTATCCGAATCTGAGTTATCCTCATTTGGTAGAAGATCTGATCCGTGAGCGCACAGAAGCATCTGGATCCGGGAGTCCAGGCTTATGGGGGCCGGATCTGGAGCCGGTGACCCAGTTGAGGGGCTTCTCTCTGGCCCAGGAGAGGTGCTCTGTTCTGGGCTTTGAATCCCAGCCGTTTTCCCCTGCTGTAGATCAAGTACCTGAGGAGGAGAGGTACACAGAAGGTCTCTGGTGGAAGGTGTTTTGAGGGGGTTTTCCAAAGCTTTCCCCAGTGGCTCAGAAAGCAATGCAATCTCTGATTGTATAGAGTACCTTTCGACACTCCTGACACATTGGGATATTGGTGATGTCAACTTGTCCACGCATCCTGAAGAGGGATTACCAGGTACTTCCCTGGCTGTGCTAATGAAAGCTAATGTGTTCTGTCCCAAATGTCTTGTAGATTTGTCTGTGCTGCTTCGACACTGCGGACGAGATATAAGAGGCTTATCTGGCTGTGTATGAGCAGGTAGAGGCACTAGACTGCTCGTAGGTCCAGAGCGATATTTAGGCCTATTGAAGACAGGTCTGTGCACATAGCGGTGCTCTGGCCTACGGTTATACGCATTCTGGTACTTAGGCCCCCAAACTCGGCCCCTGTGCCCACCCCGAGAGGTCCTGCCCATGGGACGAGTCTGGAATCCCGCCACCATATGGCCTTTAGAAGACCTTGAGTTTGGTATGATGCTAATTAATGCACCCTGCCTCGTGTTTGGGGTTAGCTGGACCAGGTGAGGTCTGTGGTGGGCAGGCTGAGAATCTGACAAAATAAGTGGAGTCATGCTTGAGCTGGAAGCCCCGTGTACCTGCATGTCTGTCAACTGGGACAGATTAGAAAGTCCCTCACACTGAGGTGGGGTGCCTGGGTTACTGTGGGACATAGGAGAGGTGCAGGGCGTGTCCTGGTACTGAGGGGTCTGCCAGAAGCTACTGGGCGTATCCTGATGCATGCTGGAGTAGGCGGTGTCCATGGAAAGAGGGGTGGAACCATCAAATGGGGTGGAGCTAAGGAGTCCCGAAGATAAGGACAGCGATGAAGACAATAACCCATGTGTCAGCTGCTTCGCTGGTTCGTACTCCTATAGAAATGAAAGCAGCAAACGACTGAAGTGAAAAAAAACGTAATTAGGTATCAGACAATAGTTAACAAGCACAGAATCGTTCTGCTCAGGAACGTTTAGATGCCTACAAAGCTTTAGGAATGCCGTGCTTCCTAGAGGGCGGGATAACACACTGGATCAACAAGCAAGTAAGCACAAAACAGCGATTTTAAAGAACATGAAAGATGAATGAAAAACAACTGATAAACATTTTGAACTTTTCAAAACTGACATATAACAATAAACCGAAAACTCAGATCAGATTTTGGCAGTCTTTGTGTTGAATGGGGCTCTGGGTAGGGCTGCATGATAAATCGTAGTTTTACTGTTATCGTGATACGAGTTTCAGCGATAAACACATCATTAAGATTGATAAGAGGTACCAAATCAAACTACCTAGATAGCTAATATAGCCACGGCATGTATATTATACTCACACTGTGGGAGTCAGAGCTGTATGATGGTGACTGAGGACCCCAGGCTTCTTCCCCTAAAGGGAGAGTGAACGGGGTATACAACCCACTCACAAGCAGCTGGAAGTATCGCATCCTCTTTTCCCCTGAAACCAGACAGAAACCAAAAGGACACTTTAATTATAATAACAGTAACTTCATGAAAATTAAAGTCTTCGCATACCTGCAATGTGGATTGTCAGGAAGTCCTCACTGTTTAAGATGAGTGATTAAGTCTCCCAAGATGACACACTGGCATTACTGCTTTTTGATGCATTTCACAAAACAATAAAAGCTAAGTCGACAAATTTTTGCCTTCAATCTTTATAACAGCAAAGTATTAGTAATGTTATTACTTCTATATTAACTAACATAAAAACTTTACCCCCTGCACTTTTAGGCATGTGAGTGAACATTTAAATCAAATGTCTATTCTTCTTCCAAAAATATGTTCTCCAGTTTCCAGAGTTGTGTAAAATGGTTTTGGTTTTTTTGTGAAATGTGTGCTTCTAAACTAACACAAAGCACAAAAATGACGACTTCATAAGCTTCTACACAGCGTAGAAAAGGATAGCAACAGTGAGTGCGTTTATATGCACTTTATAAACCAATCTTGATCGGACTTCAGCAGTTATCTGATTATTCAAATGGTCATGTAAACAGCATACTCCAATTTCTTAGATTGGAGCAAGGCCTAGTAAATCTGATAGAGAGAGCTGGATTTCAGCTCATTAATCAGATTTCTCAGTGCATGTAAACTCTTACTCTGATTTCTTTCGGATTTCTCAGTCTGCGCATGTGTGAAACAGACGGCGGTACCAGAAATAAGTGGGAAGTGTTGCCGCGAGACGCAGCGAAACACTTTTGGAGCGACGCTGAAACCAAATACATGCTTGACAAAATGAATAAATTACATATTCTTCGTCTTCTAGATGACGTATGTTCATATTTTCAGGTAAAGTGGCGCAATGTTTTAAAAAAAAGTCGCAGCATGAAGTAAACATAATATAAAACTCAAACGTCACATCTTCTTCTGTGACTTTACTGGCTGGTTGCAAAGCAGAAGCTGATTACTGTCTGAATCATGTAGACCCTGAGTGTCCCCATTATCTGATTACTCAAGTGCATGTAAACGTGTTCATCAGATTACTGACAAAATCTGATTTTCTGCAGTTATCGGATTATTAAGTGCATGTAAACACACTCATTGTGTCAAAACCAGTGCAGGGCTGTCCAATAGTGTGGCACGCAGGCCAAAGTTGGCCCATAAGGACATTTGATTTGGCCCAACCCCTCACCCAATAAGATAACAAACACTTTTATACTATATTTCACTTATTACATTCTGTATTCAAGTGTTTTACTAACAAAACATACTGTAATGCTATTGATTACATTTATCAAAACTTGATTCGAAACCTATTTATTTTTTATTTATTTGTTAGTTTACTGTTTTGTCTTTTTAGTTCTCAGCCCAAATTAAGCATTACACTTGCTTGAGGTGGGCTTGGTTGCCCCCAAGACAAAAAGTATGGGCACCTCAGTAATTACTTAGAAAATATCACTGATGAATGCACTGCAATATGCAACTATGTGAAAAAATAACCCAAGGATTTGATATCACTAGATTGTGGTTGTACAAAACTGGATATTGTTCTATGTCCTGTGACGCCTGCAACAGGTCACGGTTCTGCAATTTTCTTGCAGGTTCTGAGCCCAGCATTGTTTGGTGACTGGTGTGCTCTATAAAAGATGCTTTTTAAAACTAAAATAGTTTGATGTATAATGTAAACATATTATATAATGTAAATGTACTGTTTTTATGTCATTTACACTTGTGGTGACACTTTATTTTGAGTGGTCCTTTTAGATGTAAACAAACACTCAACAGACTCTCAGTAACATGTCAAAAACATATGAGGGTTAGGATTAGGATTTGGGTTGAGGTTAAGGTTAAGGTTAGGGTTAGGATTAGGATTTGGGTTGAGGTTAAGGTTAGGGTTAGGATTAGGGCAAACGTTAGGGTTAGGTTTTGGGTTGAGGTTAAGGTTAGGATTAGGATTAGGGCCAGGGTTAGGGTTAGGTTTTGGATTGAAGTTAAGGTTAGGATTAGGATTAGGGCTAGGTTTAGGGTTAGGTTTTGGGTTGAGGTTAAGTCTGCCTTTTTTAACGAGCCACAATACATGGCAACCAATCGGAACAGAGCTCATTTACACATAACAGTGTTATAGACATTGAAAGAAAAACAACCTGTTTAATTTTAAAGGATAAAAATAAGTTGGGAAATAATCTAAAAATGAATTACGGCTGTTTTTGGTTCATAAACCCACACAAACGTTGTATGTGGGCCTCACAGAAAAAATGTATATACAAGTGTAAGAGAAGTGTGGGATATGAGCCCAGCAACTAACCTAGTAATTAAGCACTGAGTTGAATCAAGCGTGTTTGAAATATCACACTGTGCTGGACACCGGCCCTCCAGAGCCTAATCTGATGACCATTGTTTTGGAAGCACACCGAGCTGATTTAAAAAACCCTGAAGACTGTCTTTGAGGGAAATGAGGAGGGAGACTGATGAAGCAGTGAATGTTTTTTACCCTTTGGGTCCAACTCCACGTGAATGCTGTTTCCCATAACAGAGGTGTTGTGAAGTTTTTGCACGGCGTCATTTGCCCCTCTCACGGTTTCAAAGATGACCTTGGCTATTCCTAAATGCTTCTTATTCCTGGGATTGTACAAAACCTCCACCTCTTGGATCCGCCCAAACTTTTTACACATGTCCGTCAAAAAGCCGGCCTTAATGTTGTCATTCAGTCTGGCGAACGTCACCTCTTTTGGCGGTCCAACGTAATTCTCATCGATCTAGAAAGAAAGTCATTTGGTCAGTTGGACTTCACCTTATCAGAAATGACAAATGAATTACTGATAGAGCCACAAACAGTGCAGACATAACAGCGTATATTTGAGGGGAAGCGCCTGCTGCTGTAACCTTGAACTTGGGTACTGGCAGATCCGTCTCTTTGAATTTGGTCCAAAAGCGAGCAACTCTGGGATCTCTGACGTTATCCACAGGAGGAATTCCAGGATTCTGTTGAGGAGATAAAAGTATGAATCTGTGTTTTTATTACTGTGGTTGTTTTTTGTAAATGTTATTATTTGTTTAATTGTTGACAGCCTAATTCAAGGTCAATGATAAGTAGGTTAAAAAGACATAGTACAGGGTGTCCCAAAAAAACTGACATCATTTCATAGTCTAATAACAGCCAATTCTCCCTCAAATGATCTCAAATTTTAATAAAATGTGTAAAAACTAACCAAGTTTAATTTTTAATGTTTTTTTCAGGTTGAAGAATGGCGTTCACTAGAAATGAAAAGGCATTTTGTGCGTTGGAATATGCTCGAACACAGTCAAACGAGAGTGTGCAGTGAGCATTTTCGAGAAAACTCAATAAAAATGCACCAACTGGAAAGCAGATTTAGACATGGCACAAAAAGTTCAAAGAGGAAGATTGTCTGTGCAGGGCAGAGGGGTCTGGACGACCACCCTTATCGGAAGATATTAAATTTGTGCAGCTGTGAAATCGGTTATAAAATCTACATCCCTCTGAATTTCTTGTTCGAATTTTGATAAATAAATCTTGTATTGTTCAGCATGAAGCCTATTTATTTTCATTTGCCTACGACATGCAGTTATTCAGATATTCACATCTCAAATGATGTCAATTTTTTCTGGCACACCCTGTAGAACAGGGTTCTGTTTTGTTTGTTTTCTTTTTAACCGTTTAAATTCTAGAACACTGAGGTGTTGACAAAAATGTTATTTATTTATTTATTATTGGTATTTGCCAAAGTGTTTGGTCATATTTGTGCAAATTATAAGCAAAATTAAAACGTCTGTAAATGTGCATTTGCATTTTAAAAGCGTGTATTTGAGATACTGTGTACATACCGTGCAAAACTGGTGGATATTTATGTTGAAATATGTTTTTTTTAGAAATATACACTTTAAAAAGTTCTTCAAGGGTTCTTTAGTAAAGAAAACGATTCTATATAGAACCATGAACACTCAAAGAACCCTTTCAATGATTAAAAAGGTCTTTGCATCGTGAAAGCGTTCTACATAGCACCAAAAAGGGTTCTTCTATTGTTGCAAGCTTGGTGTCATAATAATAGGAGAACCCTTTTTGGTGCTATATAGAACCCTTTTCAAAAAAGGTTCTATATAAAATCAGCACATTATCGATCTGAAGAACCCCTTTCATAATGCAAAGAACTTTTGAATCATGCAAAGGATTCTTTGAGTGTTCATGGTTCTATATAGAACCATTATCTTTGCTAAAGAACCATCTTTTTTAAGAGTGTATCTGTAGATTTTTGGCTACAGGCTAC
The DNA here is from genome assembly GCF_904425465.1 of Colossoma macropomum. NCBI lineage: Eukaryota > Metazoa > Chordata > Actinopteri > Characiformes > Serrasalmidae > Colossoma > Colossoma macropomum. The sequence goes on along the minus strand of NW_023494793.1, from coordinate 6,259,279 downwards.
TGAGCTACTCGCTACTGAGTTGTTATGTTTACAGCTGTTATGTAAAAGCTGAGAATTCACAATATACAGGTGATATTCTACTGTAATTTACTGTTAATATGGTACAGTAAAATACAGTGATGCAACTAGTAACCTGGAATTTACTGTAATTTTACAGTAAAGGTTTGACAGTGTAATCTTGCAATTAATAACTGAATAATTAGAATTATTAGAATAATATTATTCAAATGGGCCCTGTGCAGTCCTGACTTTTGACTCAAGTTTGGCTGACTGAGAAGATCCACAAAACTTAACCCCAGCCTTATTATTCAGTTATTAATTGCAAGATTACACTGTCAAACCTTTACTGTAAAATAACAGTATATTCCAGGTTACTAGCTGCATCACTTTCACAGTATTTTACTGTACCATATTAACAGTAAATTACAGTAAAATACCACCTGTATGTTGTAAATTCTCAGTGGGAACGAAATCCTAATGCATTGCCACAACTTAGTAAGGCATGGGAACGAGGTCATGCTTTATTAAGTCATGGCCATGCATTAGTTCCCACGTCTTACTAATTCGTGGCCACCACTTAGTTATCTTGTTCCCATGCCTTACTAAGCCATGGCCATGCATTAATTTTATTTGCACAGAATGTCCAACAAGACAATCCTCACTTTAGGTTCAAGTTATCATCCTGTCTGAATATATACTCCAAAATCCCCCTGAGCTCCAGGACTGCAGCTGGGCTCGCCTCAGTTACAACAACAACCAGCACAAGAACATCATCATCATCATCATCATCATCAGAGCTTAGCTGAGCGCCTCCTCACCGCTGAGCTGAAGTACTGCCCATCATAGCGGTAGAGCTTTTCGGTTCCACCTTTCAGGACCGGATCAACGATGAGTCTGTAGCAGCTCCAGCTCGGCCCCCTCTCCTTCTCTTCTGCTTCAGTGAGAACAAGTCGACATGACAAAGAGAAAGTGAGCAGCACTGCTCCAGGCCCTGCGGACAGAATAACAGGGCTAGCCCATTCCTGCTTACCGTTATCTTCCTGCGCCTCCTTTTCGCCACTTTCGCGCATGATTTGCAGTCATGGTATATCGTTAGGCCCACGAACAGGCTCTTCGCGATCAAACGAAACTCTTCCCACTAAAATGAGACGTGCGGAGGGTTTGTTTTGTGCTTTGGAGCGAGAGACTTGGCTCCGTTTGTGAGTCTGTGCCTTTCTCCCGTGGGGGGCAACGTTCCGGTTGCATCACAACAGGTGGGAGTAACCTGCAGCCCCACCCGCGCAGTCCACCCGTATTCAGACAAACTCCACCCGTATTCAGGAAAACCACACCCGTAGTCGTGAAGGTCCCGCCCCTCCCGCGCTGGGATTGGCTAGTACTTCTTTCTCACAGGCCGTCCGCCAATAGAGCCGTTCACATCACCATAGCAACCGTAGACAACCGTCGAAATCAGAAGCGTCGTTTTGTTTCCACCCGTATTCCGGTGTAGTAGTCCCGCCTAACAGTTCTTTCTGACAAGCGGGGATTTGTCTGGATACAGGTGGGAAAAATAACGCTTACTTCTCGAGTTCGGCCGTTTCCTGTGGTCGCTATGGCGACGTGAACGACTTCAAAACTGTCCAATCGGTGGAAGTAAACCAGTCGTGGACCAATCGTGGCTCAGGAAGGCGGGATTTGTCCGAATACAGGTGGAGTGGGTTTTCATAATCGGGGGATTCACGATAGCTTTTCTAAGAAAACAACTTGTAAAGGATCTTAAGACCAACACTAAAAGGTTTTTAAGAATATTCTTAAGTACAGTTCTCGTAAAAAATTGTCTCAAATATTGAAATATAAAGTCTTGATTTCTTGAATTGTAATTGTATTTGTTTCGTATGTAGTTTTACAAACTACACTATATAGAAACATGGAGAATATACTGTAGATGGTTCTATGTACATCTACAGCACATTCCCCATCATTCTGAAGAACCCTTTCACAATGTAAAGAACTCTTTAATCATGTAAAAGGGTTTTCTGGGTTTTCTGGTTCTATAAGACAATTTCTTTGGAAATGAGACAATACAAGAGGTCACCAAGCCTGCCTGTTCTAAGGTTTAGCAGTGTATTTTTGTAATAAGTACAAAAGTGAATACAGTCATATAAAGCACACAAGTGTATCATGACATTATCATACCATTATATAGCCAGTATATATCAGGGCTCAGGGAGTACACTGCATTTACACTGCATTAAAAAAAAATAATAGTAGTAATTCTATTGAAAATTGTAGTCGTTTAAACAGCTTTTTTATTCTTAGCAGAAGAAACTAATTCTATACAATATAGTGCTTCATTCAGAAAATGAAGTGAGAAACAGGGCTTGTTATTACAGTTTGATTTGTCTATGTCGTATTTATCTGAAATTAAAATAAAGTTGAGGTTAAATCTGTGGTTTTTTTTTGTTTGTTTTTTTTTGTATCTCTCATGCTCGGTTTAGTTGTTTGCAAGTTTTAAATGAGCCGATGCCCATCACTTTAAACACGTATACCTTTCTGAACTCATTACGTAGCCAAAAGTGGACGTACGCCAACAGACGCACTCTTCATTGACCACAGGGAAATAAATCTAAGCTGTATTATGTATGGTGATTTTATTTGTTAATTTGCACTGAATTTTTTTCTGTGTAATGCAAACCACAGTGTATAGATCTACTCATTTCCCAGTTATCTGTGCAGAGAAAACAGTGTAAATTGTGGGAGATTTTCTACTTGATAATGTGAAAGATTTTACAGGATCACTAAAGTGATAATTTAATCATGACTAATCTCATCATGCTGATGGCTCTGTGTGTGTGTGTGTGTGTGTGTGTGTGTGTGTGTGTGTGTGTGTGTGAGGCCCTCTCTATGTGTGTGTCTGTGTGATCCTGAGCATGCAGTGTGTGCCAAGCAGGCACAGGTAATCAAGGCAAGGCCCCTTAAAGTGTGTTTTAACTTATAGATAATAGTACAATCAAATGCAATGGCTTAAGTCCAGTGATTATTATTTTATGTAATGGTTTATTAATGAATAGAACTACAATGGCTGTTTGTCACTGAAAGCCAAGATTAACTAAAGTGTATATAATAGTTACAGTTACAATAAACCTCAGCGTAGTCAGAGTTGCATGTGACAGTAAGACAGATCAGGGGAGATGAGGTGATGGGGTGGGTGTCCTCTCCAGAGCAGTATAAAACAGGTTTGATTTTCCTGTCTTTTTAGTTGCTGCCCAGGCCAACTCAGGATAAATGCTTGTCTGTTATGAAGGCTTAAACTTTTTATAAAAGAAACTTTGCCTTTTTATGCCAGTTTTGGTGTTTATTTTCATTTTTTGAAATTGAAGTGAGATGGCTGTTTTTTCAATGACAAGATTTTGCCATCAAAACTACAGACCACCTTTTTTACTTATTCACACAATAAAATTTTGGTATAACTTACACTGTTTGTTGAAGGTTAAGATCCCAGCACTGAACCTCCTTACAATAAATGATGGAATGCTTGGGATGATACTGCAAGGCAGTAGTGTGGATCTGTTATTTAATGTTGCTGAAAAAAATCTTTAAAAGTGTTTTTATTTTAAAGACCTCTAGCAATATTTTCATTTTAATTGTACTTGGAAAATGTGGCCTCCTCATTCCCGAGACTGGACACTTTAAAGTCAAAGTACATCTTGTTATGAAACGTATAATATTCAGTGGACATTTGGACTTTTTGAGGTATACATACTGGTTTACATTACACCCATTACCTGTGTTGTATATGGTTCTATATAGCATTCAAAAGGTTCTGCTACTGTTACAGTGTCAAGCTTGTAACATGCTATTTTGGTGTTATATAGCACCCTTTTCAACAAGGTTCCAGATAGAACTATATACAACACATTCTCCATCAATCTGAAGAATGCAAAGTCCCATTTAAGCATGCAAATGATATTTTGAGTGTTTATAGTTCCATATAGAACCATTGTTTTTACTAAAGAACCCTTGAAGAACTATCCTACTTAAGAGTGTACTACATCTAAAATACACAAGTGGTGGAATCAATCAAGGTCTTTGATGAAATAGTAAGAAATCATTATTGAAGCTATATTGCATATCACAGACATTGATGTGTTATATTACGCATTGCTTACATTTATGTGCTGGCGTAGTGGAATTGACAGAAATGACATGTCTGTGTTTCAGAAATCACCTTTCTTTAACACAGAAAATGTTTAGTTCTTTGTTTGGGTCTGTTATCCTGAGAATAATAATAATAGTATTTTTTCAAAATCTTGCAGATTTTATGTGCCTAATTCCAATGTCCACTATACTGGACAGTAAAATCTACTGAAATCACTAAAAAACAATGTTATCCCCAAATTCAAATCCCTCCCAAACTTTAGATTCTACTTTGAGCAAAATAAAATAATTTTGTAATATATAAGTCTCTTAAACTAAACAAAATGCAATTCAGATGTTAAAATGGAAATTTTGCATGAGGAGGGTAGATTTTCAACAATTCAGAAGTTTCTGGTCTCTCTGTATAAAGACTGATATTCTGGCCTCTACTGATAAAAAATACATTTGTATGTGTGTACGTTCAACCTAAAAACACCTCATGTACGAAGAAGAAATTACCTGGTGTACTTCAACTCTTCTAATACTTTGAGTGAGACAACATTTTGGCTTAGATGAGCAAAAGCAATCAATTCAAACCTCAAAAAACACTTCAGTTAAAAACAGCACTGCTCCATTTTTTTCATTGTGTGCACCAGGACGTCACCTTAAGATGCTGCTGCTGCTGCTTTAAATGGCCAAATGAGAAATGTGAATGATGACCAGGCAGCAGAGTCTCACGCACTGACTGATGTTTGAGTTAGAATTCTCCCATATCCAGCATTTCACTGATGCATTGGTCACGTTACTACTGTAATCTGATGTTGAATGACCTTAAACCTGAGATTTTTGTTTGAATTTCCTCTTTTCAGCATGAAACAAAGCCTGATATGTTGACATGGTCATGGAAGAGGGAGTCTGACATCTAAAATTTGTGCTGTATTTCACATTTAAAACAAACGAGAAATGATATTGGAAATACTATAGCAGGTAAGTTTAACCCCTTATGACACAATGTTGCCCGAAGGCAACAAACCTATTTTACTCACTCTGCAATGATGTGATACATATTTAATGGCGACTAAAGGGTTAATAATGAAGAGTTTGAGAAAAAAAACAGGAAAAGTGCTTTGTTAAAGTGTCCTCTGGTGGGACTTTTAAAAACTCTTTCTTCATGTTGCACTTCACGGTGCACATGCATCTCTGCTCTGGACAGCTATCCCCAGAAAACTGTTTTGTATCCAAAAATATAATTCACATCTCTTGGAATGTAAGGTTGCTTTTTTAACATTCAGTTTTGTATAAATTATTTTTATATTAGAAGAAATTACCTAAACTTATATGTTGCCTACAAGCAACATTGTTCAACAGTGCAATGAACATAACCTGTAGTACGTGAAGTGTCACTCATGCAGCCGCTTCAGAGAGCACTGCAGCTTATCATTTATATGTTATTTTGAATTCTTTTTTATTAACAATCATGTGTTTTGTTTATTTAGGGAAATCTAACTTATTTAGTATTTGATGTGTATGCAATACCAGTGGCCAGAGTCCCATAACAGTCAATTCTGTCATATAGCTGTCACCATGTAGTATGTTTTACTGTTGTCATCAGTTTTGTTCTAAAATCGAACATGACTTGAGAATTACTTGACTCTTTTGTTTCAGCATGACATTAAATGATTGTAAGGTGAGCATGAAATCAAAACATTACAATGTTTGATCATGGCAACATGGTAAAATTCTTTGAAAATAAACTGAAAACTGAAGAATTGTTCTCTGCTTTTAACATTTATAGTATATAAAGATCAACAAATTGTTTTGTCCCAAATATTTAGATTAAAAAAAATCCTGTTTTGCATAACACTCCGCGTAGAGTACTTCGATTCACACAATGTTGCCTCTAGGCAACAAACCCTAAAAGGACCCCAGCACAAATTATTGGTTTTTATTTTAATAATCACTGATTTAATAATCAGTTCCATGTTATGCAAGAAATAGTGAAGCAAACAAAAAAAGTATGTTATTTTTCAGTTTTTATTTACTAATTTACTTTCAGTACAAGAACAACTGCCACAGAGTGACAATGAAACAGTATCACATAAAGTGGTTCAATACAAAAACTGTTTTATTGGCAGTGAAAAGACAGGACAGATTTGTCTAGATCCAACTGATACGGCTCAAAATCATAATAGTATGTTTTTAAAGAGCTCTCTTGAAAACATAAAAAATATACCAAAAATCGTAGACCACAGAAAAAATGTACAGCAGAGCCTAATGTGTCCACATCCTCAGTTCAACAGGTCCTCCAGCTCTTTCTCCTCTGTGGCTGAAATGCAAGAAGTTTATCATATGGTGATGATGCACAATTTCATCACAATCAAACAGCCAAAACACACCCATTCAGTCATTTCAGTTTTAGACAACATTCAATTGAAAATAGTCACATATTGCTTTGGGTGATGGTCACCACTGTCACAAATATTGACATAAATACATACATAACATACATAAATACTCACTCGATGCAGCAGAGTAATCACTCTGGGAGGACGCTCGGGAGACTGGAGTATAAAATACAGGCAGCATTCAATAATAGATTTACGTATTAGGGCATCAGGAGGCATTTAAATACTGTGTAACAGATACAGTCTTACCTACACGTCTCTTCTTCCACATAATGAAGACAGCTACTGGTGCAATCACACACACTAATATCACCAGCAGCACAGTGGAAGCTATGACTGCAATGGGTGGACCTGGATCATAATCTGTGAACAGCAATATACAACAAAATCAAGACTCTGAAGGCAAAACTATAGTGCCTCTTTTATCTCCATCCATCCATCCATCATCTAAACCGCTTATCCTTCTGGGTCGCGGTGGGGTGCTGGAGCCTATCCCAGCTGTCATTGGGCGAAAAGGCAGGATACACCCTGGACAGGTCGCCAGTCCATCGCAGGGCCGACAGACAGACATACATATACAATCACACACACATTCACACCTAGGGGCAATTCAGCATGTCCAATCAGCCTGACTGCATGTCTTTGGACCGTGGGAGGAAACCAGAGTACCCGGAGGAAACCCACGCAGACACGGGGAGAACATGCAAACCCCCAGGCCTCTTTTATCTGTTCTTGCTATTTTATTAGCTTTTAATATGTTATTTGACATGTTATGCAGTATTCTGTGGCACAACATTGCACGCCTTAGCCTTATTGGTTTGATAGAATTCACAGTTTAGTATTCTTTTTTGTGTGTCCACTCATCAGTGTTCTCGACCTACAATACCCAGCATGCATTGCGCATATACATCATACACAACTGGGAATCCCCCTCAACAGATAAAACAATCCAGACTGCTAGTATAGTGATTCTGAAGTGAAGGCTAATAAATGTAGAAGCCATATTCCTAGCAGAATCATCAGCTGCCCCAAAGCAGTTGTGGCTCTTCAAAGGTTACTCCCACCTTCAAGGTACATCATCAGAAGAGGCGTTTTCTCAGCTTTAAACTATAAAATTGGACCCCAAAAACTCCTGTGGCACCTCCAGAGAAGTGAGTTGGCATGTTTACAACACATGAAACAATGCTTACATTTTGAATTTTGGCCTTCGATCGCCCCTTTAAAGGACAGTTTTGTAGGCCTATATTAGGCCTAAGCCTGGACGTCAGTGGTCAATGACCATTGGCAGTGCAGTTAAATACAGGACTAGGCGTAACCCTTGCATGGAAAACTGGCTCTAAAGTTTTAAATATTATGTGAAAACTGGACTTAGTGAGGTGTCATACCCCAGTGAATGTCCAGCTTGTTGTCCAGGCTGAGGTGAGTGGCTGTGCAGGTATAGTTGCTTTCTTCCGTTGGAGCTCCTCTGCACTGATCTCCAGACTCTTCCTCATCTGATATGTTCCGTCTCCATTAGGCAGCAGCTCACCTCCACTGACCAGGTGCTCGGACACGGGCTGGCCGTTCCTCAGCAGCGTCAGGTTGACGTGGCGTGGGTAGAAACCAGTGGCCAGGCAGCTCACACGAGCTCCTCCAGAGTCTGCATGGGGCTTCATCATGAGTCTCACTCTGGGCTTTACTGGGTTTAGCAGCAAAGAAAGGAGAATATAACTTAACTTTTCTTCATATCATACAGGCAGTTCCTGTTTTCCTGATAATTGCTTATTGGAGAAACATACAGGTCAGACAAACGCTGTTGTAGAATTACTGGAGGTGAAATTACCTTTTCTGAATACGTGATTCTTCAGTTCTTTCAGAGCTGTCTCTAACGCACCAATGCATACAGGGTGCAGAAAATATGCATACAGTTTTTTGTTATATTCCAGCTTTACAGTGTCAAAAACAATTGGCCATTTAGTTTCAGTGTGTAGAGCATGGTGGTGTACATTATAGTCCCTCTCCATTCCATTCAGACCATTGAAAGCATCAAACATCTTCATTCCTCCTGGCTTGTTATTGCTCAACAATTCACAGCACTCAATTCTTTGTTCTGTTTGGACACCTGAAAGAAAACAGAATGGATATGTAAACCCAGTGAATTAGGTAGAGCAGGAAAATGTGAAAAATGGTCTTTTTTCGTTTTTAATATGACCCAAAGAACTTTCACTAACCAATCACTGTACCACAAGTTACATTTATTATTCTACTCATTTTGTTGCCTAAAAAACAAAGATACTTAATAAAACTCACAAAAGTACTACACTACAGTACTGTGCAAAAGTCAGAGACCACCTCACAGTTGAGCACAAATGATTCATTTTCAGCATCAAGAAAAATGATGGAAAACAGAGAATTTCACAGAAGCCTCAACAAAAATTTTTTTTCTGTGCTTCTGTTTTCACTTTTTGCCTTTATTACAGCCTCCATTGTTCTCAGGAGGCTCACTTTCAGTTTTTCAAAGAACTTTGCAGGTACACTTTTCCTCGCCTCCAAAGTTATGATCCAAACAATCCCAAACACATTCAGTGATGTTGAGGTCTGGACTCTGGGGTGGTCAGTCCATCGATCAGCTTCTTTGTTTGATGTGTCCGTCTCCTTTTCTCAGTGAGGTTCTTCTTGACAGCTACACATCCTTTCAGACCCACAGCGCTGAGTCGTCTTCTCACAGTGGAAGGATGGACAGAAACACCTGTGGATGTTTTCAGATCTGAAGCAGCTTGATTTTCTCCTCTCCTTTAAGATGAAAGCTTTAAGTGCTGTTTATCTGATGGGGACAGTTTTGGTGTCTACCAGGTCCTCCATGGTTATTTTGCTGGAGTTTTGCTGTTTTTTCCACTGATTTTCATTTAAATGTTGACTGGCTTAATATTGCACTCATAATTTGAATTTAACTATTCATGCTGCACTTTGCAAGCAGCAACCAACTGTCATGAAATTGTGGTAGCAAATAAAATGCACATTTTATGTGGATCATCTTGATAGCACAATAGGCTGCAGTGAGTGACTGCTATGAAATAAAATAACTAGTTTCTTTGAATCAAAGTAAATTAAAGAGGTAACAGTGATAATAGGGATGTGGGGAGGTTACTGATGCTTGACCCCACCCACCAAAAATTTGTTCTATGGTCCATGAGCTGAAAATAGCTCTGAAGCTCTGTGATAGAGATTGAACTTGACTGGACAGTCCTTACCAAAGACTGAGCTGAGACACTTCAAATCCATAAACTGCTCATTACAGAATGTGATGAATAAGGGCCATTGACTGTAAACAGAAGGTTGATGTACTTAAAGTAATCAGATGCATATGTAGCCTCCTGTTCTATTTTATTCCATGTCTGTGCAAGCTTTATAAGGATCACCCTGTATTGGCTCACTCTAGCTCCTGCTCCATCTGGCTCCGCCCCCTCATCATCTAACTCGCCTGTGGCTTGTTCTGGACTCACTGTCTCCTGTGTATGTATACTGTTTTGTTTGTTTTGTGCTTTGCGAAGGCTTGCTATTTTCTGAGTTCTGATCTGTGTTTCTGTGCATTTCTAAATGGGTTCCTTGTGCCTGGTTTTCCTGATATTTCTAATTATATAATATAAAAATATTCTTCTTTTGTTATTTTGACCACTGTTTTCACCAGCCATGGTGAGTGAGGAAATTAATGGCCACTGGATAAGTTTACCAGAGGAAATTATTAATATGGAAAAACTCTGTGTCACCTACCGTTGGTGTAATTAAAATGCCTCTTTAGAAAATTGGCTTGATCTCGCATTCCTTCATGCAGTGCTCCAAAAATCATATCAGCAAATGTTTGCTTCTCTTCATTTAATTGCTGGCCTACTTTCATGACTGCCTTCTCTTCAACTGAGTCATAATATGTCATTAAGATGTCATCCAGCATTGTCAGGACAGTAAACTCAGGGAAGGGTGTCTCTCCTATGATGAATGTTGATAAAAAACAAAGAGAGTGGGAGCCTGCAAAACAGAGCAAGCATGGATTAGTTCTGGTGTACAATTTTAAGCACATCACAAAATACCAAATATGTACTCAGTGGCCACTCCATCCCCTCTTCTTCTGTACTGCAGCTAGTGGCTAGGCATACTCTGTTAGAAATAAAAGTTCTGTGCAGGTACATTTTTTGTTCATCAAGATACAAACACTGTAATGTTCCCTCAAAGGTACAACAGTGCATTTAAGGTCCAATTGTGCACCTTAAATAAGTTTTTCCAGGTGAAAAGTTTGTATTTGTACCTTTTCATAACCGAATGTTTTAAAACAGAACAGTAAAATAAAAGCCTGGAGACGAGACGGGGTGTGTGGAGTCAGTACAACTTAGAAAATATAATTTCAGTGGATTATGGTACAGTTATGTTCCCTGACTAAAGGTACTGAGATGTACCCTTGAGGGTCCCACCCCAGTGACAAGAGGGGCACTGACCCAGTGACAGTTTACTACCTTTTTTCTGAGTGTGTTGCTGACTGTGACCTTAACACTTAGTGTGACAACGTTCATGCATTTACTGACTAAAACTGTTTTAGGGAATATTTCTCTATTAGAAAAAACAGCATAGACCAGCATGGCTGGTCACCTCCAAAAACAGTTGTGTTTTGGATGTTCCAGAACATGAAGAGGCATTAGAACATGTAGTGGTAGCTTAGCAAGAAGGCTAAACAGCTAAACAGCTGTACTCACAAGCATGCAGGTTCATTCTGGTTCATTTAGAGAAGAAAGACTCAAATAAAGAAAGAGCGAGTAAACCTGTGTTTTTGTGTGTGGCACTGTTAGCTTAATTCATATCCTCATATCACAGGCTAAAGTTAGCTTAGCTAAACTTAGGTAAGCTAAACTTAGCTAACCACCAATTCTGGCTCACTGATGCTGCACTAAGGCAAGTTTAGAGGATGAAGACTGAAATCTGAGGGAGTGAAATTGAATGATTGGTGACACACGATGGAGTCTTTTGATTATTAATGTTACAGTGAGACATTACTTCTGTTTCTGCTTATTAACTGGGGCCTTTATTAAACAAGCAACTGGAAACATGGCACTGCTGTGCACACAGTATATGCCAAGTTAGACTGATGCCAACCTTAGCAGTTGTATGTAAACGTCCCCAGCCAAACGACAAGTTTTGTTGGTTTTCTAAATTACCAAACATCTTCATGGAGCTGAAATATGTAAATTAGTGTGCAATTGCTGTTTATTTTCTTAGTTTAACACATTGAGGAAAAAAGAACACATGAAATATAAATTGTGACAGCTCTTCAACAAGCTAAATGTTATTTTTAATATTTAATTAACATGTGCCGAAGTGTGTACCTTGTAGAGGAAGCGTTCACTTAGAAAATCAACAATACATGTAATTTGACCAAGGTCATCCACACTTTTGCAGTCGACTGTATACAACTGGCTCAAAAGGGCTTGAGCACATATATAGTCTAAGCAACGTTAGTGTAGAGTACAGAGTCTTCGTATCAGAAATGACATTCTTTCAAAGCATTAGCCTTAGGAATATGCTTAGTTATAAATTAGTCGTGATTTTAGAGGGAAATTATGCTGACCTGATCGTATTACATCAGTATAACATGCTTTTGTTAAGAAACCCACAGCAAATGAACTAAACTACAAATAGAATGAATATGCAGTACACTAAAAAGGTTCAGACCTCATATTAAACAAATATAGACATCGCCCTAAATGGTAAAAAGACATACCTGTGTTTACAGCAGCTGCTGCAAACGTGAGAATATTGAGCAGAATGTAGAACCTGTTCATGTTTCTGTCCATGTGCTGTGTTTCACTGTAACCTCTCTCACTTAAACAGACTTATTTCCCCTTTTCAGAGCCAGACTCCTCCCTCACTGGGTGCTGTGTTGTTTTTATTTCTACCACATATGAGGAAGATGCAACATTCCTGGACGTCCGGATTTCCCCAGGTGAAAAAATCCAGAGTAAGAATCGCTGCAAACAGCAGAGCAGGTGTTACTGTGACAGGTTACTGATAATACTGAAGTAACAGCACGATTCTCTAACTTTATACCACTTTATAACACTTTATACATGTTACAGTTTATAGCTGAAGTCAAACCGAGCCCATCTCTATATCAGCTTTTAAATGCTTGACTCTGATCTGAAGAGGAACTTGGCAACATTTAGTCCAAACACAAGACAGAAGTCTAACAGGTTTGGTAATAAATAGCACAGATCACAATCTAGCAGAAGGCCTTGTTGTTTGGTTTGTGGCACAACTTTCAGGACACAATATGCCCAAAAATAAGTTGGCATCTCTCTGAAGTATTGGGTTCAAGTGTTTCAGGCACACTTATTGCTAACAGGTGTATATAATCAAGCACATAGCCTCGCAGTCTCCATAAACAAACACTAGCAGCAGAATGAGTCGTCCTGAGGAGCTCAGTGATTTTAAAGTTCTAGACTGCCTCTGGAAAGAACATCAGTGCAAGAACTGAGCATCGGGAGCTTCATGAAATGGGTTTCCATTGTTGAGCAGCTGCACGCAAGCGGAAAGCCTTCTCAGAAGAGTGGAGGCTGTTATAGCCGCGAAAGGAGGGGCAAATCCAGGTTTTGGAATGGGATGTCCAACAAGCTAAATAAATAGGTTTGATAGTCAGGTGTCCACATTCTTTTGGCCATATAGTATATTTGGAAATCTACACATAAATCTTAAATTACACAAACCCAGTGGACACCACACAATGACTGTGCTTGTTACTGCTCATTGGTTTACGTCGCTGAATATACTAGAACAGGGGTGTCAAACACAACCACTAAAGGGTCTTTAGTGGTTGTGTGTAGTGCAGCGCATTGTGGAACAGGCTAACATTAACAGAAAATTTCTTTCGTGGCCGGATAGGATTGTGTCTGACCCGTGGGTCTTCTGTTTGACACACGGGCTCCAGAACTAAGTCGCATTTCCTTGTAGTCTGTTCAGAACAAAACTGCTTCTTTGTTAAATGTGGTGGCTTTTGTGTGGACGGTGTATGAGACAAACCGATGCAGTGAAGCATGTGTCTGACCAATAGTGTGGAAGTGAGACCACAAAAAAAAAAAAACACCATTTAACTGGACTGTCAGGCTCTTTGTACTACCTTGCAAATGCTACAGTTCTGTGATTGGCAGTGGTGGACAGTAATGAAGTAAATGTACTGTAGTTTTTTCGTGTATCTGTACTTTACTGAAGTATTTCCATTTTGGGTGACTTTTTACTTTCACTCCACTACAGTTCAAAGTCAAATATCTTACTTTTTACTCCACTACATTATGAGAAATCTGTCGTTCCTCTTTGCTTATGTGTGTATAAAAATGTAACATGTCAAAACGAAAGAAGCGCGAAGCAAAAACACCAATCAGGGCACAGCGCGCACTTTGTTTTGAGCTTGTTTTGACCTGTTGGCAGTTCCGACCCAGTGCAAGCATACGGTTCAATGTCAGTGAGCACCTATTCCTACATAATGATGGAACAAACTCCTGACTCTAACCAAACTTTGTGTAAATGGACCACACTATTTCATTTTATAGTAAATTCATTTTGGCTAGTTTATGTTTATGAACAGAGACCTACAGGTGCAGTTTAGTAAAGGAAAACACATTTGTGAACCTGAGTTTAAAGCAAGTTTTTATTAAACTTAAACTTGTAACTAAGTTACAAATAAATCTTAACCTGAAACTTTGCTTGTTCACAAAGGGTTATTTCAGAGCCACTCAGTTCTACCTAATGGAAACTGTTTGCCTTCAGTGTTTTGTGCTTATGATAATTTTAATAGACATCAGCGTCACTAATTAATGACACTCTATTAAAATATTGGAGAAACAAGAGTGATACTGGAGTATTTTCACCTAAAATGAGTTAATGAAGCAGAGTCTTGTTACAAAAATGATAATAAGACATTAGAGTCATAATTAATCTTTTAGTACTTTTACTTTTGATACTTAAGTACATTTGAAGGCAAATACTTCTGTACTTTTCCTCAAGTGGAGGTCTAAAGGGAGGAACTTCTACTTTTACTGGAGTAATATTTTACCTTGGGTATTTCTACTTTAACTCAAGTACATGATTTGTGTACTTCGTCCACCACTGGTGATTGGTTAGGTTTTCACTTGGGAAAGGCTGCTTTTCAACCCTTAAGTGGATTTTTATCTAAAGAGAAAATTGGCTTGAATGAACTTGAGTGGTGAACAGGCTTGCAATGCTATCTGTCTGAAAGTTGTTCTGCACTGCAAGTTTTAAGAGGCTGTTGAGAGATTAGCTCCCTACATGTGTCTTTCACTCTATCTGTCCAATGGGGACTCTTCTGGAAAGGCTTTACATTGCTGTAAGGATTTGATTGCATTTAGCCACAAGAGCAGACAGACCAGCTGTACCCGAGAGCACCATGCAATCATTTAGGCCAACCAAATTTACATTACACTAAAGTTTGCAGATTATAATCCGCCATTGGGTTCATGATATGCTCTACCATATCAACTTCAATCTGATGTCCAGCACAGTTTGGTGATTTCCCTGCATGAACCACACCTACCAAACTTGACAATTAACAATTCAGGACTGTTTGCAAAGAAAACTCATCAAACTGACCCCTGTTCTACCGGAATACACTGTGAAATAAATATCTCTTGGAAAAGTTGGATTCAAAGGTTAGTGATCATTGGATTACAAACTCACATGGTGCAATGCATATGAGAGCTGCTGGATATGAAAGTGATGTAGAGCAAAGAATACAATTTCTAAAATGTAGTGGTCATAGAAAACAGCATGTTTTTCACATAAATAACGCTGAAAGCTGAGAAACCAAAAGCTTGGAAATGCCAAGTAATCACCCGAAGGCCAAAAGGGCTGTTTTGTATGTCTTTAGTCATGGGACAAACCTAAGACTGCTTATATATGTGGGACAATAATCATTAAGCCGCTCATTTGCGCTTGTCCTTGGTCACTTTTCTTTTTCGGTTACAAAAATAAACTGAGAAAGCTGAAAGGAAAAGTGTTAAAATGTGATAAATAATGAGACTGTAAGACAGACCTTTCGTCCAGTAGGTGGCAACAGATTAAGTGAATTCTGAGCCATTACAGCAGGCCTCACCAGTCTTATCCACAAAGGGCCGGTGTGGCTGCTGGTTTTCATTCTAATGAACCCGAAGCACAACCGATTCCACTGATTTAATCAGTTAGTGTTGGTCATAAAACACTGGATTTGTTATATGAAGTGTTCTCCTGCTTGGTCAGAATGAAAACCTGCAGCCTCACTGGCCCTTCGCAGATAAGAGTGGACATCTCTACATTACAGCTGTGGTTCTAAGCCTTGGGAATCTTGCATCCTGAACTGACCCAGCTCATGAAAAGGTAGCCACTACCACAACACTATGTACTGACCTCTTACAAGTCATAGTGTTAGAAACACTCATCCTAGCTTTACAAATTTGCCAACTAATTCTGGCACAGAAACATTGACACTCTTTTGAACAGTGTTGCCTCAGGGTAACAAAACTGTTTTCCTCACTTTACAATGACATGATATATATTTAATAGAACAAAGGTTAATGAAATGAAGGAAAGAGTTTCCATGAACCAAAATATAAGAAATCTTGTAATATCTTTTGGTGGGCATTTCAACATCTCTTTCTGGTGTAGTGCCACTTGTGTATGGATCACATATGTTTCTGGACAACTTCCCTCAGCATTTTTTATCCATTCAAAAATATGATTCACATCTGTCACAGTGTTGCTTCTAGGCACCGTTTCAGTAATTTCTCATTTTTTTTATACTGAAAGTTTAAAAATTACTAATAAAAATACTTTACATCTTTTTATTAGTAACTTTTAAATTTTCAGTATAAAAAAATATGAGAAATTACTGAAATGTTGCCCAGAAGCAGCGCTGTGTAACAATGGAATAGAAGTGAAATTAAAATGAGAGAACATTGCAGTCATCATTTGTTTTTCATATAGAATATTTTTTTTATTTAGAATTATGTTAGTATTTTTGTTTATTTAGAAAAACTTATTTAGTATTAATATTTATGCTATATTAGTGGCTAATTCCACTCCTATTACCTGTTACAGGCAGCATACAATATGTTTTACTGATGTCATCTGTTTTGTTTAGAAAATGAAAGCCAGTTCTTTGCTTGATTTTTTTTATGTATTTAGCATGGTTTTAACTGTTTTTTTTTTTAATGATTGGTAGGTGTGCAAAAAATTAGTATGTAAAGATCAACAAATTGTGACAAATTGTGTCAGTTTTGTTCCAGTTTTTTATCATTAAGATTTAAATGCAGTTTTTCATAACGATCTGCATCATTTGTTTCCATTGTCACACAAGGTTGCCTCAAGGCAACATACTCACAAGCATTATTTAAAAATGTTCTTGATTTCAATAATCAAGTTCTTTGACAGTGAAAAGAGAGGATGTATTTGTCTACATCCAACCAATACAGTAATTTAAAGAGCTCTCTTGTAAACCTCAAAAATGAATCAAGCTAAAACCGCACAGAACCCACAGACCAGAGAAAAAAATTTGGCTGCAGCAGATCGAATGTCTTCAATTCTTCAGTTCCTCCAGCTCTTTCTCCTCTGTGGCTGTGGAGAGTAGGGCACAACTTAACATAGCGGAAAATGTAATATGGATATTTCATGTAGTCAAACAAGTTTAAGTACAAACGTGCTTTTGGTCATCTTATATTTCCATAGCAACATTATCTGCCAAATATGACAGCATTCAGATATTGCTTGAGATTCACCCTAATGACTGTTTTTGTAACATAAAGGTTACTAAAGTCACATGCAAGTAACATTTTTTTATCACAAGTGTTTTTCTCAAGTCATGTTCATGCTGCTCGCGCACATCTCTCACGCACTTTTTCATTAATCCCTGTTGCAAACGAACGGGGGCGAAATTTCAGACAATGAATTTGCGTACAGCATTTACCATTAGCATTAGCTGGCTAGTTAACACAGCTGATTACAGTAATGTTAGCTTCCAGAAATTTCTTGTAAATGTTTAGTAAACAGACAAAATGGGTCTCCTTTTCAACCACACACTAAACAATCTTCTACTTTATGTTCTTGTTCACTGATCTAGAGAAGTCTACAGTTTAAAATGATGTCATTTGATATGATCACCTGTGTTATTGGTATTTTGATTGACGAAGTTGAGGCAGGTGCAACTGTTGCAGCTGAGTTTCAAATGAATTGCAGGATGCTATACATAATGCAACTCAAGTGCATTTTAGTTTCATGTAGGCTTCAAGCAACTAAAGTTGCATAAAGGTTTCACCATGTATACCTACAACATAAATACTCACTTGATGCAGCAGAGTAATCACTCTGGGATGATGTTCGGGAAACTAAAGAATAAAATACAGGCAACAATCAATAACAGAGTTACGCATGATCAGGAGGAACTATGTAGCAGATATAGCAATATTCAGCAACAAGTAATAGATATTCAGCACGGCTAGTTGTGTGACTGTTTATTTCCAGAGAAGCTGCTAACAGTCTTACCTACATGTCTCTTCTTCCACATAATGAAGACAGCTATTGGTGCGACCAGACACACTAATATCACCAGCAGCACAGTGGAAGCTATGACTGCAGTGGGTGGACCTGGATCATAATCTGTGAACAACATTGTGATATGTGGTTGATGCACATTATGTGAAAATATGTGAAAAACAAACTGCAGCATGTCTGCAGTGTGTGTGTGTGTGTGTGTGTGTGTGTGTGTGTGTGTGTGTGTGTATGTGTGTGTGTGTGGCCTGAGTTTGGTTCCCCGGCCGGGTGACCAGGGTGATTTCAGTGTGAAGTTTGCATGTTCTCCCCCGTGTCTGACTGGGTTTCCTCCCACAGTCCATAGACATGCAGTCAAGCCAACTGGACATGCTAAATTGCCCCTAGGTGTGAGTGTGAATGTATATGTCTGTCTGTCCCCCTGCGACCCAGGAGGATAAGGCGGTTTAGAAGGTGTGTGTGTGTGTGTGTATATATATATATATATATATAGTATATATATATATATATATATAGATAGATAGATAGATAGATAGATACCAATCAGGCATAACATTATGACCACATGTCCTTGTTTCTACGCTCATTGTCCATTTTATCAGCTCCACTTACTGTATAGGTGCACTTTGTAGTTCTACAGTTACAGACTGTAGTCCATCTGTTTCTCTGCATACTTTGTTAGCCCCCTTTTACCCTGTTCTTCAGTGGTCAGGACCCCCATGGACCCTTACAGAGCAGGTACTGTTTGGGTGGTGAAGCATTCTCAGCACTGAAGTAACAGACTGTAATTGTAGAACTACAAAGTGCACCCATTTAGTAAGTCGCTATGTAGTAAGCTAGCCTTTCTAGTTTTGATTAGAAATTTTCACCCTTCCTTGCAGAACGCTTCTAGATATTCTTGAGATATTCTTGGGTCGTCTTGCTATCACAGATTAAGATCCACCCACAGATTCTCAGTGATGATCAAATAAGGGGAGAAACCAGTCTTTTCTTGGCTTCAGTTTGGTTTACACTGGTTGTGTCACATTTGCTTTCCGGATTTGCTGTTATTTAGTAGAATCCATTGTTTCCACCTATGCAGTATTTCCTGTGCCTCTGACTGCTACAGAACACCAAACCATAATAGAGCCGCCCCCATGCTTAACAGTTGGCAAGATGTTCTTTTCATCAAATGCTGCTCCTTTTTTCACTAAACATACCCTTGGTGATTGTGGCCAAAGAGTTCCATCGTACTTCTAACTTGTTTCCAAACTTGTCTCTGGCTTATCTAGATCTTGTTTTGTGTACCTCAGACATTGACTTTTGTGATGAGGTCGCAGGTAAGGTTTTCTTCTGCCGAAGATGGTGGTGCAAGGAACTCTTCACAATAGAATGATGCGCCACCAATCCTGGGTTTTACTTTGACCAGCAATTGATCGGTTCTATCTGAGAGTTTTCTTGGTTGTCACGCCTCCTGCCAAGGGCGCCTCCTCCAACTGTTCCTTTTTCCTCATAAGATCACTTGAGTCCATGAAAGGTCTAGAGGACTCCAACTCCCATGCATCGGTGGGAGATCACGTGACTCTAATCCCATCGCTATCAACCAATGAACATTCATTTCAACGTTCCTCCTCACCAGAATTCTAAGCGGTCACACGTTTTTCACTACATAACATTAGTCAGTTATTATATAAAGCCCGGCCTTTAGTTTAGTAATTTGCAAAGTATTGCCAACACCTTCTGTTGTGTACTGAGTGTTCTTTGTGTAAGTTCTTCCGTGTATGACCTGTTTCTGACCTGTCCTTTTTGTCTTTGCCCTTTTTGGTTTGTTTGCTGGACATTGTCTGAGACTTTGGTTTTTGAACTTGGACTGGTTTTTGGCTACTCTCTGGGTGTCCCATTTGTTTTGGTTCGCTTGCTCTCTGGCTTTGAGCCTAGCCTGTTCTGACTACGTCCTCTGAACAATTACCAAAACCTCAAGTAAACTTCAGCCTTGTCCTTTTATCTGCAAGCGTCTGTGTTGGCATCGTAACATTGGTGTTCTAGATTTTGACTTGTCTTCTACAGTTACAGTAGCTGACATTTTGGTCAGTGGAAATTGCGAGCTAAAAGTGCTTTCAAATCATTTTATAGCCTTCCTGTGCTTTAAAGGCATCTGCTAGCTTCATTTTCAGATGCTCAGCCAGCTGCTTAGAGGAGCCCATGGTTGTTAAATGTTAGCTGAAGGTTTAAAGAGTCAGAAAATTTATTAGGAACTGCCTTTAGTTGAATACTCCTAATGACAACTCTTGATGTACTTAACTAACTCTAACAAGTTAATTAAGGCCTAACAAGTTAATGAAGTTCTGAATCTTTACAACTCAAATGGCAGCCAAACATTTGCACATGCCATATTCTGTTTAAATATTTTGTCTTTAACTTCAAATTAACTGATACATTATCTGCCTTGAGAGTTGATCAACGCTTTTCAAACAGAAGACATCCTGGAAATTAATTTTATTATACCTTAATACTTGATGTTATTTTTTTGTGACTATGAAGTATAGAGTTGTACATAATAGAACAGAATAATTAATAGAATAATTACATTAATTGGTTTTATATTATTAAAAACTGCCATTTG
Source organism: Colossoma macropomum (assembly GCF_904425465.1). Classification (NCBI taxonomy): domain Eukaryota; kingdom Metazoa; phylum Chordata; class Actinopteri; order Characiformes; family Serrasalmidae; genus Colossoma; species Colossoma macropomum. The sequence continues at coordinate 6,238,606 of NW_023494793.1, read as the reverse complement.
AAACTTCTGAATGGTGATTCCAAACTTTTGAACAGCATTGTATATTATATCTAGTAACTGGACAACATAAGATGTCATACCCCAGTGAATGTCCAGCTTGTTGTCCAGGCTGAGGTGAGTGGCTGTGCAGGTGTAGTTGTTCTTCTGTTGGAGCTCCTCTGCACTGATCTCCAGACTCTTCCTCATCTGATATGTTCCGTCTCCATTAGGCAGCAGCTCACCTCCACTGACCAGGTGCTCGGACACGGGCTGGCCGTTCCTCAGCAGCGTCAGGTTAACATGGCGTGGGTAGAAACCAGTGGCCAGGCAGCTCACACGAGCTCCTCCAGAGTCTGCATGGGGCTTCATCATGAGTCTCACTCTGGGCTTTACTGGGTTTAGCAGCAAAGAAAGGAGAATATAACTTAACTTTTCTTCATATCATACAGGCAGTTCCTATTTTCCTGATAATTGCTTATTGGAGAAACATACAGGTCAGACAAACTGGAGGTGAAATTACCTTTTCTGAATACATGATTCTTCAGTTCTTTCAGAGCTGTCTCTAACGCTTCAATGCATACAGGGTGCAGAAAATATGCATACAGTTTTTTGTTATATTCCAGCTTTACAGTGTCAAAAACTATTGGCCATTTAGTTTCAGTGTGTAGAGCATGATGGTGTACATCATAGTCCAACTCCATTCCATTCAGACCATTGAAAGCGTCAAACATCTTCATTCCTCCTGGCTTGTTATGGCTCAGTAACTCACAGCAATCCAGCCTCTGTTCTGCGTGAACACCTAAAACATAACAGAATGGATGTGTAAACCCAGTGAATTAGGTAGAGCAGGAAAATGTGAAAAATGGTCTTTTTTCGTTTTTAATATGACCCAAAGAACTTTCACTAACCAATCACTGTACACAAGTTACATTTATTATTCTACTCATTTTTGTTGCCTAAAAAAACAAAGATACTTAATAAAACTCACAAAAGTACTACACTACAGTACTGTGCAAAAGTCAGAGACCACCTCAAGTTGAGCACAAATGATTCATTTTCAGCATCAAGAAAAATGATGGAAAACAGAGAATTTCACAGAAGCCTCAACAAAAAAATATATATTTTTTCTGTGCTTCTGTTTTCACTTTTTGCCTTTATTACAGCCTCCATTGTTCTCAGGAGGCTCACTTTCAGTTTTTCAAAGAACTTTGCAGGTACACTTTTCCTCGCCTCCAAAGTTATGATCCAAACAATCCCAAACACATTCAGTGATGTTGAGGTCTGGACTCTGGGGTGGTCAGTCCATCGATCAGCTTCTTTGTTTGATGTGTCCGTCTCCTTTTCTCAGTGAGGTTCTTCTTGACAGCTACACATCCTTTCAGACCCACAGCGCTGAGTCGTCTTCTCACAGTGGAAGGATGGACAGAAACACCTGTGGATGTTTTCAGATCTGAAGCAGCTTGATTTTCTCCTCTCCTTTAAGATGAAAGCTTTAAGTGCTGTTTATCTGATGGGGACAGTTTTGGTGTCTACCAGGTCCTCCATGGTTATTTTGCTGGAGTTTTGCTGTTTTTTCCACTGATTTTCATTTAAATGTTGACTGGCTTAATATTGCACTCATAATTTGAATTTAACTATTCATGCTGCACTTTGCAAGCAGCAACCAACTATCATGAAATTGTGGTAGCAAATAAAATGCACATTTTATGTGGATCATCTTGATAGCACAGTAGGCTGCAGTGAGTGACTGCTATGAAATAAAATAACTAGTTTCTTTGAATCAAAGTAAATTAAAGAGGTAACAGTGATAATAGGATTGTGGGGAGGTTACTGATGCTTGACCCCACCAACCAAAACTTTGTTCTATGGTCCATGAGCTGAGATGCCTTAAAATAGCTCTGAAGCTCTGTGATAGAGATTGAACTTGACTGGACAGTCCTTACCAAAGACTGAGCTGAGACACTTCAAATCCATAAACTGCTCATTACAGAATGTGATGAATAAGGGCCATTGACTGTAAACAGAAGGTTGATGTACTTAAAGTAATCAGATGCATATGTAGCCTCCTGTTCTATTTTATTCCATGTCTGTGCAAGCTTTATAAGGATCACCCTGTATTGGCTCACTCTAGCTCCTGCTCCATCTGGCTCCGCCCCCTCATCATCTAACTCGCCTGTGGCTTGTTCTGGACTCACTGTCTCCTGTGTATGTATACTGTTTTGTTTATTTTATGCTTTGCGAAGGCTTGCTATTTTCTGAGTTCTGATCTGTGTTTCTGTGCATTTCTAAATGGGTTCCTTGTGCCTGGTTTTCCTGATATTTCTAATTATATAATATAAAAATATTCTTCTTTTGTTATTTTGACCACTGTTTTCACCAGCCATGGTGAGTGAGGAGATTAATGGCCACTGGATAAGTTTACCAGAGGAAATTATTAATATGGAAAAACTCTGTGTCACCTACCGTTGGTGTAATTAAAATGCCTCTTTAGAAAATTGGCTTGATCTCGCATTCCTTCATGCAGTGCTCCAAAAATCATATCAGCAAATGTTTGCTTCTCTTCATTTAATTGCTGGCCTACTTTCATGACTGCCTTCTCTTCAACTGAGTCATAATATGTCATTAAGATGTCATCCAGCATTGTCAGGACAGTAAACTCAGGGAAGGGCGTCTCTCCTATGATGAATGTTGATAAAAAACAAAGAGAGTGGGAGCCTGCAAAACAGAGTAAGCATGGATTAGTTCTGGTGTACAATTTTAAGCACATCACAAAATACCAAATATGTACTCAGTGGCCACTCCATCCCCTCTTCTTCTGTACTGCAGCTAGTGGCTAGGCATACTCTGTTAGAAATAAAAGTTCTGTGCAGGTACATTTTTTGTTCATCAAGATACAAACACTGTAATGTTCCCTCAAAGGTACAACAGTGCATTTAAGGTCCAATTGTGCACCTTAAATAAGTTTTTCCAGGTGAAAAGTTTGTATTTGTACCTTTTCATAACCGAATGTTTTAAAACAGAACAGTAAAATAAAAAGCCTGGAGACGAGACGGGGTGTGTGGAGTCAGTACAACTTAGAAAATATCATTTCAGTGGATTATGGTACAGTTATGTTCCCTGACTAAAGGTACTGAGATGTACCCTTGAGGGTCCCACCCCAGTGACAAGAGGGGCACTGACCCAGTGACAGTTTACTACCTTTTTTCTGAGTGTGTTGCTGACTTTGACCTTAACACTTACCATGACAACACTCGTGCATATTCTGACTGTTTTAGAGAATATTTCTCTGCTAGAATAAACAGCATAGACCAGCATGGCTGGTCACCTCCAAAAACAGTGGTTTTGTGTTTTGGATGTTTCAGAACATGAAGAGGCATCAGAAGATGGTAGTGATAGCCTAGCAAGAAGGCTAAACAGCTAAACAGCTGTACTCACAAGCATGCAGGTTCATTCCGCTTCATTTAGAGAATAAAGACTCAAATAAAGACTCAGAGCGAGTAAACCTGTGCTTTTGTGTGTGGCGCTGTTAGCTTAAGGTGCTTTTAATTAATATCCTCATACCACAGGCTAAACTTAGCTAAGCTAAACTTGGCTAACCACCAATTCTGGCTCACTGATGCTGCATCTTTAGAGGATGAAGACTGAAATCGAACGACTGGTGACAAAAGATGGAATCTTGTGATTATTAACGTTACAGTGAGACATTATTTCTGTTTCTGCTTATTAACTGGGGCCTTTATTAACCAAGCAACTGGAAACATGGCACAGCTGTGCACACAGTACACGCCAAGTTAGACTGATGAACCTTAGCAGTCGTATGCACAAGTTTGAACGCCCCAAGTCAAACGACAAGTTTTGTTGGTTTTCTAAGTTGATTTTCTAAATTAACACATCTTCATGGAGCTGAAATATGTAAATTAGTGTGCAATTGCTATTTATTTTCTTAGTTTAACACACTGAAAAAAAAAACACATGAAATATAAATTGTGACTTAGATTTCAACAAGCTAAATGTTATTTTTAATATTTAATTAACATATGCAAAAGTGTGTTCTCTGTAGAGGAAGCGTTCACTTAGAAAATCAACAAAGCATGTCATTTGACCAGGGTTATAGAACTGGCTCTAAAAGGCTTCAGTGCATATATAGTCTAAGCAACAAAGTTCAAGTATAGAGTCTTCGTATCATGAATGATATTCTTTCAAACAAACATTAACCTTAAGAATACACTTAATTATGAATTTGTGGTGATTTCAGAGGGAAATTATGCTGACGTGATCGTATTAGATCACAGTATAACATTCCTTTGCTTTTGTTAAGAAACCCACAGCAAATGAACTAAACTACAAATAGAATGAATATGCAGGTTCAGACCTCACTTTAAACAACTGTACACATCCATCCTAAACGGTAAAACGACTGAGAACATACCTGTGTTTACAGCAGCTGCTGCAAACGTGAGAACATTGAGCAGAATGTAGAACCTGTTCATGTTTCTGTGCTGTTCATGTTTCATGTGCTGTGCTTCACTGTAACCTCTCTCACTTAAACAGACTTATTTCCCCTTTTCAGAGCCAGACTCCTCCCTCACTGGGTGCTGTGTTGTTTTTATTTCTACCACACCTGAGGAAGCTGCAACATTCCTGGACGTCCGGATTTCCCCAGGTGAAAAAATCCAGAGTAAGAATCACTGCAAATGGCAGAGCAGGTGTTATTGTGACAGGTTACTGATAATACTGAAGTAACAGCACGATTCTCTAACTTTATACCACTTTATAACACTTTATACATGTTACAGTTTATAGGTAAATTGTGCTGAGATGAGCAGTCCAATACAGCCCATCTCTATATCAACTTTTTAAGCCTTGATTCTGTCCAAAAGAGGAAGTAGGCAAGATAGAGCCCAAACACATGATAGACGTCTAACAGGTTTAGTGATAAATAGTGCAGATAACTTTCTAGCAGAAAGCCTGTTTTTGTTGTGGTGTACAAACTTTAGTTCACTATATGGCCAAAAGTTGGACACCCCTCCTAATTATTGAGTTCAGGTGTTTCAGCCACACTCAGTGCTGTTAGGTGGATGATTTCTCTGATTTTTCTTTTTCTTTTTTTTTAATCTGTTTCATAATCACGCTGCATCTGTAAAACAACTCGCCACATATCCACAACATTAGAGAAACCATTAATATAAAACAATATTTTTAAGAGGTTTATCGTTAATGTTATACTACATTTAAAAATATGTACTTCGTTTTTAAAAAATCATTTGTCACAGAGGTTTTGGTCACTGGTGTCATCAGGACACTTACATTACATTTTAACACAGTATTTTCAGCTCTATTAAACTGCTTCTTTGGGTCGAGGTTCATCAGAGAGGAAGCAGCTCAAGGCATGAGAAGAGTCCACACTCACTCACTATTTTCAATTAATTTATTCGTAATTTGGTTAATCAGGCAGGTTATAACTTCTATGTGTCACTGGTGATGTGTGCTTTAATGGCTGGGTAATTAAAATTTTGTCAAAATAATGTCAAATATCATTTTTATTACTGATTTTTTAAATAGTTGCACGAGGTCACCTGACTGCCAACGAGTCAGCCAATTTACAAAATCCTCAGTTTTAACCAGAATGTCACTGGAGTATTCATACAACACCAGTGATGGTAAAAGATGCTTGGAATTGAGCTCTCCTTTCTGCATATACGATAATAGGAGATGTTAATGGACATATTAAGATTATTTAGTTTTGGGATGAAAGAAATTGGGTTTTTTTTTAAATATATCCAACTGAATTCCCACCCCAAATGGAGAATGACCCAGCAAAATGTCTCAAAACTGCTCAGAACGCAGATAGAACCTTATAATTCCTAGGGAACGATATAAAAACGCTAGTGACACTCTTTTTACTTCAAAAGAAAATGGGCCATCATGCATATTTGTGCAGTGTAGTTTGTCAAGTGCTGTATTGTTTTGTTTTTTATATGTGCTTTTGGCTCATTAATCCATATGTAATTCAGCTGATTGCTTGAAGAAAGAACTGACATGTACATTTTCAGCAGTTTGGAAGCTTTCCTATGAACAACCCTACTCCATTTTTACATTGTGTGCACCAGGACGTCACGTTAAGATGCTGCTGCTGCTTTAAATGGCCAAATGAGAAATGTGCATGACGACCAGGCAGCAGCATCTCACGCACTGACTGATGTTTGAGTTAGAATTCTCCCATATCCAACATTTCACTGATGCTTTGGTCAGGTTACTACTGTAATCTGATGTTGAATGACCTTAAACCTGAGATTTTTTGTTTGTGTTCGCTCTTTTCAGCTGAAACAAGGGCCTGATATGTCGACATGGTCATGGAAGAGGGAGTCTGCCATCTAAAATTTGTGCTGTATTTTGTGTTTAAAGCAAATACTTTAGCAGGTAAGCATGAAACATTTCCCAAATTACACCAATCAGGCATACTATATGGCCGCCTCCTTGTTTCTACGCTCATTGTCCATTGTCTATTACCCTGTTCTTCAGTGGTCAGGACCCCCATGGACCCTCACAGAGCAGGTACTACTTGGGTGGTGGATCATTCTCAGCACTGCAGTAACACTGACGTGGTGGTGGTGTGTTAGTGTGTGTTGTGCTGGTACGAGTGGATCAGACACAGCAGTCATGCTGGAGTTTTTAAACACTGTGTCCACTCACTGTCCACTCTATTAGACACTCCTACCTTGTCAGTCCACATTGTAGACGTAAAGTCAGAGACGATAGCTCATCTGATGCTGCACAGTTTGTGTTGGTCATTCTCTAGTCCTTCATCAGTGGTCACAGGACGCTGCCCACAGGACGCTGTTGGCTGGATATTTTTGGTTGGTGGACTATTCTCAGTCCAGCAGTGACACTGAGGTGTTTAAAAACTCCAGCAGCACTGCTGTGTCTGATCCACCCAAACCAGTCCTGACCACTGAAGAACAGGGTAAAAGGGGGTCTAACAAAGTATGCAGAGAAACAGATGGACTACAGTCTGTAACTGTAGAACTACAAAGTGCACCTATACAGTAAGTGGAGCTGATAAAATGGACAATGAGCATAGAAACAAGGACATAATGTGGTCATAATGTTATGCTCTCTCTACACGGCTCTGCTCTGATGTAGCAACAAGCTGCTTGTTAAGGAACTATAATTTAGCGGAAGGAACTGCTAACATTAATGTCATGTTCACAGCCCAGTTTATTAATTTATTACTTTATTTATTTAACTGTTGTATAAAAGCGATAGAACACTCGAGGTCATGTGTCATCGCTGGCTCATTCTCACTGAGAAAAGGACATACAGTAATGAAATAATTCATTAATTAAAATGATTAATTATTGTACATACATACATACATCATGTAAACCGCTTATCCTTCTGGGTCGCGGTGGGGCACTGGAGCCTATCCCAGCTGTCATTGGGCAGAAGGCAGGACACACCCTGGACAGGTTGCCAGTCCATCGCAGGGCCGACAGACAGACATACACATTCACACCTAGGGGCAATTTAGCATGTCCAATCAGCCTGACTGCATGTTTTTGGACTGTGGGAGGAAACTGGAGTACCCGGAGGAAACCCACACAGACACGGGGAGAACAGACAAACTCCACACAGAAATGACCCTGGTCGCCCGGCCGGGAATTGAACCCAGGCCATTCTTGCTGTGAGGCGACAGTGCTACCCACTGCGCCACCGTGCCGCCAATTAATTATTGTGAAAAACTTAATTTATTTATTATGATTAAGATAATTCATTGTTATGAAAAAGTCTAAATTATTAATATTGTCCCTCAATACGTACAATTGTCTCTAGTTATGTCTCAGTACTGTGACGAGGCCTAAATCTGGACTGAAATGTTTCATGTGTGTGAATCCTATGCGAGTAGGAACTTGCTTGTTGCACTAAAAGTGTTATGTGTACAGAATGGTGCATTACAACTTTACTGTCTTGAATGTTCTTATGAAGACATACTATAAAGCATTATAGAACCTGACTTTCTGAAGTCATATGCTCTTGCTGCATAAAATGCTATTTATGTAACTTCAGCTACTTATAAGCAAAAATACTGCATTTTATAGCATTATGAGTACAGGATTTATATTGAGTTTGGACACACATCAAATCAAGCCAAAGTTTATTTAAATAGCACTTTTTACAACACGCATTGGCACAAAGCAGCTTTACAGAAAAATCTAAATTATCTAAAAAAAATCTAAATTAAAATATAAATGGGAAAAGCAGGTAAAGTAATGGCTATGATGTTCAGTTCAAGTTTAGTTCATGTTTATTTAACTGAATCTTGATGCTTTTTTATTTAAACATTGCAAGCGTTGTCTATTACAAGCTTCAAATGTCAAAAAACAAAACAGCCAAAAAATTAATGTGAATTGCTGTTAGCTTAGCACTAAAATACTACTAGAATCCCATAGAAGTGCTAGCAGAAATCAGCATCATTGTAGAGGTAAATATCCTTGTTTTTGACAGAGTTTTGACACTGATGGCCGGAAATGAAGGCCTGGCTGTGAAAGTCGTGGTTTGCCACTGAGTCCAGGACCCTTTGTCCTAGTTTAGGTTGAAAGGTCATTGATCATTATATCACAAGTGCACATGGTGCAGTACATGCGAGAGCTGCTGGATCTGATAATAAAGTATAAAGAAAAAAAGCAGCTTCTTACATGTTAAATGTTATGGTCATAATAAACAGCACATTCTTCATATGAATAAAACTGATACCTGAGAAATTGCTTGGAATTGCTGAAGTTGCTGCTTGATCACATTCCTTTTTCTGTAGCTTAAATAGTATGTTTTATCATCACACGTAAAACAAGCACATACAGTACAGCAGTGAGATGAATAAAATGTTAAATGATAGAAAATAACTGATTACATTAACCATCATAAAAGCTAGTAAGTCTAAAAGAAAAGGTCTGTAATAAATGAGGAGCGTGTAAGACCTTTTGTCCAGTAGGTGGCAGTATACGTGCACAAATGTAGTGAATTCAGAATTACAGTGGTGGTTCTTAGTCCATCCTTGGGAATCCCATATCCTGAAAATTCCCCTGCTTTAGATTACCTGGCCAAACTCATGAAGAGGTGGTCACTATCACTGCACCAAATACTGGAGTGAACAATTTAGGAATCACAGCACTCTTTAAAAGTAGGTGGAACTGGACAGTTGGCTGCTCAGTTACTCCCTGCTGAAAAAAGAACAGCACAGACCAGCATACATTCCACGCTGTGCTGGTTTTGCTGGTCTAGTGCTGGTTTAGCTGGTCACCCTGCAAGGTCATGCTGGTTGGTGAGCGTACCAGCATCTAAAACACACTTTTTGCAGGGTTTAGTGGCGACCAGCCACGCTGGTTTATGCTGGGTTTTGTAGCAGGGCTGAACAGCAACAGTGCTAATACATGCTATGACATCTGCAGTAACACACATTGATATACTTTATGCATCATTTTATAAAACATGCTCAAATTTGTCACAATTCCTGGAGATGCAACAGTCATTCCTGCCCAGTAGACCAACAGAGCATAACTGTCCCTTTTTCCATCACTCGGTATGATGCTAGCCATCAGGCATCTGTTAGCTAAGGGAAATGGCAGTTAGCGTTCTCCACCAAGTGTGTTGAGCTGTCCAATGACGTTACATTAGCAGTAGTTTGAAAAGATGAAATGATGCATCATATGTGACTCAGTTGAAGCACATAGCATCACCAACTTGGTTAGCAGCTAAAATTGGAAATTATTAAAAATGCTTATGAATGTGCTACCTGATGCATATAACATTGTTTTATGATCGTTTTGTGGCCTAAAATGTGTCACTTCAAGAAGTACATGAAGTACGGTGTTGTAAGACAAAATAGTCCCTAAAAAATTATTTTTTAAGATTTATCAAATTGTTATTATTATCAACATTACATATAAATACTCATATAAATACTCAGAAGGCATGTGTAGGTTCACTCGTTGTTTGGGGTAGTAAAGAAAACCAGTAGTCAGTAGGTTTCTCTTGAATTAACAATTTCACATCCAACCTAAATGACTTTGTTTGTATATTAACAACTGAATTAAATAGAAATTTTTAATTTCTTTTTAATGTTTATGTTTTCGGCCAATAGGACCTTAAATTAAAACACATATTCATATTCAGAATAGTATTTTACCTGAAAGCTTTTCATAAAATAGAGCTATGTTTTATATAAGCTTTCCCTAATACATTTTATTTACTATACAAAATCACCAGAGAACTAATGTGTGTCTTCCAAGTTTTTTTTAATGTTGATATTGGAAAAATAGTGGAAAATTTGAAAAAATAAGTTTTCCTTTGGGACTATTTTGCCTTACAATGCATGCAGCTGTCCAGCTTGAATGGATTAAAAAAAAACATTTTAGGCTAAAATCTTGTGCCAAAGCTACATAAAACATGTATATATATTTATACATAAATACATGTCTCAGCCATCAGGCAGCATATTCATAACAACTTAATGTAATAACTCCTCTGTGAAGAAGCTTTTAGAGGTGGATGTCTGGTTCCTATCACCACCACTGTGAACAGTCCTGACTCTGTAAGTTAAATAAATAGAGCATTTCACACCAAACCACTCTAAATGACTTTGTTTACATCTTAACGACTGAATCATGCAGAAATATAGAATATTAAAATTTGGAATTTTTAAGCAGTTAAATAAGTTAACAGTAGGAGCTTATTTGGGACCCAACTGTCATTTCGCTTGTTGCACTGCATGTATGTATCCACTAGGGGCAGTGTGCACTTCACTCCGCACTGCTAGGAGTAAATCGCCTGCAGCAAACTCTTCAAGAGTGAAAAGAAAGGTGGATAGAGTCGTTCTCGACAATCCTTCCATTCCGGCCTGCTGAAATGTGAGCTACTTATCTGTGGGAATATATGTGCAAGATCTACATATGTATGCCCTTGTCATCAGTGTGTATCTGCCTTTGAATTCCTCTGCACATCTCTTTTTGCTAATTCTGTAGGTTATTAATTAAACAGAAGGCCAGTCTTTATTCTTCTGCTCTCTTATCTGCACACCTCTTTAGCTCTCTTGTTTAATCTTTCACTGTTTCCTCCTCTTGCTCTCTCTCTCTGTCTCTCTCTCTCCTCATCTTTCTCCCCCCAGCCTTTCTTTCTTTGTTCTCTCACTTTGATTTCCTTGCCCTTTTTCATTTGATGTATTCTCTTAATTTCTCTCTATACCTTTATCAGTTAAAGCACTTTGTATCATTCTCCTTCTCCCACTTGAGTTTTGAAGGGCATCGTCCACGCCCCTGACCCTTTGACCCTGTTTGAGCTGAAGTGCTCTGAAGTACAAGTTACTCATTTTTCAGGAGATATTTCTGAGGAGATAAGATATAAGATAGTCCACTTGAATAAAGCAGGGGAAAGATAGAGGAAAATAAGTTCAATAAAAGAGTTTCCAAAACTGCGGTACAAGACCTGGTAGACCACCAAAACTGTCCTCATCAGATAAACAGCACTTAAAGCTTTCATCTTTGAGAGAGAGGAGAAAATCAAGCTGCTTCAGATCTGAAAACATCCACAGGTGTTTCTGTCCATCCTTCCACTGTGAGAAGATGACTCAGCGCTATGGGTCTGAAAGGATGTGTAGCTGTTCAAGAAGAACCTCACTGAGAAAAGGAGACGGACAAAAAAAGAAATGTTCTGCCAGAAGGACTCCAGAGACAAGCGTGAAGATGATCTCGATGGGATTTAACAATTTGATAGATAACAATTATTGTAAGTTGAATTCTTTGGTGCAGACCTCGCTGTCGGCCGAGGCCTTGGAACGTCTGGACCCTCGCAGATCCTGCTGCACATGGACGGCAGGACCAGAGCCTGCCCTAGATATTGGGCAACTTGGAGGGGTGGGGAGGAAGGAGGGGAATGACGAAACATTGGCATCTAAAAGCAGGAAAGCAGTTATTTTAAAGTGAGTTGAGTAATTTTAAAGACAGGTGGAAGCTGGTGATTGGTCAGAACATTGAGTGACAGAGCATTAGAGTGTCCCTGGTGGAACTTGTGCTAAAGCTTTCATTTTTCTAAACAATGGACTGACCACCCCAGAATCCAGACCTCAACGTCATTGAATGTGTTTACTTTGATTGTTAAAAGCAGAAAGTGCTGAAGACTGAACTTTGGAGGTGTGGAAAATATACCTACAGATTTTTTGAAAAACTGAAAACGAGTCCCCTAAAAAGAGTGGAAGCTGTAATGAAGGTGGACTTGGACACACTAAATACTGAAAACGTTGATGTTGTAGATTATTTATGAGGTGATTATTTAATTTTCTGATATAAATATTTTAATATTTTCTGCCTTTTATCTAATGTTGAAAATAATTAGTTGGTGGGTTATAAGTTACATGTTAGCTACATTAACTTTGCAGCTCTATTGCAAAACTTTGTTAAACTTGAGACAACAAACATGTCTTGGCTGATTGATTACGTCCCACATCTGGAGCTCTATGAAATGGGTTTCCATGGCTGAGCAGCTGAACACAAGCCTAAGATAACTACGCGCAATGCCAAGCGTCGGCTGGATTGGTGTAAAGCACGCCGCTACGGGACTCTGTAGCAGCGTTCTCTTAAATGATGCTTCACTATCTGGCAGTCTGATGGCTTTGGCAGATGACAAGAGAACGCTACCTACCGGAATGCATAGTGCCAACAGTATGGTGGAGTTTGGTGGAGGAGGGATAATGATCTGGGGCTGCATTTCAGGGTTTATGCTAGACCTCTTAGTTTCAGTGAAGGTTAATGTAAATGCTGAAGTGAAGTCCATAAAGACATGGATTGACAAGTTTGGTGTGGGGGAACTCCGGTGGCATGACCTCAACCCCACTGAACACCTTTGGGGTGAACTGGAATATTGATTCAACATCAGGGCTTGACCTCACAAACGAATGGGTACAAATTCCCACAGACAGACTCCAAAATCTAATAAAATGCCTTCTCAATCAACTAATCAACTAATCACGTTTTGTTTTCCAACAGGGGTGACCAGTTTTGTGAGAGAAAAACTCTAGGCCTTGTGGAAGTCCTGGACAAAACACTGTCTGTGAATATAAGTGGTTGTTATAAATGGAAAACAGAGGCGGCAGCTTTATACTAGACCTCCCTGCTGAAAGGTCACTATGAAAATGCTACGAGGTAAAATATAGGCCAATGTGTCTGTCCCAAGCTTGAAATAAATGACTAATTGTCTTCTAGAAGCTTCAAATGTCAAAGAGATTTAGATTTGTGCTAACAGACTACTAAAACTCATAGGGATGCCAGCAGAAGTTAGTGTTATCATAAAGGTGGGTTTATTTCCTCAGGTTTTGGCCAAGTTTTTGGCATTTATAGCCCACATTGAAGGCCCAGTTCTAATAATCATGGTTCACTGTTGCTTGCAATAGGAAAAATAGAATAGAATGGAATGTGAAAGTCCAGTCAAAAATTGGAGAGCGGTCACAGCAGCTGGGACTCTATACTGAAAGCTGTATCGAGGCTGCCTGAAAAAAAGCAGGCCTTTGAAAAGCGCTCAGAAGTTCACAGCCAAAATGTATGGTATACGCTCTTCACAAGCCTGTCTCTTTCTGTCCATCAAAAAGTTTCCTCGTGCAGCTCTGGGACCTGTGGCGTTGGCCTTTGATTTTAATACTGAGAGCATAATTTATGTAAGATGTTTGAATGGCTTTTGGTGTACGGCTAGATTAAAGAGAGCCCCATGTAGCAGAACAAAAAACTATTCTGAGGCATTTGGGAGGGAGTTGACAAAGCAGGGGGGAGAGAACACGGTGGGGTGGTGTGTGTTGGGGGGGCTGTGTTGAGGGAAAAATTGCTTTCAGGAAAACACTGTTAATGCAGTGCATATGGATGTGTTTGCATAATTCTGTCGTTGTGTGTTCAAGGAGCTAAAAGATTTTACACATGTGAGCATGTAAGTGATGCTTGTTCAGTGCTTCCATCTGTCCATCTGTCCATCCATCCAACCATCAAATGGGTATCCCATCCGTTCGCCTGCTACAGGTAAACCAAGGCCTGGTACTCTAGGACTGCAATACTTAGTTGACTACTGTTACATTGTTTACTGAAAAGCATTTAGACTATTCTCATGAAACCCTTAAAACATATCCATGAATGTTTGAGTGCCATAAGCATTACACAGATCAAACATATTAATATAATCTCATTACCGCAATGTGTTCATTTATGTGTTGGTCATTGCTGAAATTTAGCATCTTTTCACTTTGTTTAATTACAGAAAATGAGTTTTTAGGACTTTTAACTGTTAAATACCTTTAACTTTCATTATCTTGTAAACTGTAAGGATGTAAACCAAAACAACAAAATGTTATGTGGTACAAGAAAAAAGAAAAACCTTAATTGCTGTCACTGTGTTGCAGTAATGATATAAAATCTTTGGACTAAGTTTTCTAAAGCTGATTATTTTCATGGCCTGTATTCCCTCAACCACAGGAGAGAAATTCAGGGTTCGGCCAACCCGCAAATTTGTCTGACCCTGATAAAATGACAGCCCTGGCGCTGGAGGACATGAAGAAATCATTAAAAAACCAAGTTGTAGTCTTGCAAAACTTACTTTTGCTTCGCTCTGCTGGTGGTTATAAGCTAAACTACTTTCTCCCAGATGACGGGGTGTAAGCATTCTAATCAGAAAGCTATGTGAGGAAAGCACCCGAGGTGACCAGTGGGATGTAAAAGAAGCAGCCAGCACCACCCTGACCAACCCTCTGGTCTCGCCGCTGAGTGTAAGGGTTGATATGGCTTCAGTCTGGGTCCATTTCTGATTAGCTGTTTGGTGACAACATGTGTTGTAATAAGCTCTATACAGATACTTTTGAACTGAGTTGAATTGAACGGAACTGAACTGAACTGAAGTCATATCACACCCTATGCTTCCAATAGTGTATCTGTTGCTTCTAGTGTGCACAATTGAAAAAGAACCCTATGAAGGCATACTCGTTTAATTAGTTGATTAATGGTTAATGATTATATAGCAGTAAACTCCAAAGAAATAATATGAGCATTACTCCAATGTGAATAAACATCACATTTTTTTGTGTGCACTTTCAGTTCAACCATTTAGATCCCATTGAAATATACTGAGATCAGATTTCCTCTTTTTTAGTGGTGCAGACTGTTCCTGGCACTTACACCACCAGGAAAGGGTTAACAAAATCCCCACTAAGCCAAAAAGATCAAGTAGTTTTACTTACGTTTTATAAGACGCACCTGGCCTATACACTATATATAGTACAATATAAGACAAAATATACGTCACCTCCACTCCTCTCAGGCTCTGATGGCTCATGAGCAAGCACGTACATGCACTGAGCCAGATTGTGGTCAATTCATGCCACTGTTTATTCAGTTGTCTCTGGGTGTATATGGCATGACTTTCGTGTTCAAACACAATGACATGTCTCCTATAGGCAGGATCTTTTTCAGCCATTAATACTTTAATAGGGCACCATGTGGTGTAAAAATGCAGACCCTCGGCCTGCCTGTGTTTTTGTTGCATTTAACAGACACTGAGACGCCTGTTAGAAGGACACACTGCTCCTCTTTGCCCCATCACTGCGTGTGTGCGTACACGAGAGAAGAATGTGTTGTAGATTAACACAAATGCACAGAAAATTAGGATTTTATCAGGTAAGTGACAGAAAAAGTGTGGGCTAAATAATTTAATATATTATTCACAAAACTCGTGAAAGAATACCTGGTGATTTGTGTCTGTTTAAAGAATGGTTTGGCCAAAAATTTCCCTTTTTCCCTGATCCTAAATATAGTCAATCAGACCTGTTTGGTGTCTGAAGTTTGCTTCTTTAGTTTTGCACTACTAGGCTACTACAGGAACTATGAACACAGGCTAATGTAGCTAACAAGCAATAGAAGTTAGAGGTGGGCGATATGGTGAAATGTAATATAATACTTCAGGATACTATCACAATACTTTTTATGATACACATTGTGTCACAATATCTATGGCACAATGTCTGACATCCAATAGGTTAGAACAAATAGATTAAGCCCACATTTTAAATATACTATAAAAACCATAAATCTAAATACTATTCATTTCACACAATGTGCTGCACTAAATCCAAATAAACAGGACTAATGATGCTCTCTTTAATCAAACGGACAGTTGGTAAATGATTTTTAAGTACTGACAAATTCCACTATGTGCTCAGCATATTGTGATTTTGTGATATTGTGATGTTATTTATCACAATAACGATAAATATTGTCATATTGCCTAATTTTTTGTCAGTTTAAGTAACTGAGTGTAGGGGGTTTGCATATACCTACACTCTCAGAAATAAAGGTATGAAACTGTCACTGGGGCAGTACCCCTCTTGCCACTGTACCTCAAGAGCACATCTCAGTATTTTGAGTCAGGAAACATAACTGTACCATAATCCACTGAAATTATATTTTCTAAGATGAATTGACTACACACACCCCGTCTCGTCTCCAGGCTTTTTATTTTATTGTTCTGTTTTAAAACATTCGGTTATGAAAAGGTACAAATATGAACTTGGAAAAACACCTGGAAAAACTATTTAAGATACACAACTGGACCTTAAAACCACTCTTGTACCTTTGAGAGAACATTTACATTGTTTGTACCTTGATGAACAAAAAGTGTACCTGCACAGAACCTTTATTTCTAACAGTGTGTTTTTTTGCAAATTTTGAAAATGCTCATAAAAAACAGGATGGAAAATCCAGAAATGGAAGAAAATGCATGAGTGAGGTGGAAAAGTTGGTTTATCAATTAAAGTGAAATAGTGAAAATCGGTGATGGAAACAGATTTGTCGACGTAGCAGGAATTAAATTCAGGTTTTGCACTACAACTTTTCAAAACTGTTTGCTGTACATCGCATCTCCAGTAATTTGCACATAACCATTTTTGAAAAAAACACTGATTCATTTACTAACTTTTCAGGAATTTTCACTTCAAATTTGCCAAACGTTTGAATGGAAACCCAGCTTGTCATACAGAAACCGCATAAGCAAGTCTCTGTGAGATTACTACAACACAGTTCAACACAGTTTGAGGTGAGTGGTGATGTAGGCATGTAGTTAGCTCAGTGCTAACCAGTGTGTAATGCTGCATTCGAGTGGTTTCGGAAACTGGGAAATACCAGTCTTCCAACTTGTAAACTGCACTCGAATGGCCAAAATAGCATTTACAACTGGTAAACTTCCTAAATACAGAGTTTATGAGATGTGACAGATAACGTATAACGTGAAAAATGCTATACTTGCAGTGAATGTGAAAAAGTACATACCTGATGTGCTTCTGCTGCATCTATGTGCTTTATAACACAGCAAATAAAAAGTCGGCTATGTTTTCTCCGGACCTCCATGCTTTCTTTGCCCATGTGGTGGGCATATCTGCAAAAAAGCACCTAAACAAATTCGGATTTACTAGTTCACCATCTGGTAGGTACAACCTTCCGATAAGCAGCTGAATGCAGCTCTTACTGCTTGTTAGCTTCATTAGCTTCATAGCTCCAGTACAAAACAAAAGACGCAAACTTTGGATGGTAAACATATCTACACTTAGCCTAGAAGCCTGTTACCTGACCCGAATCCATCTACCCTTACAAAAGAGAAGTTTATTCAAGTGTGCTATTAGTATAGTTCTTTTAAACGGAAAAGAAGTGAGTATGCTTTCAGTGTACTTTTGTGTACTTATCAGAGATATACTAAACAAAATTATACTTAAGTATACTTGGCTTATACTTACAAGTAAACAGAAAAGTTCAAGTATATTCTGCCTATATTTGTACTTAATCTTTTGATCAAGATGTACTTAAGAAAAGTAACAGTGTATAAATTAACACAACAAGAAGGGCCTGGGTTCGATTCCCCGACTGGGTGACCAGGGTCCTTTCTGTGTGGACGTTCCATGTTCTCTTCCTCTCTTTTTGTCCAAAGACATGCAGTCAAGCCACTTTGTGGTATACTTCAAAGTATACTTTCATAAGCAAAAAAGTGGGTCAATTCAGTCCCAAGAAGTTCTGAAAGTGAATTAGTACACTTACTACAGAAAGTATACATGGGAAATATACTTGAAGTTTACTTAATAAAAGTATACTTTTCTTTATGGAGGGGCGAGCCAACAAAATATTGAGTTTTGGGCCAAATCTGGGCTGATTTTTCACACCTAACATCATACAGGATAGATTTGATTTTATTAGAAGGAATATGTCTTTGTAAATTCTGCACACTTCCACACATTTTCCTCTCGCACAGTCCAGCTAGTGATCTCGCTAACTGTTCACCATGACTGAAATAAAAAGAAAGCCTGTCATTATTGCAGGCAGGTTTGTTTTTTTATATGTAGCTGTACTGTTTCGGGCCTGCTCACATCTGGTCTCAAAGTCTTGAGCGCGGTCAAGGCCTTAATTGATGATCACGAATTTGAGGTGAGGGGAAGGTTGTGTACGTCTGATTTTTGTTTGAATCACCAATAAGTACAGATGATCTCTTTCAAAGGCTTTAAGTGAAGTTACGGCAAACAAGACAGCTCACATTTAGCATGAACGTCACAGTGTTGAACTAAAACATGCTTTTGCGATGCAATAAGTTTTTGCATGCACACACATGACAGGCAGAATGGAGCAGGTGGAGGGCTAATCTAATATGTCTGCTCTTTTTAGGTTCAGCTCTTTTGAATTGAGCCAGTTCAGTGAGCCGCTGCACCTCCAGGAGTGTGGAGTCCAACTGCAGCGGGGGAGCCAATGAAAGCGAGACTATGAAGAGAGAAAGAGAGGGAGATGCTGGAGGGGCGACCAAGAGAGAGGGAGGGACCGCACGAGAGGCAGAGAGAGAGATGGATTGATAGCAGGAGTGGGCTGATGTACAGAAGATGAATGAATGGAGGTAAAAGGTAAAAGTGAATAATAATGAAGAGAATAGGGTTACACAAACTCTCTCTCTCTCTCTCTCTCTCTCTCTCTCTCTCTCTTTCTCTCTCAGTCTCCCTCCATCTCTCTGTGAGCGTGTGTGAAAGAGTGAGTGAGGGAGCGCTGTGCGGTATGGCTGGTATTGTTTCTGTGACAGAGATCAGTGGCTGGATGAATGCGCTTTATTTTGTGGCGGGGGCTGCTCTCCCAGGCTAATAAAATGCACGGGCTTCCCGCTGCCTGCAGTGGCGTGCTGGGCACAGCGGGGGGCGGCGCTTTTTTGTGTTCCCCCTGCCCAAATTATGGAACCGTCAATAACCCACCCTGGAACCCGTCAATAGAACCGCGCTTCGTGACTGATGGGAGACCAACTTCAAGGCTAATGCAGTGAAAAAGAGAAGGGGGGTGGTGTGTGGGGGGTAGTGGTTGAGCGAGAGAGAAAAACCTGACCTGTTTTTAACCAAATAAGCTCTATGCATGTGTCTGACATGGAGGGTTTGTTGTGAGGGGTTGTTTGTGGAGTGATGGCTTTTGTGAAAGGGAGGCACCCAATGGCACAACAAACCGCAGCCAGAGTCTGTCTCTCTCTCTCTCTCTCTCTCTCTCTCTCTCTCTCTAACCATGTGGGAGGGAACGTACCACCATCAACCATGTTGTTGATTTGCCTTGATCTAAACGGTGACATGCCTTCAGGGTGAAGCCTGAGATGCACTCTGCCGCCTTAGCATTAGCATTAGCAAGCATGGCCCGCCTCAACCAAGCAGGGATTTCCAAGCAAAAACAGAATGCGTGTTCATCATTTTCATTGTCGGAGGTCGAAAAGGCCCATAGATGCACTTTTGGATTGGATATCTATGTACAAATTGGCTTCTACATAAGATTTTATAATCACACATAACAAACTAGCAAAAGTGCAACAGAGCAAATGCATTTAAGAATTATTAGCACTCTTTGCTATGCTAATGTACATGTAGCATCAGAGCTGGTTGTAAAAAGTGATTATATCACCAAACTGATAACAAATAGTTTCCAGTAGTGCAGTGGAACTTCTTCTTAGTGTCCTGTAAGTTTTGGGAGTAACACAGTAAAAGTATTATTTATTTTGAAATATAGTTTCCATGTTCTTGTATGTGATTTGCTCCCGGTGACAACTCACATCACAGTTTCGCTGTAAACTCAAGCTGTCATGCTAATACAAAACAAGACTGCTGTTTTTCCAGTGTACAGTTTCTCATGGATCGTTTTCAAGCAGCATTGGCCATTTATCATTTTAATCAAGCTTGACTGGCTGTGTCTTGTATGGAAGCCTGTTTCTACCACTGGATAAAACTATGTAGCCATTTAGTAAGTCATAGTAATGAGAACGTTTTCCATAATTATAACTTCGTATCTCATAATTTAGACAGCATCTCAGTATTATGACTTGCTATCTCATAATAATAAGATTCTATCTCAAAATTATGATTTCATAATGAGAAAATAAGTCTACATTTTGAGATGTTAAGTCATAATTATGAGAAAGTAAGTCATAATTATGAGAAAATCATAATTAAGAAATTGGAGAAAGTAAGTTATAATAATGAGATGCTAAGTCATAATCATGAAATTTGAGAAAGTAAGTCATAATTATGAAATTTGAGAGAGTAAGTCATAACTATGAAAAGGTATATCATAACTATGAGAAAATAAGTCACAATTATGAGATTGAAGAAAGTAAGCCAAAATTATGGAATTTGAGAAAGGAAGTCATTATTATGAGATTGAAGAAAGTAAGCCAAAATTATGGAATTTGAGAAAGGAAGTCATAATTATGAGAAATTAAGTCTTAATTATGAGATGCTATGACATAGTTTTAAGATACTAAGTCATAATTATTAGAAAGTTTCTTATTATTATGACTTGCTATCTCATAATAATACTGTCTCAGAATTATGACTTATGATTTCATAATAATGAGAAAGTGAGTCATAATTTTGGGAAAGTAAGTCATAATTCTGAGAAAGTAAGTCATAATTATGAGATACTAAGTCATAATTATGAAAAAATTAAATGGCTATATATTTTTTCTTCATATTCACGTTTACTATGATTGACTATTTTTCACTGAAGGGCTATTGGGCTTTCTCGTGTACTTTCTGTAGTAACGTAGTAACATAACGAGTAATGTAGAAGTAATGGGTAGCAAGAGTTCCTTAAAAATATAATGTTATAAGGCTTTTTAACTCAATGAAAACACTTTTTTCTCAAGTTTTTGAACCTCTGCCATTAATATAACTATTCATATTAATTTCCCTACTAGCAGCACTCTTTATGTTTGTACTTATACAAACATAGAGAGTACCTATACTTAGTACTTATAAAGTTTTGATCAAAATACTCATAGAGCTGAATAGAAAGTAGCACCTTGTCACATTGGCAGTAACATGAAATGAGTAAAGCTGATGAGCGCGTTGCCAATGACGTTGTTGAGTGAGCAGGCAGGTGTAGCACTGTTGGAGGTGTGGTGCCTCCCCTGGTTCCTCTGCTTGCTGCTAATTTTTAGTCCTACTGATCTACTGAAAGTAAAGTTACAGTTCTGTGTGTTTGTTTTTCTTCTCTGCAGTGTACTGAATATCCACACGTTACCTTCACACATCCCTAATATCAACATGTTTCAGCGTTTATGCGAGTTTGGAGTGGGCACTTATTAGGCGAGTGGACATTTGTAACTGTGGCACTTTCTGAGGAAACGGCTCTGTTTTCCGTCTTTGGAAATCTTACAATGGGAATCCCATAGGACACATCAGAGCGCTGCCAGCAGCAGCATCACAGTGAATTATTAAACATCAAGTTTCAAATCACTGGTTTAAAGAAGAGAGCGGAGGGCGGGGGGATTTGGCGGGGGGAAGAAACCCTTCTGTCCTGCTTCACTACCACCAAACAAGAAAGGATAAAAATAAAAAAAAATAAAGGAAAAGTGAAACTTTTCTCTGTTGTCTCTTTCTTTCTCTCCGGCTCGGAGTTTTTCTGGATCTTCTGACGGCTGGAAACACCGCGCACACGTTCAAAGGGCCAGAGTCTCAGAAGCCACCTAGCAGCATGAGGATTCAGATATGCAAATGAACCAGCAGGGGAGACTCTCTCTCTCTCTCTCTCTCTCTCTCTCTTTGTTTCCTCTCTCTCACACACTCTCTCTTTCACTTCGCTCAACTTTACTCCCTCTCTCCTTCTCTCTCTTGCTCTTTCTATATCTATATATCTATCTCTGTTGTTGCTCTCTCTCTCTTTCTCTCTCTCTCTTACTCTTTTCTCTAACTATACATTTTCTCTCTCTTAGATTCTCTCTTTCTATATCTAGCTCTCACTCTTTCTATCTATATATCCATCTCCTTACATCTATTGTTGCTTTATCTCTTTCTTTTCTCTTTTCTGTGACTGTCTCTCTCTCTCTCACTCTTTCTCACTGTATCTACATCTCGTCACTTCTTTTTCTCTTTATTTTTGGTCTCTCTGTCTCTTAACCATTTTTCACTCTCTTCCAATCTCTCTCTTTTCTCTCTTGCTCTCTCCCTTTATCTCTCTCACTCTTTCTCTTTGCTTCCTCTCTCACATGCACTCGCTTTCACTTCTCTGTCATCCTCTTTTCTCTAACTTTTCTGGTCCCTCTCCTCTCCTCTCTTTTCTCTTTTTCTATCTCTTACTCTCTTTTCTGTCTCTATATACCTATATCTGTTGTCGCTTTCTCTTTCTGTCTTTTTCTCTT
Source organism: Colossoma macropomum (assembly GCF_904425465.1). NCBI lineage: Eukaryota > Metazoa > Chordata > Actinopteri > Characiformes > Serrasalmidae > Colossoma > Colossoma macropomum. The sequence continues at coordinate 6,215,920 of NW_023494793.1, read as the reverse complement.
TTTCACTGTCTCTCTGTATCTCGTCACTATCTATCTCTTATTTTATCCCTTTCTTCTCTTTCTCTGTTCCTCTCCTCTCTCCTCCCTCTCTTTTCTCTATCTATCCTTTAGTCTCTCTATCTATACATCCATTTCTATGTATTTTTCCTCTGAGATTCATTTATAACATCACTTTGTGTTGAAATCAGTTGAAATGAACTGTTTTTGTTACTTTGCTTTTAAGACTGCTTTACAGTAGTATGCAAAATTTTGACAACTCCCTTTTGACCAGTTGATTTTCTAAGTGAAAATATGTGGACAAGCCTATCAATTATATTTATTTGCTGAGTTTAACACATTGCGATAAACAGTAATTGTGTATTAAAGTGTGCAGTAGTGTTTCTTATGTGTTTACTTATTTACACTGAGAAAATCAACACAACATTTGACCGGGGGTGTTCAAACTTTTGCATACGTCTGTATCCAGTACTTAACTGACCTCAAATCTGTGACAAAAAGCAGTCCAGGCTGAAACACTCCTTATAACTTCACTGTGAGTGGGCGGAGCTTAGCTGCTCTAGGCTGAATAAATGTAAATGTGGGGGCTTGTAAATACAGGCTGTTTTTGCAGCTTAATTCCCATATATGGACCGTATGGACTGGGAAGTGAATAGTTTGGTTTGAAACTTTATCACTGTTTACATTCTTTACGTCAAACTCTTAGTTGTAAAAAGTGAAGATGATTCGGTTTTCCATGCTGCGCACCGGCCGAGTGGCTAAAAGATTACCCTGGCTAATTGATTAATGTTGTTTATTGTTGTGGTTGTTGTTTTATGTAAATAAGCCTACATTCATATTTATTCAGTTCTCAAACATGTATGCTTCATCTTTCAGTTACATTTCTTTTGTGCTTTATTCTGTTAGCACAATGCTATGAAGCTAACAGCCTAAACTTTCTTGAAAGTTTGACGCACATAGAAACAGTAAAGGAGGAAGGTGGAACTTCCTTATTGTTACACCCATTCTGTTCTTCTTTTTGCTATTCCACATATTCCATTAGCTTTATTGAGTGTGTTTACATGCACTCAATAATCCAATCATAATCAGATTTCTGCAGTTGTCTGATTATTCAAATGGTCATGTAAACAGCACACTCTGATCTAGTAACCTGATCAAAAAAATCTTATAAAGAGGCTGGATTTTAGCTCAGTAATCAGATTTCTCAGTGCATGTAAACTCTTACTCTGATATCTTTCGGATTTCTCAGTTTGTGCATGTGCAGAACAGACTGTTGTACTGGAAATAAGCGCGGACCGTCGCCGCGAGACGCAGCAAAACACTTTTGGAGTGACACTGAAACCAACTACATTCTCAGCGAAATGAAGGATTGAAATATTCATCTTCTAGATGATGTATGGTCATATTTTCAGGTAAAGTGGCGCCATGTTTTTAAGAAAAAGCCACATCATGAAGTTTGAGTTTTACATTATATTCACATCACGTTTTCTTCTGTGAGTTTATTGGCTGGTTGTAAAGCAGAAATCTGATTACTGTCTGATTCATGTAGACAGTGGTCAATGTGGTCATACTCATAAAGCAGACTGAAATTATTTGAATTCATTTAAATAAAAAAAAACCATGAAAAATATTGGAGAGGAAAGTGTGAATGTGCAGAAAAAGTGCAAGAAAGTGATCAAGCAGTTTGGCATGAGTGTGTGTGCGTGTGTTTGAGAGAGGGAGAGAGAGAGAGAGAGAGAGAGGTGTGCGAGTGTGTGTAAGTAAGTGAGAGAGGGCCTCTTGTCTCTTTATGGCAGCTATGGCAGCGTTAGCATTAGCGCTAAGTCCCACACGGCTCTCTTTTCTCCATCTCCGGGACACATGCTGAGCAGGAACCTGAGCTGATTGGGTTTCATTCAGTACCCTACCCCCCTACACACACACTCACACTCACACACACACACACCTCATCTCCAGCTGGCTGAGAGCAATTGTTGAGGCGCTAAAGGGTCGCGTTGGGGTCACCCACTGTGGCGCGGCTAAGCTAACTCCCCTGTTGTCCTGCGCCCCTCCTGCAGGTTGCTAGGGTCTGGTATTTGCTCTCCAGGGTCTGAGTGGAATGACACAGCCGCAGAGCCCCTGCTGGATCTCCGCTAGCAATCCTTTTTGTGTTAGCGGTGGTTATTGGGGCGCATAAGCGCGCACACACACACACACACACACGTGTGCTTTCTCCAGAAACCCAGTTAACAGACAGCATTGCAATATATAGTAGTGCTTATCTGGCCCTTACAGTACGCGTCCATTTGCAACTTCTCCTTGCCGCATCCCATGCAGCCCTCACACGGTGTTTAGCCGATCAGGCAATGGTAGACTGACCCTTGTCACAAACAGCACGTAACTTTCTCAGAGAGTACGCAGCAAAAACTATGGCTCTCCTTCTCTTCTCTCAAACCATGGCAGTTAACCTGATAATGAAAATATCTGGCTTTTATACAGTGAAGGTTTGGAGTGAAGATGTTGACCTGGTTCGAAGTTGACGTGGTTCAAGCAACAAGGCAAAATATACAGAGCTCGTAGATGACTTGCTAAGGTAGCTAGCTAGCTTGCTAGTGAGATTAAGCAAGAGAACATTCTAGTTTGTGAGGATGACGGAGGCATTCTGAAAATTTTTGAAGCATGAAAGTATGTTTGTATTTTAATCTCACTGTAAGCTTTTGTGCAACAGCAAACAGCATATCTGATTGTTTAGTGCCCCAAATATGTTCGGTACGGTTCCTACTTTTCCATAACGACATAGAAAAGGCCACCAGCGGCGAGCAGAGATATCTAGTGCGGCTGAATGTGGTGAGAAAAAAGTGCGAGTGGACATGTACCATTATGACCTCTAGGAGCTGTAACATTTGAAATTCAGCCTTTTTTTCGAGTATTTATAGTGTCAGGACCCACATAAGTTTTACAGTGGAGCTATGAGGCTAATATAGCTAGCAAGTAATGAAACATCTGTATGAGACTATTGGATATCCCATTCCAAAAATGGCATTGCTGCTACTGAGTGCTGATTTGCTGCCATTACTGCTACTGAGTGCTGATTGGTTGGCATTGCTGCTATTGATTGCTGATTTGCTGGCATTACTGCTACTGAGTGCTGATTGGTTGGCATTACTGCTACTGAGTGCTGATTGGTTGGCGTAGTTGCTACTGAGTGCTGATTTGCTGGTTTACTGCTACTGAGTGCTGATTGGTTGGCGTTGCTGCTATTGAGTGCTAATTTGCTGGCATTACTGCTGTTGAGTGCTGATTGGCTGGCATTACTGCTACTAAGTGCTGATTGGTTGGCACTGCTGCTATTGAGTGCTGATTTGCTGGTATTACTGCTACTGAGAGCTGACTGGCTGGCATAACTGCTGCTGAGAACCATTAGTATGTTTCTACTTGTCTTTAGCACACACAACAGAAAACGGACACATTAGATAACTGATGTAAAATAAAATTCGATCTGTAGCTCATTTGGTCAGATTCTGAAGGATACTGACCACCTACATCAAATTCCCGAATCGGTCGTTGCCCCTAAAAGAGCTTTTTCGGTCAGCTGTAATGACATAACAACTCAAAAAACTGGAATTAACCAGAAACAAACAGAATATAATTCAGCACACCAGACGGGCTCTGAAATGCCATACAGACTGTGTGGTACAAAGTATAAGTAGGTAAGCAGTAAGAACAGAAGAGAACGACTCGGTTTTGAACTCTCTTATTAAGGACACAGTGCCTTTGAATTCTCACTGTCACACAAACATGCAGACGGATGAGGACAGAACACTGTCTATTCATCTGGGGCTTATGCAAACTTTAGCTTGGTTTTTTTTTAGGTGGAGCTGCCCTTTCAAAAGCGATCCGTTCCCCGAGGAGATTCCTACCCTAAAGACAAACAGACTGTATTTATTCCCTTTTAGAACGGGACCGTGTTTACTGGCCTTAGAGGAACAGAAGAGACATCAGAGCACGCCTTCTCTCTAATCTCTATCTCTCTCTCTCTCTCTCTCTCTCTCTCTCTCCTCTCCCTCTCTCTGTTTCCATCTCTTTCTTTCTCTCTCTCTTTTATCTCTCTTTCTCTCTCTTCCTCTTCCTCTGTTTCTCACTGTCTCTTCCTCTCTTTGTCTCTCTTTCACTCTCTCTCTAATCTTTCTCTCTATCTCTCTCTCTTATCTCTCTCTCTCTGTTTCCATCTCTCTTTTTTCTCTCTCTCTTTGCTTTTCTCCTATCTCTTTCCTCTCTTCTTCTCTCGTTTCTCTTCCTGTTTCTCACTATCTCTTCCTCTCTTTGTCTCTCTTTCACTCTTTGCCTCTCGCTCGCTCGCTCTCTGTCTCTATCACTTTCTATCCCTCTCTGTTTCCATCTCTCTATTACTTTTTCTTTTTTATCTCTCACTCTCTCTCAGTCTTTCATCTCTCTATAGTCTCTCTCCCCTCATACTCTCTCTCTTCCTCTCTCTCTCTCTGCTTTCATTCTTTGCCTCTCTCTTTATTTCTCCCCATTCTGTCTTTCTCTATCTCTCTTTTTCTCTCTCTCTTTATTTTCCATCTTTTCTCCCTTCTGTTTTTCTCTGCCTCGCTCTCTCTCTCTTTTTCCTGTCTTCCTCTGTCTCTCTCTCTCTACCTTGTCTTGCTGTTTCTCTCTCTTCATCTCTTGTTCACGTTTTGCCTCTCTCTCACTCTCTTTCTCTGTATGCCTACCTCTCTCTGTTATGTCTTTCTCCATCTCTCTCTTTCTTTGTCGCTCTTGCTCTCTCTTTCTTCCTTCTATCTTTATCTCTCTCTTTTCCTGTCCTGATCTCTCTCCGTTCTGACTCTTTTTCTATGCCTCTCAATGCCATTTTGTCTTTTTCTCTCTCTATCTTTGTCTGTCTTTCTCTGTCTCCCTTTCACTCTTTCCCCCTTCTCTATCTCTCTCCCTTCTATCTTTGTCTCTCTCTCTCTCTCTCTCTCTCTCTCTCTCTCTCTCTCCCACTCTCTCTCTCTCTGTGTTTGAGTGTGTGTGTGTGTGTGTCTCTTTCATTTGATCCTAACAGATGCTCGTTGAAAAGACTTTAGTCAACACACAGATCATATTGCGCTGCCCCCAAAAGCCACAGCTCATAAACAGGGGACACAACGGGGCAGTAAAAACTCTAATGACAACAAATAATAAAACCACAAAGACACAAAAGAGCGAGGCAGAGTCTGCAGTGAGGATTCAGTCAGAGCTTCCTTCCTGCCTCTTTTGAAGGGAGTGTGTTTGTGTGAGGATGAACACTTGTACGTGTGTGTACTCTGTCTGTCTGTCTTTGTAAACTGTATCATTGCGTCCACCCCGCCATGTCAGATGTGTGTGCCACCCTCAGCAGTTTCTCTTTAAAGCCCCATCAAAGCACATCCAGGGGCATCTGTGACCTCGTTTAGCGGCGTCCCTGTGTGAGTGCGCAGCAGCTAACACCATAAACACCATCCACACTGCAAACACCCCAGCCCACGGGACGCTCCGCAGCCACGAACCAGCCGACCTCCAGCAAACCAGAGTTCAAAGAAAGGCGGACAAATGTCCAGCTGAAATTAAGGACACATGTTCCTCCAAGGAGTGATTTGTTGGTCAAGAAAAAACAACTGTTGCCTTTGAAAGGGCTACAATGTTGCACTGACGCTGTATGAACTGCAGCCTGACTGATATGAAGAATCTGTCACCAATTTTAAGAACCAACGATTTGTAATATTGCAAATGTCATAATTTTGCAAACAATCTAATATGGTCAAAAGGTAAAAACACATCAACAGTTTAAACAGCGCCTTCCTGACTTATAAACATATTAATCAACATAAACAAAAACAGCATAAACACTTAAAGATGTAAATAACATAGATATAAAATGAGCGAAGTATAAATATCTAACCTTGAAACAAAATAACAAACTCTCGCAATATTAACATCTCAAGCGAACCACTAACATATACTTTTTGTCTTTGGTTCTTAAGAGGTATAATACAGTATAATATGATATTTCAGTTCCCACACTGAAGGAAATGTTTTAAAAGTGGTTCCAAATGAATAAATGAATGAATATTAACACAATTATTGCCAAAACAAGTGAACTTAAAGCTGCGCTATGTAAGATTTGGGGATTTGGAGCCCTCTGTGGTGGAAATGTGTAATTGCATGCAACTTAAGGAAGAATATTTTGTAACATTGGTTTTGCTTCGGACTCCTTCCTCGAGCAGATGAATCTGACCATCTTGAGTGAGTTGAAAGAGAATTCAAAGAGAACTCAAAAACTCAAAACTTGGTGTAGTATATGTTTTCCAAGGATGTGAGTGAATTATCTACTATTGTCATCATTTCTTCATCAGTATAATGTTGATGTTGCATTTGAAGCCTAAACATCTAGGGTTCCTTCTGAGCCTGTGTGTGTAACGTTGGTACATAAAGATGTATGGCGTGGTCCGAAAAATTTCCATTCAAATTCCAAGTTTTTAAATGCTTATTTCAGGCTTTACAGGGTGACTCGCAGCAGTGCACACACACATTAGTGTGTTTTTTCTCCCAAGTCAGTAATGACCTTTCAGTTTCAACAAAAAATCTTACATAGTGCAGCTTTAAAGAAAGCAATTCTGTTAATGTAACACATTTTTAATGCTCAACTACTTAACATATTTGAATATGAATGTTTTTATTCAGTGCAGGTACGATCAGTGCTTTATCAGTGAAAAAATGTTGTTTATTTATAAATAAATCAGCCCAAAGAGCACTGGTAAAGACGACTAAAGTGTTATTCTAGCAGTGGTGAACCGTGACTATTAGAGCTAGATTTTCAGTTCAGGCCATAATTGCACAATCATGCTATTAGAAATTAAATACACTTACAGACATGTACTTTTTGTACCTCCCAGTAACTATTAGGCCTTTTCTGAAGGCCTTGAAGGCCATGAATGCTCCTTGTCTGGATTGTGGTGATGTATTTTGTAATGTTACGTGCATTTGTATGTAATGTGTGTGTACGTAAATGTAATATGTAATTACATAATGACTTCTGAAGTTACATGAATTACACTCACATTCATTTGTATGTTTTGTATCGACAGATTTGTTTTGGAAAACATGCCAAAATGTTCACATTTATCTTTGGTTCTATACAAGACTATACACATCAAATGAAACAATAACTAATGAAATATTTCCTACACTCTTAAAAAAGATGGTTCTTCAAGGATTCTATAGATGAGACTATTTAGAACCATGAACCCTCACAGAACCATTTACTTGCCTGAAGGGTTTTTGCATCATGAATCGTGTTTCAGATTGATGGAGAATCTGTTGGATATGGTTCTTCATAGAATCTTCTTGAAAATGGTTCTAAATAGCACCAAAAAGGGGTAGGAACAAGAACATAAAAAGAACACTTTGTGCTGCTATGTAGAACCATTTTCAAAAAATGTCACCATGCAAAGAACCATTTACACTTGAAATGGTTCTATACACTTTTCAAAAACATGGTTCTTCAAAGGTTTTTTAGTGAAGACAATGGTTCTAAACAGAACCATTTGCATGCTTAAAGGGTTTTTGCATCATGAAATGTCCTTCAGATTGATGGAGAATGTGTTGGATATGGTTCTTCATAGAATCATCTTGAAAAGGGTTCTATATAGCACCAAAACGGGTTCTTTTATTGTTATGGGGTCATGGTTGTAACCATAGAAGAACCTTTTTCAGTGCTATATAGAACCATATGCAACACATTCTGCATTCAATCTAAAAAACTTTTTCACCATGGAAAGAACCCTCTAAGCATGCAAACAGTTCTTTTAGTATTCATGGTTCTAAACAGAACCGGGGTTCTTTACTAAAAAAAACCTTGAAGAACCATCTCTTGTAAGAGTGAATTTGCAAGTGTAGAATCTTCACTTCACAACAGTGTTCTGCTTTTTTCAATGATCTGTGAGTGAGAAATAATTCATATAAGATCATAACATGCTTATTATTGCTGGCTATAACTTTGTCTCATCAGGGTTACTGCAGGTTAATGTATTAAGACGTTGTTGTGTATAGCCACAACAACAACACCACACCTAACAAGCTAAACGAAGCGATCCGAGACCACAGCAGGGTAAATGAAGTGGACTCAGCCTCAAGGCGTCCCAGCATTCCTTCTGTTGTTTTTTCAGTTTGGCCTGAACTGAATGCCACTGACTGTACACATGGGCAGCTCTCCTGTGTGACGTCATGTCCTGTCTGATTTACGGCTCCTCTGAAACAAAACAAAGTGTCTTCTTCTCACAGCAGCTCCTTTATCTGCGCTGTCGTTTCCTCTACGCCATTGTGGGATAAAAACCCTGAGCGGAACAGATGTCTTTGCTGCTCTTTGCTGTGACTTTCCTCCAGTGGGTCATTAAATACAAGGGCTCAGATATAAAAAAAAGAGTGTTCATGGTTCTTATTGGGGACGGCCAAGTCTTTCATGTGCGTGGCAGAATGCCACCAACACTGCGCATTGTTGAGGGAGAAGACGTTCTGTGGAAAGTGGACTTAAGAGGACTTAAAGGAACAACGGAAACGTGCATAAAGGGCTTTGACTTTTATACGGTTCACTCAATGTAGATTTTAATGGATTCAATTTTAACCCGTTCTGCAGTCATTTCAGTTCTAATGTGCTGGAGTACAGAGCCAAAACAAATAGCGTGTCGCTGTCCAGTATCACATAATGTCTTTGCACTTTTAAATATAAAAATATCAAAAAAGTATGCATAAGCATAAATGAAGCTTCATAACATTAGTAATAACTTTTTGCAACATTGTGGTTCAGTTTTGGTCCTTTACTCTTCGCAAATGGTCTCCAATTCTCCAAGCTTTTGAGGGTCACTCTGATGGACACAATTTCAAAATCCTTCACTGATTTTCAGTGGGATTCAAGTCAGAAGATTGGCTAGGCCAGGGGTCAGCAACCGAACTGTTAAGAAGAGCCATTTTGTCCTTTCAACAAAAATCAAACCACCTTGGGAGCCACATTTTATGTCCATTTTACCATCTTGGCTGTAAACATGTCTTAGTATGTGCTAATGTTCTAGTATAGGCTAACAAATGTAATAGCCTATAAACGAAAACACAGACTTACTTTGCTTTAAACATTAGCTCAGCTGTGGCCGCTTTTCTCGCATCTCTGGCAGGACACTTTTCCAAAACAGTAGAATAGTTTCTTGAAAAATGTCTCTCAATGTTAGACTTTTTATGAGGCTGAGGTCACTTCTCATTCACCAGCTGCTTGTTCAAATTTTCCTGTTCCACCTTAAATGGTGCTTGAGGCATCGGAATGTAACTGCTGCATCATGTAAGGTGGAACAGGAAAATTCAAACAAGAAGATGGCAAATGAGAAGCGACTTCAGCTTTGGAACTTTTTAGTGTTTGACAGTTTCTTGTTGCAGATTAAACGTATCAGGAAACCAGCTGGAGTGATTATAAATGCAAATAAGTCCATTCGTCTCCAAATTATCGATGTTCGTCTTAAATCTTTCTATTTGTCTTTTCGTTAACTACTAGCTAGGACAGATTGTTGTCTGCATTGCTATGGTAACCAGTGGTCCATGTGCCAAACCTTCAGGGTTAAAGGGTGAACTAGCAGTTCTACATTAACTCCAGTGTTTAAGACCATTTATTGTTAAAACTGTGTTAGAATGATCAGCAGAGCTTTTTTTACTGTAAAGAATGATTATTTTATTTTTTACCTAAATTATCTAATTCTGCTGTGGTGCCGACCCCTGGGCTAGGCCATGCAAGCACCATCACCTTCTTGAGAATCCAGTCTTAAGTTATTCTGTTTGTGTGTTTGGGGTCATTGTCTTTTTGAAACATCTATCTTCTCCTCTGATTCAGTTTCTTGGCTATAATATCTCCCAATATGTCACTCCATCCATGTTCCCTTCTATGACGTATAATGCCCCAGTATTTTTGCAGAGACGTAGCCTCATATCATGATGCTCCCAACTTCTTGTGTCAATGTTGGTGTCCAAATTTTAGACATGCATCTTTATGCTGCTTACTAAGCAGCAGGAGGGGTGTAGGAATGGAGATGATTGTGGTGCAGGTCATTTCTTATTGTTCTCTGTGTTTAACTGTTGTTCTGCTGCTTTCAGATCATCCTGCAGCTCTTTTTCAGAGGCTGCTAGCTTCTTTCTTTCCTTCTTCATCATTAGTCTGAGAGCACGTTATGAAGTCTTGCGTGGCGCACCTTTCTGTGGATCCATGAACTTTCCACTTGCATAATATCTAACCAATTGTACTGACAGGGATGTTTAAAATACCAGGCTTTTAGTGTACTAAGCCTTATTTTTCAGTGACTACAAGGACTCCAATGCAAACTAGCTGAGCTATTCTTAGGTTATAGAAGTGTGTAATAAAACCTTGGGCCTGCTGGTGGGCCCTGGCCATTTAAGGGGTCAAGATCTTTGCTATGGCCCTGTATCTGTTTCCATTCAAGTGTTTAATAATGTTGTCCACTGTAGGAAGCTCCATCACCTTCACCACGATTTCAGTTTGTTGCATGAAATCTTTCCAACCAATGGAAACATTGTTTATAATGACACCAGGTGCACTTTGCACAAGAACACTGTTTTGCAGCATTGATATCTAGAACTAGACTTATTTTTATGTAATTTATTTATGCATATATTTTTAATATAGTGTCTTAATAGTTTCTGAATTTTTATTTTTTACATTATACTTATGAATATGTCATTTTTGTTTGTATTTATAGGTACAAAGATCATATGTATGTTAATTTGAAGTGGATATATGAACTAGTAGTATATCAAATTACAAAAACAAATGTGACTAAATATTTGTTTACATTCAGTGGATGTACTGTGTGTCCAAAAGTTCATGGACACTTGCACCCCCAGCGTTTCTTCCGAAATTAAAGGTATTAATAGGGAGCTTGTCCCCCTTTACACTGGTAACAGCTTCTACTCTTCTACTAGATGTTGGAACATTGCTGTGAGAATTTGATTGCATATAGCCACAAGAGTATTAGTGAGGTCAGGTACTGATGTTGGATGATCAGTTCTGGACACCCCAACTCATCCTACAGCTACCGGATGGAGCTCCATCACTCCAGAGAACACAGTTCCACTGCACCACAGCCCAATGTTGGGGGGACTAATACCCCTCTAGCCCATGCTTAACATCGGGCATGGTGACCTTAGCCTCATGATTGGCTGCTCCAGAGCATCCCATTCTATTGGTCAGTGCTTTTCTATGGAGGTCTATGGTGTCAGCAATAGGTTCACCTTAAAGTAGCAGAATACACTACTTGGGAGGCCCTCTGAATGCTTTTGGACATACAGTGTATGCATAGGTTATATATGTTATCTTACAGCTTATGTGTTTGCATGTGTGCAGTAGTGAGTCTGCCAAATGGTTCCACTAGTTTGCCAGCTAAATAAAAAGGAAAGCAGCAGTTAATATTTTAGCCTTGTTGTTCAAAACAAGGCTGATATTTTATTGCCAAAATCATTGCTGCTCACATGGAGCACGTGCAGAAGGGACCGCACCCCGAGGGGAAAGAGCATGCAGCGACAAACCACCAAACAGAATAAACAAGACATTTTAACTTTTAATCCCCTGACACGTGATTTTACAGACAAACACTGCCTTCATGCTCTCATCATACGCTCCTAATTCACACTAGCAAAGTCATAAATATGAAGTCTGTTAAAGTCTAACACAGAAAAAGTCTGTTAATAAGTGTTGTGATATTTGATATATAAAGAATGTGATCATACGAAGCCAGAAACTGTATAGATGTGTATTTTGTTTGTGCCAGACACTACCATTCTGAGCAATAAAACACATGAATAGGAACATGCAGTACTGTGCAAAGGTCAGCGACCACATTTTATTTATTTGGCCCCTTAAAATCTCAGGCTTATTACATACTAAGGCTTATTATTCAGTAATTACAGGGACTCCAGTGCAAACTGGTTGAGCTATTTTTTTACAGAAATGTGTAATAAAACTTTGGGCCTGCTCTGGCAAGGCTGTTAAGTAAGATGTATTCATTTTCAAGACTAGGGGATTAGATATAAGATACAAACAAAGAAGCTGCTGGTGTTCTCACAACAATGGACTGACCACCCCAGAGTCCAGACCTCGGCATCGCTGAATGTGTTCATTACTTCGTTTATGAGAAGAAGAAAATGTTAACAACGTCTAAGACTGAACTTTGGGGGTGTGGAAAAAATATCTCTGCAGATTTATGAAAAACTGAAAGTGAGTCTCCTGAAAAGAATGAAAGCTGTAATAAAAGCAACGTGTGGACAGAAAAACTGAAAAAAAAGAAAGTATATTTAGTTCTTGAGGGTTTCGTTTCTTTTTTGTTATATTTTTCCTGCTTTTTTCCTGATGCTAATACATTTACAACTTTGTACTAAATGGTCATTTTGACTAGAAATGGGATGACCTGAAGGTGGTCTCTGACTTTTGTACAGTACTCTAATCAAATCAAATCAAATCACATTTATTGTCACATACATTACACTGACACAGGTGCAAAGGTGAGTGAAAATCTTAGGTGTGTAGCCCCCCTGTAGTACTTAAATATCCAAACAATCTATAAGAAAAGAGACAATTTATATGTGTGTGTGTGGATGGGTTCCCCTTTTGAGTCTTGGCTGAAGGTTTCTAGAGGTTTTCTTGAGGTTTTCCTTGCCACTGTCACCACTGGCGACGCTTATGGGGGCTTGGACCTGGATTTTTCTGTATATATTCCAGATTATACTAGATGTCTACTTCACATGTCAGCTACCTTTTATTGTTACTCTTATCAAACTACTTAATAAGCACAGATCCAAACTGCATTCTGAATGTGCTCACACACTCACTCAGAAACTCATAGAATCACATTGCGCCCAACAATAAAGGCAGCATGGTGCATCTTATATAAAGTGATAGACAACACAGTCAGTATTTTGGTGCTTTCCATCAATATAAAAATGGCAATAATGCAACCAGTGATCACTGATGTAAATAATTATCTACCATCAACCACTGGAATCGTCCTTAACTCCACCACGATGAAAGGGCAAAGGTCAGTAACAACTCAAAAACTCAAAAAAGCTATCAAAGTTGTTTCTGAAGCTTCCACTTCAAGGGACCTCCGAGTGTGATATATAGGTTGGAAACTTCACGATAAAAAGCACATGAAACCAGCAAAACAGCAACCAAAACTTCAACTGAACCTTCTAATTAGACTACAGTGAGTGTAGTTTGGCTTTTATCTCGTGACCTACTCAGCATACAGACGAAGATAAATGGCTGATTGACCCTGAACTGCAGATCATATTCTCCATAGATTGGTTCTCTTTTTGTGTACATTGCTTTGGTGTAAAACATCACAGCAGGATATGAATGCACACAAACAGGAAAAATGTGATTCATGTCTTATTGATGCCACTGTTTGAGTAACTTCAGTCATCAGTCCTCAGAAAAAAAGCAGCCGACGCACGAGGTCAGCCGAAGCTCCATCTGCAGCAGAAGGCTCAAAGCTTTGTACGTCTTTCACACGGAGACTCAAACCACGCAAACAAACCAAGTGGAGCATCGCAAGTAGCGTAATTAGCTTTGAGAGACACAGAGACACCACAAGCACTTGTGGCTAACACTTCTGTTTGTTTGTATGTGTGTGTGTTGGGGGGGTGTATTTAGCTCTTAGTGGGGACCAAACTCCTCCCCAGATGATGAAACATGTGGTGGAGAAATTTGGCACCTTTTATTAGCAGTTCAAAAAAAGGAGAAGGAGGCCAAGGCTGATGTTTTGGTTGTTGAGAGAGAGAGAGAGAGAGAGAGAGAGAGAGAGAGAGAGAGAGAGAAAGAGAAAGAGACAAAGATTTCTTCAGCAGAGTGGGACACTAATGACCACCACTCTTTAGATCTGAGAGAAAGTGACACCTGAGATGGACACAGAGCTCAGCCGAAGGTGCTAATGGAAACACCTTCACTAGAGAGAGAGAGAGAGAGAGAGAGGGAGAGGTAAGAGGAAAGACAGAGAAAAAGAAAGAGAGAAAGAAGGGAAGAAAAACAGACAGAATTAGATGGTGGAGGGGGTCCATTATTTACAGTCTGACAGTAAAAAAAAGCCCTCCAGCCTTTCAGCATCCAACCTGTCGGAGTTCTAATTTAACACAGCATTAGAGAATGCTGGCTAAAATCCCACTCAACGACATGAGAGACAATGAGAAAACATCACACACAACTCAGCTTTTGTAAAATATCTACATTTACACTCAGAAATAAAGGTAGTAAACTGTCACTAAGTCAGTACCCCTCTTGTCACTGGGGTGGGACCCTCAAGGATACATCTCAGTACCTTTAGTCAGTTCACAGGAACATAATTGTATCATAATCCATTGAAATAACATTTTCTAAGTTGTACTGACTCCACACACCCCGTCTCGTCTCCTGACTCCACACACCCCGTCTCGTCTCCTGACTCCACACACCCCGTCTCGTCTCCAGGCTTTTATTTTATTGTTCTGTTTTGAAACATTCGGTTATGAAAAGGTACAAATACAAACTTCTCACCTGGAAAAACTTATTTAAGGTTCAGAATTGGACCTTAAAACCACTGATGTACCTTTGAGGGAACATTTACATTGTATTAAAGTGTATAAAGTGTAATTAAAAATTATAGCACAGATTGGTTTATAAGCATTCTACTGTGTTGTTATATAATAATGGAATCATTCAATTGGAAAGTAACTCAGTACAGCCATTTCTACAATTCTACCTTTGCACATACAAGAGAGAACAGAAAATGGACACATAGATAACATCTATAAAGTTGTATCTGCAGCCGATTTGGTCAGGTTGTGAAAGGCAGTGTGACGTTGCCTGTAGCCCCTTACAATTCCAGGCTTATTACATACTCAGGCTTATTATTCAGTAACTACATAACTTCAGTGCAAACTGGCTGAGCTATTCATAGGTTATAGAAGTGTGTAATAAAACATATAAATAAAAAAAGGGCTTAAGCAAGCTTTTCAGTCAGCAAGTAAACAAATTGGAATTGACCAGAAACAAATGGAACTATTTGGTAAACAACATGGGCTGAGAAATGGTTTACAGGCTGACAAAAACATGTTCAGGTTCATCTGGCAAATATAGAAAAAGCTGAGCTGAACCTGATATTGAGACAGTTTCTTGACCCTATCTGTAACACATAAGGGCACTACTTTATTGGCAGAAGGAATTGCCAGTTTCACTGCACATTTGTTACAATGGTCCTTGCTTCCTTACTTTACTTTTTTCTTTACTTCACAGAACCATTATATAAAAAAAGCAGAACACTCAAAGGTGTGATGTTATTCGCAATATCACACTCTCTCAGAAATTTTGATATAATTTTGTATGCTATAACCTTAAGTGGTGGACTAGGTTAACAGCTGTATTTGTAAAATTATCTTTAATTCTACCTTAATTGCAGTTCTTACTTCCATTCGTTGATCATTTCGAACTAAATCTTTGTTTTTCTAACTCAGACGTCTTCAAACTTTTAATCTTACTATAAGTTATTGCTGAGATACGACTAAATATGATCATGCCAGTAAGCTTATTGAATTAAATTTGACTGAATTGTCTTTCTGCTCCTCATGCAGACCCGCCATTCTCCCTCACTTTGGCCCAAACAAGTGCCAGCCATCCCTCGCTGCTCTGCGAACGAGTGTCACCCCTGACTCAGACATGTTTGATGTGGCAGTCAGCTGTCAGCGGCTCTGGCCAGATAAGAGGCGGCTCTGTCCTCGCAGACTGGCGCCAATCAAAGCACCTGACACCGCCCTGAAGAGGGGGCAGACAGAGGGCCTGTTTACCCCTCAACACACTCTCACACCCCCAGAACAGACTCCTTCCAGCCCTGCATCCCTACCATCTGCAGCCGAGATGAAACAGAATGGTAATAGGGTGCCATCTTGGGAAAGGCAGGGCGGGGGCTCCGCTTAGAGACGTCCAGACAGGAGAGCCCAACGAGAGCGGGCTCCAGCCATCCAAACTTGACTTCTCATAACAGAGCTAAAAAGCTGATTGTTTTTGCTTACATGTGACACTGATATGATTTTTCCTGAGTTGTGTGAACACAATTTGGTCTTTTGCGTCAAATTTGAGTTACTTCACATTGAGCTGCGTTCACATTACAGGCCTTACAGAATGCTGAGATCCATTGTAACTACCTTCCCAGGTCAACTTGGTGTAAGGGACCCATATCTGTCACCTCTGCCCTGAAAGGACCTGCACATGCACGTCCTCCGTAAAATACAATTTAAACGCAAAAATTAAATTAGTGACATTGCAACTCTGTAATGTGAACAGATACAAAAGCAGTTTTTAAGATGGATTCATTTTATCAGGAACGATGTGAACTGTTAGATTTGACTGATTGATTAGTGTGGGATAAAGTATCTGTGCAGTTTCCCCAAATACCTACAGATAGCCAGCATTGAAAAGACATACACCTCAGAAAACACTCAATGACAATAACAACACTGCTCATGGCTGTGTCTATTAGCAGGTTTTGTTGTTCCATTAACTTGAGGTGGACTGGATCAGGACTATTACTGAGGAAGACAATTACAGAAGGCCATTCACTCCACACTACTACTGTCAGACAGAACAGCTGTCAGACAGTAAAAAACTACACACACTGCAGATTCATACTGGATTAAAATCACTCCACAGTTATTACTGTCAGACTGTAAAACTACAGATGGACTGGCGACCTGTCCAGGGTGTATCCTGCCTTCCGCCCAATGACAGCTGGGATAGGCTCCAGCACCCCACCGTGACCCAGAAGGATAAGCGGTTTAGATGATGGATGGATGGATGGATGGATGTAAAACTACACACACTGCAGATTCATACTGGATTAAAATCACTCCACAATTATTACTGTCAGACTGTAAAACTACACACACTGCAGATTCATACTGGATTAAAATCACTCCACAGTTATTACTGTCAGACTGTAAAACTACACACACTGCAGATTCATACTGGATTAAAATCACTCCACAATTATTACTGTCAGACTGTAAAACTACACACACTACAGATTCATACTGGATTTAAATCACTCCACAGTTATTACTGTCAGACTGTAAAACTACTGCAGATTCATACTGGATCAAAACCATAGTTCTTGTTGATAACTGCTTAAATTACAGAAGCTCCCCAGGTAAAACTAACCCAGCTTAAGCAGGAGGACTTTGGAGAGCGAAAGCCAAAAGCAGAGGTGAAGCTCCGTTTGCACCGTTCAGAAGGAGCCTCGGAGCGTTTCACGGCTTCAGTCAGATCTGGGGTTGATGTATTATGTAGTGTGAGAGGGGATGAAATATTCAGCTTCGCTCTAAACACCTGCTCAGGGTTGCCAGGCATACGGCTGCTGTCACGGAAACAGCCGTAGTTTCTAATCAACTCTGATGATCGTTTCCTCCTTAATCTAGATATCAAAGCCCAATCTCAGCCAGCAGCTGCTGCAGGTTACGCTGGTCAACAGCAACTTCCCCTCCCCGTATCGACTAGATTAGTGCGCACACACACACACACACACACACACAGGGGAGATATCAAAGACGCCCCAAAGTAAAGAGCCTTCGAGACACACTCGTACACATTCACAGATGTACACACACACACACAAAGTCAAAGTCTCTTCTTTTCTCTCTTTCAGTCCCCTTTGCCTCTCTCATTGTATCTGAATATCCATAGCAGCCACTTCTCCTTTCATTCCGCCAGCCATTGACTTCACTCGAAAGCTTTCGCGCACTTCAATCCGCCACTCAAGCAGCCGCGCTACAAAAGGTGTTTTTTTGCGGCACGCACCAGAATTCTCTCGTTCTCCTGAGACGAGCACGCTCTAATCACTCTCACACAGAGAGAGGGGGAGAGAGAGAGAGAGAGAGAGAGAGAGAGAGAGAGAGAGAGAGAGAGAGAAATAAAGAGGGAGGAAAAAGCAAGAAAGATAGAAAACAAGAAAAGAGAGAGGAGAAGAGAAACAGAGGCAGAAAGAGACAGAAACAGAGAGAAGGAAACTGACTGCGGGAGAGAGTGAGAGCAAGAGAAAAAGACGGAGAGAGAGGGAAAGAGAAAGAAAGAGCGAGATAAAGAGAAACAGAGAGAGTAAAATGGTGAGAGAGCAGGAGAAAAAGGAGAAGGAGAGAAAGAGGAGACAACAAGAAAGAAGGAGAGAGAAAGAGTGAGCAAGAAAAGAAAGAGAGAGAGAGAGAGAGAGAAAGAAATGGAGAAGAAGGAGAGGGAAGGGATAGAAAGATAGACAGAGATAAGAAAAGAAAGAAGAACGAGGGAGATAGCAAGAAAAGAGAGGGAGAGAAACAGAGGGAGAAGAAGGAGAGGGAAGGGATAAAAAAGAAGAACAAGGGAGAGAGAGGCACAGAAAGAGAGAGACAGGAGAGTGAGAAAGAGGGTGACAGAGTGGGAGAAAAAGAAGAGGAGAGAGTGAAAGATAAGATAAGAGAGAGAGATAAAGAGCTAGAGAGAGAGAAACAAGCAGAGAGAAAGTGAGAAAGACAGAGAAAAAGAAAAGAGAGGAGAAGAAAAAGATGGTGAGAGAGAACAAAACAGACAGAGAGTGAGTGAGGGAGAGAGTGAGAACAAGAGAAAAAGACAGAGAGAGAGAGGGAGGAAGATACAGAGAAAGTAAGATGGTGAAAGAGAGAGGAGAAGAGGAGAGAGCGAGAAAGAAGGAGAGAGTGAGAGACAAAGAGAAAGAGACAAAAAAGAGAAAGAAACGTGAGAGAAAGTGAGAAAGAAATAGACGGAGAGACAGAGAGAGCAAGGGAAAGAGAAAGAAAGAGAGTGAGGTAAAAAAAGAGGGGAAGAGGAACAGACAGTGAGATGGTGAAAAAGAGGGGAGAAGATGAGTCAGCAAGAAGGGGTGAGTGAGAGACAGAAATAGACATAGAAAGAAAACGAAAAAGAGAGAAAGAAAGAGGGTAGAAACAGAGAAAAAGAAAGAGAGGGAGATAGAGAGGAAGATGGTGAGAGAAAGGAGAAATAGAAACAAAGAAAGATCGACATGAGAGAATAAGAAAGATGGTGAGAGAGGGGGAGAAAAAGAACAGAATGAGGAGAGAGTGAGAAAGAAGGAGAGAGTCAGAGATGGAGAGAGAGAGAGGAGGAATAAAAGCAGAGTTGTTGCCACATCTAATCAAAAACACAACAGAAACAGCACATTTCTCCCTGAGGACGTGGTTGCAGGGAGATGAAACGAAATGTTGAAAAATGTTTTATGTGTTTGACCCTGTTTGCCTGGCAGTGTGACGTGTGTCAGTGTGTGTCAGTGTGTGTCAGTGTGTGTCGTGTTGACGCTTCAACAAGAGCAGGAGAGTAAAAGAAACAGTGTTCTTTTCGATGTTTTCATATGTGGCCTTTTCATAACAGCTTTTTTGCAGTGATACATTCATTTATTTACATAATTATTAATACTCACTGTCCACTTTACCCGCTCTTGAAGCTCTACCTTGCTGGTGTTAATTAGAGACTGTAGCTCTTCTGTTGATGCAGTCTGTAACTGTACACCTGGACAGTGACCTATAAGGTAGGTGTTTTCAATAAAGTGGCCAGTTAGTGGAAGCAGGATGTAGGTGTTTCTAATAAAGTGGCCAGCGAGTGGAAGTACAAGGTGGGTGTTTCTAATAAAGTGGCCAGTGAGTAAAAGTACAAGGTAGGTGTTTCTAATAAAGTGGCCAGTGAGTAAAAGTACAAGGTAGGTGTTTCTAATAAAGTGGCCAGTGAGTGTAGAATTTCAAGGTAGGTGTTTCTAATAAAGCAGCCAGAGAGTGGAAGTATAAGGTAGATGTTTCTAATAAAGTGGTCAGTGAGTGGAACTTCAAGGTAGTGTTTCTAATAAAGCGGCCAGTGTGTGGAAGCACAAGGTAGGTGTTTCTAATAAAGTGGCCTGTAAGTGGAACTTCAAAATGGGTGTTTCTAATAAAGTGGCCAGTGAGAGGAACTTCAAAGTAGGTGTTTCTAATAAAGTTAACGATGAATGTCTAGATGTGCGGTGCCTGAAGGTTGTGTGTTAGTGGGATGATGAAGACCAGGTGCTACATGGGATATTTAGTGAGATGTATGGTTCTGATCTGTAAGACGTGGGTGTGTCATCGCTGTTTTTATATTTTGCAGTGTGTGTTTTTTTTAACTTTTAACTCGGAAATAGCTCAAACAGTACGGTCCCTCTGTGAGGTGTCATGGGCGCAGGGGGCTCCCTTCTTTCTCTCACCTCAGGAATGGGCCATAAGGGCTTCTCACATGGCGGCATGAGTGTGTGAGAGTGTGGGTATGTGTGTGAGAGAGAGTGTGTAAGAATGAGTAAAGGTGATTTCAGGGTGTTTTGATATGAGATCCAGAGGAATGTGCACAGGTACAGTAATGTGTGAGGAGCAGAGATGAGGTAAGCGCTCACAGCTATGAAACCATATCTGAGACAGATTAAAAGGCATTTTCCTCTGCTCCTTTTAACTCAGCCAGGTGTTAAGTCCTGAAAACATTCTTCTGTATGTGTGTGTGTGTGTGTGTGTGTGTGTGTGTGTGAATGAGAGACGCAAACATGGGTATTTCATTTAAAAACAATTACACATTGAAATAATACATATTCACCCTCAAAGTGTCTGCTGCCAGCCCAGAATCAGTAGAAGACTCACAGTAATAAAAACACAGTCACAGTAGCCTCATAATCATAATAACATCTTGTGATTGTTGGCTGTAAGTTACTGTTACTCCGAATGCAGCTCATTACCTTTATCCTAATTAAAATATGGTAAAATACTGCTTTGTTACTGTCAACATGTTACCGGTTGCATACTATGTTTGGAATTGCAGTGTCTTCCAGGCAGCCAGTTGGTTGTGAGTTACTGTGTCAAAATACAGTTCATTGCCGTATTTTTGGGATATAATGTAGGATAAGGTAGGAGTTTCTAATGAAGTGGCCAGTTAGTGGAAGTATAAGATATAAGAGCACAGTCACTCTTATAAGAACACAGGTACAATAATACAAGCACAGCCTCAATAATAAGAACACAGTCCAGAAATAAGAACACAGTCACGGAAATAAAAGCAGTCACAGTTATAAGAGCACACTCACAGTAATAAGAACACAGTCAGAGTAATAAGAACACAGTCCAGAAATAAGAACACAGTCACGGTAATGAGAGCAGTCACAGTAATAAGAGCACAGTCAGAGTAATAAGAACACAGTCCAGAAATAAGAACACAGTCACGGTAATGAGAGCAGTCACAGTAATAAGAGCACAGTCCAGAAATAAGAACACAGTCACGGTAATGAGAGCAGTCACAGTAATAAGAGCACAGTCCAGAAATAAGAACACAGTCACGGTAATGAGAGCAATCACAGTAATAAGAGCACAGTCCAGAAATAAGAACACAGTCACGGTAATGAGAGCAGTCACAGTAATAAGAGCACAGTGCAGAAATAAGAACACAGTCACAGTAATAAGAGCACACTCACAGTAATAAGCACACGGTCACAGTAATAAGAGCACAGTGCAGAAATAAGAACACAATCACAATAATAAAAGCACTGCAGAAATAAGAAGAATCACAATAATAAGAACACAGTCAAAGTAACGAGAGCACAGCCACAGTAGTAAGACCACAGTCACAGTTATAAGAGCACACTCACAGTAATAAGAACACAGTCACAGTAATAAGAACACAGTCACAGTAATAAGAGCAGTCACAGTTATAAGAGCACAGTCACAGTAATAAGA
Organism: Colossoma macropomum; assembly: GCF_904425465.1. Taxonomy (NCBI): domain Eukaryota; kingdom Metazoa; phylum Chordata; class Actinopteri; order Characiformes; family Serrasalmidae; genus Colossoma; species Colossoma macropomum. The sequence goes on along the minus strand of NW_023494793.1, from coordinate 6,194,128 downwards.
ACACAGTCACAGTAATAAGAGCACAGTGCAGAAATAAGAACACGGTCACAGTAATAAAAGCACTGCAGAAATAAGAAGAGTCACAGTAATATGAACACAGTCAAAGTAACGAGAGCACAGCCACAGTAGTAAGACCACAGTCACAGTAACGAGAGCACAGTCACAGTAATAAGAGCACAGCCACAGTAATAAGAGCACAGTCACAGTAATAAGAACACAGCCACAGTAATAAGAGCACAGTCACAGTAATAAGAACACAGAAATAAGAACACAGCCACAGTAATAAGAACACAGTCACAGTAATAAGAGCACAGCCACAGTAATAAGAACACAGTCACAGTAATAAGAACACAGCCACAGTAATAAGAACACAGCCACAGTAATAAGAACACAGTCACAGTAATAAGAACACAGCCACAGTAATAAGAGCACAGTCACAGTAATAAGAGCACAGAAATAAGAACACAGTCACAGTAATAAGAACAGTCACAGTAATAAGAGCACAGCCACAGTAATAAGAACACAGACACAGTAATAAGAACACAGTCTCAGTAATAAGAGCACTGAGGAGTGTTCTGCTGTCATGCAGTCAGCACCGTGGCCTCATCGCCCACTATCACTGTCAACCCTTCAGTTCATTCTGGATGCAGAACAAAACTGAGACTTTATCTTCCCTCTCTCTCTGTCATGCTCCCCCCTCTGTCTCTCTCTCTCTCTCTCCCATGCACACATTTATATATAAACATCTCCACAGAGCGCACACAGACAGCTCTCAGGGTGAGCTCTGTTCGTAATTGCTCATAATTACTAACATCTCTGCAGCACGAAACGGAGCGCAGTGTGTTTGCAGTTTTGTTTTTCCTGGAATGCACACTTTTGAGGAATTTCCTCCTAATCAGATGTGACAACATATAAAAAACAAATCAGCCGCTTATAAAGAGGTCAAAGAGTTCCGATAACATTATCTTGTTATCTCTCTCTCTCTCTTCTTTTCCTCTCATTTGTTTTCTGTCCCTTCCTCATATTTTCATTCTCTTTTTCTCAGCCACATTATTTATTATCATCCCTCTCTCTCTCTCTCTCTGTCTCTGTTTCTCTCTCACCAGATTTGTCTCATTTTACTGGGTGGTTTTGGACACTGAGTGGCAATGAAAATGTGTGTGTGTGTGTGTGTGTGTGAGCTCCTCTGTCCTGGCTAATCCAAACACAACTTCAGAGAGAGAGACTCTCCACATGTGGCTTCATGAAAGGGAGCGGCGAGCCTTCGGGTGAAAAGACAACATCTGAGGGGAAAAAAAAGGGAGAAAAAAAAGCGAACACCTCCCTGTGTCTTAGCCCATACTGTTCCTCAGAAAAGGCTTCTGCGTTAGCCAAGAGCAGGCAGATCCATGCAAACGCCCGCAGCGCCTGTCTCCTCTCTTCAGCTTACAAACACTATCTGCCAATTATAGCGTGGCATCCGAGGATTAGCCAGAGCTTTGAATCCTATCATCATAATAGCCACTGTTTTTCAGATGGAGAGAAAGGCAGTGTTTATGGGACACCGTACTGCCCATAACGCATGAATTATACACATTCACTTGAGATAGATAGCTCTATATGTAGATATGGCTGCGTGCAAAAGAACACCCCAAAGTATGTTCAGGAAACAAACAGTAATTGTGCATTAAACTGTACAGAAGTGCAGTGTTCTCTGGAGAAGACATGCTAACTTATTTCCATCTGTGATTTGAGCAAGGGTGCCAAAACTTTTGCACACGACTTTATGCATGTACATAAAGCTGTTTATGAGACTTTCAACCATTCTGCAGTATTATTCCGATGTAATTAGGCTGCCAGTTTACCTCAAGTGACAAAAGAACTAAATAACGCGTAGTCTTGCAGGTCTAGATGTGAGCTATCATTGGTAACTATTACTATGTAAGTTATGTAGTTATGAAACGTGAGCCCACATAGAGACCCTTAGAGTTTAAAAGGATCATCTGAATGACTTAAGTGGGCTAATGTTCACACAAACGCACTGTTTAAGGTCATCTGTCGTGATTCGGAATTGGTTGGTTTGATGATTGAAGTCTACACTGCGTTTTCATTATACATGATGGACGTTGGTGTTGGCACATAATGAGACTGTGTATCATTAAAACTTCTTGCATACTCAGATATAGACAAGGCGAATGTACTATTAATAGCCATGCCGATAATATAATACTGGCATCATGGACTGACCTGAGTTGAATCAAATTGAATCATGTCTAACTGAATTACATTCTATAGAATTAAACTGAATTCATTTTATTTCTATAACAGACATTGGCACACAGCGGTTTTCCAGTAATATGGGGTGCAACCCCCCAAATAGGTGTCAGCAAGGGCAACAGTGCCCAGAAAAAACTCCAGAAAAGCATGAGGAAGAACCACTGAGAGGAACCAAGACTCAAGAGAAGAAACACCTCAAGAACCTGAGGAAGAACCACAGAGAGGAACCAAGACTCAAGAGAAGAAACACCTCAAGAACCTGAGGAAAAACCACTAAGAGGAACGAAGACTCAAAAATAAATATTCCCCAAGAACATGAGGAAGAACATGAGGAAGAACCACCAAAAGGAACCAAGACTTAAAAGGAAACAACCCATAAGAACCCGAGGAGGAACCACTGAGAGGAAACAACCACAAAAGGAAGAACTCCTTAAGAATTTGATGAAGAACCACTGAGAAGAACCAAGACTCAAAAGGAAAACCTGCTTAAGAACATGGGGAAGAACCACTGAGAGGAACCACAAGTCAAAAATAAATACTCCCTAAGAACATGAGGAAGAAGCACTGAAAGGAACCAAGACTTAAAAGGAAACACTCCTTAAAAACATGAGGAAGAACCACTTAGAGGAACCAAGACTTAAAAGGAGAAACTCCTGAGAACCTGAGGAAGAACAACTGACAGCAAACCAAGACTCAAAAGGAGAAACAGCAAAAGATCATGAGGAAGAAGCGCTGAAAGGAACAAAGACTCAAAAGGAACCCCCCCCCCAAGAACCTGAGGAGGAACCACTGAGAGAAACAAAGACTCAAAATGAAAACCTACTTAAGAGCATGAGGAAGAACCACTAAGAGGAACCAAGACTTAAAATGAAACACTTCTTAAAAACATGAGAAAGAAACACTGATAGAAACCAAGACTCAAAAGGAAAACCTACTTAATAACCTGAGGATGAACCACTAAGAGGAACCAAGAGTGAAAAGAGAAACCCATCCTGTTCTGGGCTGCAGTTAGAACACAAGTAGAACACGTTTCCCAAGAAGATTAAACAGAAGCACTTAGATCATCTGCTTAGAAATTCAGTTGGATGGAACTGAACTGAATTAAATCAATTCAGATCAAATTGTGTGGGATTTAATTGCTTCTTTATTCCATCACGACATCTCTAACTGCAGGACCCTCTTGCGTCTCTCAGGAAGAAGAAGAAGTCCCATGGAATAGGAGGAAGAGGGAGAGCTGGAATGGAGAGAGAGAGAGATGGAGGAGGGGGGGAAATCAATGGAGAAAATACCGCTTCAGGCTCGCTCAGTTTTATCTGCCTTTGAACGAGTCAGCTTTAATTTGGCTTTGATCTCAATTTGCTGCCGTACGGATCGCCTTCTCTCCACAATGAGCACTGGAGAGGAAAGTTTTCTGGAGGATTTTCATCTTCTAAAGCTCTCTAACTCACCCAGTCTGCCTCTCTCTCTCTCTCTCTCTCTCTTTCTCATGCTCTCTCTCTCTTTCGACCCCAGAATAAACGCTTCCAAAAGTGCCCTCCGTTTTTTGCATGTGTAATTTCTTCAAAATGGACTGAGGCGACTAAAAAATCGCCACATTAGAACTATTAAGGGCACAAATGAGATATCCCAGCCTGCCCAGAACTCTTCTTGAACCCAGACATTTGAAGTGTTTATATTCAATCGCAACAGGCCCAACTTTTTTCCACATTTAAAGCGATAGTTTGACGAAAAATCAACTTTACACAGTTTCCCCCTCAATTAATGTAGTCTATTTTCTTCTAATCTGTACTTTCCTATTGAATCCTATCCTAAGGGCATTCATCTAATCCTTAAAGTGAAGGTGACGGGACCGAAAAACTCTAATACACCATTTTTTCCCCCTTATGCCAAGTGTAGTTGATCAGTCAAGACATGTTTGACATCCAAAGTTTGCTTCTTTAGCTTTCCACTAGAACTGCAATGCTAATGTAGCTGATAACTGCAAGCTTACATCCACCAATTAGCATCGTGCAAACTACACGCCTAAACCATCAGACACTTGCCTCAAACCGTGCCGAGGTGTTAACAGGGAATTTAAGACATTATTAAATGGTTAAGATGTAAACAGCATCATTCAGAGTGGTTTGACGTAAAAATGCTGTGTTCTAGAGTGAGAATTGTTCACAGCGGCGGTGATAGGAACCAGACGTCTGAAGAGTTTAGCCCTCTAAACCTCCCTCAAAGCAATCTGTTCCACAAAATGGTTACACATATATTGCCGGATGCTTGAATCACTGTGTAATGATAGTTTTAAAAAAGGTTCTGTCCAAAAATGTTATTAAAATACATTTGTTTGTGCCCAAAAAATATTTTATTTCAGATGTATCGCTATTTTGTAGTTATTAACATTACATATAAAAACTTGTTTTCTTCATTTTTACATTTATGGCCCTAATTCAAAGCCTTGTCTTGTCTCATTATGTCAGAGTAATCTAGCTTAAAACCGCTTAAATTTTTTTATTAGGTAATATTAGCAAACTTGCTAACTGGTTAGGTGCACTTTTGGTCTTCTAGCAAATAACTGCAGCTAGCATTGCTCGCTACCTCTGTAGCTAGCTTCTTTTTATCGTTGCTAAAAGTTTTGAGGTAGTAGATTTAAGTCGCGTCTCATTATGTCAGAGTAATCTAGCTTAAAACCCTTTACATATTTTCATTAGGTAATGTTAGCAAACTTGTTAGGTGCCCTTTTGGTCTTCTAACAAATAACTGCAGCTAACATTGCTAGCAAGGTAGAAATAATAGCTAGCTAGCTATTAGTTGAAAACCTCTCCCTTTGTAATACTGTAATACAAGCAACGATTCCTGAGTTCTGCTGCAGGAGTCCACGACTGTGTTCACCCGATCCCTGACCCCTTCAAGGGCTCATTAATAAACTTTATTTCTGCTAATACAGTAATGGAACGGCCCTTAATATGACGTTGAGGATTCTCGAGGAAAAAAGATCAGGCCAAGTTGACGAAGGCGTGTTAAGACCAGTACTAAAACAGGTGGTAACTGTAGTAAAGTGGAGCTACAAGAGAGGGGGGATACCAAACAAAATGGTTCTATTTGATACGACTCCTGGTTCCTATCACCACCACTGTAAAGACATCTGAATTAGTAGGCTTATCTATAATCCACTATTTCGCATCAAACCACTCTCAATGACTTTGTTTAGTCTCAATCTCAATGACTGAATTATGCAGATTCAATATGTGGAATTCCCTTTTAAGTAATCTCAAACAGACTTTGCTTTTGTGGTTTCTGACACTGTATGACATAAAGTTATTTACAAAAATGGACAGTTTAGCAAAGACAATGGTACTATACAGAACCATCAACTCTCAGCATGCATTTTATGCTGGTATAAGCTGGTTTAGGCTGGCCTGGTGCATGTTTAGCTGGTCACCCCAGCACGGTCATGGTGGTTGACCAGCATACCAGCCCAGCGTCAAAACACAACATATGCATGTTTTGGTGGGGATCAGCAATGTTGGTCTGTGCTGGTTTTTCTAGCAGGGACGTTTTAGAAAATGGTATGTAGCAATAAGAAAGGGTTCCTCTATTGTTACAAGTCCAAGAACCATTCGTTGGTACTATATAAAACCATTTTTGCTAAGAACGTAGCTAAAACATTAGCAGAAGCCATCTTTAAAGCCTGAATTGTGTCCATGTTTGTAAATAATATAATGTCATTCAGTGTCAGAAACCACAAACGCAAGTTTGTTTGATATTACTTATCATCACTGACACTGTTTGAAGCAAATGTGATCATTTGGTATGCTTCTTAGCATGATGCTAATGTGGAATATTAGCTCCACATTAGCTTTCATTAGCCATGTAGCTCCAGCACAAAGCTAAAGAAGGAAACTTCACACCCCAAACATGTCTTGGCTGACCAGCTACACATGTTAAAAGGGGGAAAACTGTGAGAATGAGATTTTTTGCCACACTATCACTTTAAGTTTCGAACTTCGTTGAAAGTGCTTTCACAATGTCTTTCAGGGAACCAGCAGATTGTCTTACTTCAGACATGAGAGAAGAAATGAAGGCAGCTTAACACTCACAGCTTAAGGGAAAGGTCTTCCTTTTAATCTGCTCTCTCTCCCTCTTTCATCAGACTTTAAAGAGGCTGCTGGTTCTCAGGTCTTGAGGATGAAACAGTTACTTCCGCCGTGGACGGTCAGAACTCGTTGGCCTTTCTCTGTGTACTCGTGCCCATCAGGAAGAAAGCACACGGACAAATGTTCTTTCTGCTCCCATCTGAGCAAAACTCAGCGTCGTCCAGACCATCCTGATTCTCTGCTGCAAGGCCCCCGCTGGAAATGCCATCGCTTCTGTCACGATCGTCTGGTCAGGCAAAGCGACTGCCTTGACCAAGAACAAACTACAGCCTGTGGTCAGCTTCTGTCCATCAAAGCCTGGTATGAGTCCACGGTAAAGGAACATGTCTAGTAGGCCATCACACCAAGGACAACACCTGTTCCAAGCTTCCTTACAGAATATTTGAAAAATATCTTAAAGAGGGAGATGCAATGCAGGGCCTTCAAGAACAGAGTTGCCACTGTTTTCCATCTGACTGGAATGCACTGGTGAGGCTACCAGTCATTCACTTATTGATGTATCTGGGACATCCAGAAGTCATAAGTCACATTAGTTCTGACAAAATTGTGAAACTTAGTGAAATGAAATAAAAAAAATATGTTTTGTTTAATATAATCATCATAATTATTGTATTTAAACTCTGCAAGTATTGTAGTAATTCTCTTATTTCTTTGCATTTTGGTTGGAAACAAAAGGGTTAAATGTGGAAAACTGTACAATCACTTTTTCCCCTGTGGTTTCTCCCATTGGTTAGGACTGATGTCCTAACATGTCAGATTAATTGCTAACATAAGAAAAACTGACAGCGAAATGAAGTAATCATGTTTTGATTTATAATGGGTGGGACCAATTTTTCTGGGGAAAAACTCTTCTGGAAATCTTAAATTATTCACTGAGTGTAAATATGACCGGCAGCCTGACCAGTGCATTTCAGTGAGATGGAAAACAGCAGCAGCTCTGTGTCAGAGCTCCAAAGTTAGCTTAGCACTAGCATACTACTAAAATCCAATATGAGCACTAGCAGAAATGAACATCACTGAAGAGAGTTTTTTTCTGTGTTTTGATATTTATGGCCAAAATTGAAGGCCTAGCTCTAATACTCACGGTTCTCCACTGCAGAAAGTAAAAGAAAGAAAGAAGAAAATCTGTATAGCACCTCACGATGGCCTCTTTTCATAGCTTACAAGTTTAATTTCTTATCATCAGCTTTTTATCTCTGATAAAAGTTTTCACGTCAGAGTAATCTAGCTTAAAACCACTTTCATATTTTCATTAGGTGATGTTAGCAAACTTGCTAACTCTGGTTAGGCACACTTTTGGTCTTCTAGCAAATAACTGCAGCTAGCATTGCTAGCTACCTCGGCAGTCAACAACTGTGACTAGTGGCCGGAGTCCACAACTGTGTTCACTCAGTCTCTCCCTGCTTCAAGGGCTCATTAATGAAGTTAATTAATAAACTTTCCTTGTGCTAATACAGTGATGGAACAGCCCTTACGATGACATTAAGGAATCCCCTAACGGGAAATGATGAGGCCAAGTTAATGAGGGCATGTTAAAACCAGTGCGGTAACTGTACATCAGCAGGGTGGAGCTACAAGAGAGGGGTTTCTAATAAAGTGGCCAGTCAGTGTATGCTGGGTGAAGTTTAGTAAAGGGGGGCTGAGCTCTGAAAATTAAAAAAAAATAAATAAAAGGTTTTAAGACTAATTGCTTTACATGAGATGGTAGTGTTGGTGTGGTCATAGTGTGTTGGGATAACAGAGGTGATGAGAAAGCTGTAGCGATGAATGAAATGAATAGATTACTTATGTTCCTAAGAGATAATGAAGAGATTGGAAATTACCCAGGGTCCTTGTAAGGGCACTTGAATGTCTCTCTCTCTCTTTCTCTCTCTCTCTCTCCCTCTCTTTGCTAATCCGTCTTTGAGTACCAAGGCTGGAATCAGTGGTGTCTAAAGGGGGGATGATGGAGAGAGAGAGAGAGTGAGAGAGAGAGAGAGAGAAAGAGAGAGCGAGAGATAGAATAAAGGGGATATGGGGACACCCCACTGGTTTTGGCTCAGGAGACTCCATTCATCCACAGGGCCTTCCCTTACTATTCCCACAGTGCGCGCACACACACACACACACACACACACACGCACATACGCACACACACACACACACACTCCAGTTAAATTAGATTAGACTCCTCTTCATTCTCCTCAGAGAGGACGCTGGCCTTTCTCTGCCACTGACCCCTCGCTCTCATCTCTGTCTTCTTCAGAGAAACAAACTCAGGCGCACAAACTTGCGTGAAACTCACACCCCTTAACAGCCCCTCCACCTCACCCCAATGCATACATCAAACCTTAAAATCTTATACACTATCATTGCCCCCTAAAACCTCCTTCTTTAACATCTCTGCCAGCTTCTTCTCATATATTGCTGCTGTCAGAACAAAACCTCAGAACAAAACCTCCAAAATCTCCAAAATGTTAACTTTACAGGAGAAGGAAAAAACCTACTTTACTTTCAATGTAAGTCAATGGAACCACACTTTTTTCCAAGTCATTTTGGGCCATTTGTCTTGATCCATTCTTCATGAAGTGTGCACACAATGTAAAGGGCAACAGGTACTTTCAAATGATGTCAAATCCTGAAAAGCGACAAAAATGGACATACAAGGTTTTCTTCCGACGACAGCGACATATACATATTTAATTACTGGTAGATTCCTCATTTCTATTACCAGGAAAAGACAAGCAAGGTCTTGCTTATGACATTTAAAGTTGGCCTTGCACCAGGACATCTGACTGATCTGTTGAAGTGTTACAGCCCATCCGGACCACTTCACTCATCTAAAGCAGACTTACTCCGTTCGCCTAGGATCTCTAACAGCTCAGCTGGTGCAAGATCATTTTCTTACATTAGGAATGCATTCTCGATTGGTGTTTTTAAATCCGAATTAAAAAGATATTTGTTTAGGCTACCATATGCCTAAAACTATAATGACTTTCTTCTGTTATTCTGTAATTGTGCTGGTATTTTAATTTAAAGTAGTGTGTTTTTATCTTTTTTTTTGTTTTGCATATATATTTTTCTGTAAAACACAATTTTTTAACTAAAAAGTACAATATAAAAGTAAATGTAAAGTGCTATAGAAATAAAGATTATTTATTATTACTATTCTTCATAAATAGGGGCAGCACAGTGGCACAGTCACCTCACAGCAAGAAGGGCCTGGGTTCCATTCCCCAGCCAGGCGACTGGCGTCCTTTCTGCGTGAAGTTTGCATGTTCTCTCTGCATCTGTGTTCAAACCGTGGAACTGAAGAGCAGCAGGACAGAGGGGAGAAGGGGCAAAAAGATGGGATGGGGGTCCTTGGGGTGAGGGGGGGGGCAGTGAGAACTTGGCCAGCTGTGTTGTGTGTCAACCTGTTGCTTCCCTTTGAAAACCCAAGTGTTGTGCAATGTGTGTGTGTGAGAATGAGACTCCATCACCAGTTTTGTCTCACTTTTGGTCCATTGAGGGTTTGAAAGCCCCTCTAACACATTTACATCTGTCTGCCAGCAGTGGACCCAGGCAAAGACAAATGCCTGAGAGCGTCAAAGAGAGCGTATCTGAGCGTGTGACTCACACAGGATGCTGTACGCCGAAGGAAACACCTTGGCAAACTGCTGAAAGCTACGTTCACAGAAAGCACTGAGGAAGAACAATGCCATCACACTAAGTCTGAGTTCAGCAGATGGGTCACTGAACCGCTGAGGGTTTGAATCAAAGTCTGAATCACTTTGTTTGCCGTGAACATAAACATTCCAAATGACTGCATTCACTGCCATTTAGAAGTAGTGGGACCATATTTGTCATATCTGCAGTGTGGAGTTAATAATTTCAATAAACAAAAGAAATTGTTTCATAGCCATTTGTGCTCATCTTTAAAAAGGCTGACAATATATCTATATATCGTTGCTGTCGGACCAAAATCTCCAAAATGACAACTTCACAGGAGAAGGAAAAAACCTACTTTACTTTTAATGTAAGTCAATGGAACCAGACTTTTTTCCAAGTCATTTTGGGCTGTTTCTGTTGGTCCATTCAACACAAAATTTACACACAATGTAAAGGACAACAGGCATTTTCAAATTATGTCAAAAACTGAAAAATGACAAAAATGGAGATACCAGGTTTTGTTCCCACAGCAGCGATATACAGCATAATACATAAGGCTAGACTACATACAAATGTAAATTCGTAGTATGTTAGAACAGTGCACACTCATCGGCCACTTCATCAGAAACTCCTCTAGCTCTACCTCGCTGGTTTACAGTTCATGTTCAGTTTCTGACCACGGAGACTCTCTTGGCTACACATTTTTGGTGGAGGCACAAGCCAAGTGTTTCTAATGTGGATTTAAAGTGGATAATAAAAATGTCACTTTATTGTGTACACTGGAAATCCAATTGTTTGGGTTTTGACCACTTTTCTGTAACCAGATCATTGACTTGCATAAACATCTTTGGAGTCCCGCCCTACAACAATAATGCATATTAAAGAAATAAAAATAAACAAGCCCTGAAAAGTGAGATTAACTATTTCCTCTTCTTGTTTATCTGCACTTCAAGAATATGCATTATCCTATTGTGTCTACATCATAACAGTCATGTTTGTATAAGATTTGTCAAACCAAATCATAATGTAAAAACAGAGGTAACAACTGGACACTAACATAAAATCCCATCAATAGAAACCAAAAAAAGGGGCCTGAGGGCAGATTCATTAATTAATAAACATACATTTATATCATTTATTTAGTCAAGTGTGCATACTCAAAGGCCATCCTTCACCTATTGTTTACACCTGCAGTGGACTGCCTTGGTGTTTGGGCCACCTTAGGCCTTGTGGTCTGAGGGCTCTGACACACACCAAATTGTCTGGTGCTCCATTGACCAACTCATAGTTTTTGTCCCACGCTGCTGGGCCAAGTTGGCCTTTATGAGATCTATTTTGGTCAATTGAGCATATCAGTTGGTGATGGGAGTTGGCTATTCACAAGAATAGAAATGATAGTGAGCAAAACTAGCAAACGAAAAGGCTTTTAAGTGAACAGAACTAGAACATCCCCATTCCAACAAGAACATATTTAACACTGCTATGAATGAAAACAGACACATAGAGCTCTGAAGGTGCTCAATCAATGCTAATCATATTGTATGTGAACTGTTTTCATATAATTATGAGCTGGATTTTAATGTAGAAACCTTCACTTTCTAAGTCTTTTGTGTAAAGATCAACATTATGCCAATTTATGTTAAAATAGCACCAAGCTAAAAGTGGTGTACTTTCATTTCCCTACACTCAGTTTAGCTTAAATATGTACACTGGAAGCTTGTATGGCAATACAGCATATTCATTACTCTGTATGTTGCCACTGGGCACTAGCCCCAGACTGGCCAGGAATCCATCCCTGTCTGCAAAGGCCTCAGTGTTTAGTTGAGCTGAGGAAAGCTTGACTGTATTGTCTAATTCATTTGATGATACAGTAAAGCTTTCACTAATTTGTTCCCAGTTAGCGGCCCGGCTAAACTAAACACTGTGACACACTTAAAAAGCTACCGAAGACAGTTTAAAACCTAAACATTTGGATACACAGTGCCTACTGTCTTTCTACACGACTTAAGTGGCTCCCTGGGCGGCTAGTTGTTTGATTGTTTTGCTGTCTAAGCCTTAATAAGAAAGACTCCGAGCTGCTGAATGATGACCACATGAAAACTGGATGAGCTCAGAATTGAAACACTGAAGCTGCGCTCTCAAAGCAACTTCTGACTAACACAACACATGAAGTCATCTGTGTTTACTGCGCCCGGGCCACATCAGAGCCATCAGCCGAAAAGGCCTCAGCAGTCCACTCCTCCAGACAGAGCTCCATTTTAATCCTGTTATTGTGGCCTTGCTGTTTATTGACTGGCCAAGTGACGCCATTTGGCTTATGATATATGAGAAAGTGGATGATAACTCGTTCTGTTGTGGTGTGTGAAATGAATTGGAATAGCTGTAGGAAAACCACTGAAGGAAACTGTAACCACCAGGAATCTTGCAGAAGCTGCAAAGTTTTGATCTTTTGCTCGTCTTCGTGACATTGATGCATGAAAAAAGTCAGTCTTCAAGATGTCTGCTAACTGCACAATGTCACAATTCTGTGACATTTTTATTGATAATTATATAACAATAACCATTGTATTATCTTAGTTTAAGGTCGTTCAATGTCTTATGGTCCTGTTCTTCATAACAAGCTTAAACAATTGCTAATAGTATGCTGATATCTTGGTGGTTAGCTAGCTAAATTTCCTGTTCTACCTTAAATGGAGTAGCAATTACATTCTGGTACCTCAGGCATCAGAACTGCTGCTCCATTTAAGGTGGAATGGGAAAATTTGAATAAGAAGATGGTGAATATCTGACTTCAGCTTCATATCGCTGAAGAATTAGGGGTGGGTCATAATAAATAATGGTCCCCTCTTTAAAGGCACATGATGTCCCAAATGTAACTAAAGCCCAGCAGTGAGGAGCTGAACTTTACCCTCCTCTGCTGTCACTGCAGACTGGCAGGGTCGCCTACAGAGCAGCACTAGTAGCTGTTAATGAAGTAATGCTCTTTTTATTTGAGGGTCCCATTTCGTAGGGGAAGATTCTCAGTTTCAAGGGGCAAGATAACACTCAAAAACAAGGGGTAGGGGTAAAAATAAGAAACAGGATTGGGCCTAAGATGCCCACCTCTGTAGTACAGAACATTCTCATTGGTTGAGAGGGTGGGGCCAACTTTGGCTTGCAGGCCGCACTTCGGACAGCCCTAGAACTGACCACGTGGAACAAAATCTCAAAAAAAGAAGTATGGCATCCTTTTTTTTAAATATTAATTCCATCAATGAATGTATCTGAAGTGGATTCTCAGCAAAATTTTGGAAAGCTAAGGAAAGAAAATCCAGAAACAGGGAATTATGAGAGGGTGTTTGACTTTAGGGTTCTACGAGGAAAAGAGGAGAATTTGGGTTACTCATTAGCATGGATCTCAATGTTTAAGCAAAGTATCTAAAAGCTCTTTGGAGTCTACAGTCAAGCAGGTAATAAAGTTATTGAGGAATGAAAATTGGAAATCCTTTGTAAAGAATTAAAATGAGTTTAATGCAGAAAAGGACAATTAGGAGGCATTAATAAATGATTCGTTATTGAACCTTTAAAACCGCATGTGCTCGTAGAACACAGCAGGCTTTTGAAGTAGCGGAGCGCTTTAATTATTAATTGGGAAGCTCATAAGCATTTCCTCCGATCGTCTGACACGATCGAGAAGAAGCGCTGCGAGTTTTTAAAGCGTCTGCATTTTAGACGAGCAATGGAAAGCGAGGGATGAGAAACGAGGGAGAATCTCTGTGATGAAGGAATGAAACTTGCAGACGCTGATTCTCCATTCTCACTCAACTAGACGTGTCTACATCAGTGCATCGCTTTCATCCCTCACTGACCAGTGAAGAACGGATAACACATACACAAGTGTACAAGAAAGAATTCTGTCCAGAAAACAGAAACTCTTCATCAAATTCTAGGTTTTTTAACACCGCAGTGGTGCCGTCTTTATGCCTGCATATGTGTTAAAATATATTCACAAGATCCATCTTAAACAGCATCAAGAGAAGTTTCTGAACTACACGGAATACACTTTATAATCCTATATGTTTGATAAAAGGAGTGAAGAAATGAGAAGAGAAAAAGAAAATAAAAAGAAGAAATGAGAGGAGATGAGAAGAGAAAAGTGGAGAAAAATTGAGAAGACAAAGTGGAGAAGTGAAGAGAAAAGAGAAGAGAAGGGAAGAGAAGAGAAGAGAAGAGAAGAGAAGAGAAGAGAAGAAAGGAAAGAAAAAAGAAGAAAGGAAAGAAGAAGAAGAGAAGCGTGGATGAAAGAAGAGAAGAGAAGAGAAGAGAAGAGAAGAGAAGAGAAGAGAGAAGCGTGGATGAAAGAAGAGAAGAGAAGAGAAGAGAAATGTAGATCAAAGCAGAGGAGAAGACATGAGAAAAGTGAAGAAGAGAAGAGAAGAGAAGAGAAGAGAAGAGAAATGTGGATCAAAGCAGAGGAGAAGACATGAGAAAAGTGAAGAAGAGAAGAGAAGAGAAGAGAAGAGAAGAGAAGAGAAGAGAAGAGAAGAGAAGAGAAGAGAAGTGTGAATGAAAGTAGAGAAGAGAAGAGAAGAGAAGAGAAAGCAGAAGAGAAGACATGAGAAAAGTGAAGAAGAGAAGAGAAGAGAAGAGAAGAGAAGAGAAGAAAAGAGGAGGCCTCTGTAAGCAGATTAAGCTTTAGCCCCTCCTGTCCGTTTAATCAACATGGCCTTTCAGTCTGAGAGCACAATACAAAACATGGCCAAAATCCACCATTACTACCAGCCCCCTTTACTCTCACTCTCTCTCTCTCTCTCTCTCTCTCTCTCTCTCTCTCTCTCAGCCTAGTACAACACTCACATTCACACTCAAACCCACACATGCAAAGTCAAGTAGGCATGAGGCAAAAGACCCACTGACTTTGCTCTTGTCAATGTTACACATGTGCAGTTCTGAAAACATTCTGGACTTAGTGGTCAGCTGAGGTGGACAAGATCATCTTCAGGTAATCAGGTAATCTCCAATTTCCAGCTATATCAACCTACTCTCGTCATTTTCAGGCTTTGCAAAAACAGGAAAAAACATAAGCTTCATTTTTTCAGTTTTTGCAAAAAAAAAACAGGTAATAAGATTTCCATTCATTTAAACTTATCAAAATTCCCACAAGGGCCTTAGGAGCTTTCTTCTCCTCACCCCTTCCTTTCTTTCATCCATGGTTAAATATGTAAATAAAATGTCTAAAGTCATTCTTCAAAGGGGAACAAAAGAAGAAAGGGGGTTGATGGGGGGGTGAGGGAGTAGGGGGGGCGAGAGAGGCCGCCATAAAATGCCTTCCTTTCTCCATAACGTTAGCCGGAGGGGGGCCGGCTTCTAGGCAGAGAAGAGCAGCAGGGGAGCTAGCAGCTTCCATACAATCACACATCTCCCCAATCCCTCGCACAAAAAAACATGAAATATCTTTTCAGCCTGATCCATCAAAGCCCCCCCCCCTCCTTTCTCTTTATTAGTTACAGAATTATCCCACACTTTTTCTGATTTTCACTAAGATGGAACCCCAGCTAGCTGCTAGCTGCTAGCTCCTGCGCTCCTGAAAAAGAGATGAGATAAAGTTGGAGCGTGTTTGTATTTGTGCATGTGTGTGTGTGTGTGTGTGGAGGATAGCTGTAGAGCTGTGTATGTATGAAAAGAAGGGAGGGAAGAGGAGGAGAAGGAGGAGGACGGGGGTAGACGCTAGGCTAGGAAAACATAAAAGGGAGAAAGCAATCGCTTTCTACTGGCTACTGATGCCAAAGATTGAACGGTCATGATTCGCCGCTCTTTTCTTATTCTGTCTTTTTTTATTTATTTATTTTTTTCAAAGAGATATCCTCATGACCAGCACAGCAATCATGAAAGAGCTCGGCGAGAGAGGGAAGAAGAAGACGAAGAAGGAGTGTGAAGAACAAAGCGGCCGCGACTGACTGGCCATGTAGTGGGTGTCATTACTCAGCGCGGTCGCAACAGAATCTCGCATGATTTATTAAATACTCAATCAAACACATAATAACGATGCCCGTCCGCACTTTAAACTGGCTGATTATTCTTGTAGCACAAAGGATGGAAACCGCACATCAAAGACGGGAAGCGCGTCCAGAGCCGTGCTAACAACTCCGCTGGCAAGATCACTGGGGTTAAATGGCAAACAATTCGGCTAGCGTCAGCTAAGGGCCGTTTCCAGTCACTAATTAGGATAATTACGCCGTGCTCTTCAGGGCCACTTTGATTAGGAGTTTAATGTATATATACGAAGCTATAATGAACGCAGTCTTATTCAGGAGGGCGGCTCAGAGATTTGAGGATGAAAGCCAGGGGTGTAGAACATTTAGAATGGAGTGGCTAGGTAGGACCCCGAAATTTTATTTGAGTGGCACACTCCGGATAAAATTTAAAAAATGCAGTAATATTTTATTTACATGGTCCACTGTAAATGCTTAGTAGATGCTCAGTCTATCTTTAACTAACATTCACCTAATTACCTCGCTGCTGTCGGAACAAAACCTTGTATCTTTACAGGAGAAGGAAAAAACATTCTCTACTTTTAATGAAAGTCAATGGAACCAGAGGTTTTTCCAAGTCATTTTGGGTCATTTCTGTTGGTCCATTCATCATGAAATTCACATACAATGTAAACGACAACGGGAACTTTCAAATTATGTTACAAACTGAAAAACGACAAAAATGGAGATACAAGGTCCGACAGCAGCGATATATTAAAAGTATCAGAACTTGAAGTTGCATGTGAAAGTTTCTATTAAACCTGTCCATAACCCAAAACCTAACCCTAACCTCAAGGCAAAACCTACACCCACTCCTAAACCTCATCCAAACCTTATTGTTGTGGATAATCAACTGAGCATCACCAGAAAGTTTGATCATAATTTAAGTATCTACACATCATCTATAAGGGATCCTCCAAATAAAGTGTGACCAAAAATATATAAAATAGTGTGACTGTATTAAAATGACATTTTATATATTATTATATATTATATTACATCAATACAACTACTGCTGAAAGTAAACTGAAAGGCAAAACTGTGTTGGTGTAACACGTGAGTCATTCATGAGGAAATGTGTATTTAAATCAAGTAAATAAAATGCATCACTTTTTTCAGTGCACAATGTTAACTTCAAGAAAAAAACAATCCATATAGACAGACCATGTAAGTTATTAATGTAGGTTTCATTCACTACAGGTTATACATAAGTGTAGAGATTAGAAAGCTAACCAGACACATGCATGTATTCAAACTGTAAAAAATTAGCATGATAAACAATTATAGCTGACTAATTTCTGATAGTTAACTCCTCTTACCATTGAATAGCCTACTTTATCATGTAGCTCACAGAGCAGCACTGCTGAAGGGACCCAGCACACATTCACTCGCCTGTTTACTGAGTAAATTAGCTGATCACAGGAAGATACGCTAATTATTTAATGCAGCATCATCAGACTCTCATAACTGGTAACTACCATGATAGCAGATTCTCACCGTAAAGCATAGCTGATGCTTTATTAATGGTGGTTGACTGATGATTGCTGATTGTCTGACTTTAAAACTACTAGGGTGGCCAGAAGGTTCATTCCAGGGTAGAATAGGCCACCGCTGGCCACCCTTAGGCTACGCCTCTGATGAAAGCAGCTTAAGCAAAACGCAGATAAGTGTGGTAAGGAGTAATCAGAGATGGAGGGCTGAGCCAGTATTGGCTGACTTGTGATTCTACTCAGTCTCGAAACTTACGACTCGTGAAATTTCAGCCTTAATGTGGTACAAGAATAAAATCTTTGATTTCAAACCTTTCTCATGGTTCAGGAAAGGATGAAGCATGCAGTTAATGCAGTGTTTAACAACTTGGATAGCATGTAGTTTGGATAGCAAGTAATCTAGCTAGCGCTAATCAGTGAGCTAATTTAGCTGAAATTTTAGTAAGTTTAATAAGTTAAAAGTAAGTTTTGGTAAGTGCCTTTAAAATTTAATCATTTTTGATTTTGCCTTTAAAATCGTTTCATATAGACAGACCATGCAAGTTATTAATTTAGGTTTAGGAAAAAAACATTTCATATAGACAGAACATGGATTAGCTATTTCGTTAGCTAGCTAGCTAACGATCTTATGTGCTGTACGAACTACAGGCTGTTTTTTTTTTTGATTTTTACCCGATTTTCTCCCCAATTTAGTCGTCTCCAATTCCACCCGCTAGTACTACAGGCTGTTTTAAGTTGCCATTTTTCAGGTGGACAATATGGAAAAATATAATTGTACTCTATGATACTTGTATGATACTTGAAATTTTCATGATATACATCTCATGCTATTTATTTTCTCTGACATCTGATCAGTTGAAACAGAGAAAAAAGAACCAGTGGTGCTACATTTTTTAAAAAATACTGTTAAAACCTGTGAATACCATGATTTTCATTCAATATTTTGCATATTGTGTTGCACTAAATACAGTTACAAATTACCAATTTTGCTAATTTAATCAAAAAAAAGAAGTTCAGTCAGTTCTACATGTATGGCAATATCCACGATATGTTCATAGAAGCAAACTCTGTTGTATTGTGACATAATTTACCATAATATTTATTGCCATATTGCCCTGCCCTGAGTTCTACACTTCAGTTTTTTTTTTTATAATAAAAGACTTGCTACTTGAGCTCATGTTGAACCTGAAATGTTTTAGTAAGGTTTACTTTTGTAAAATGCTGTGGCTGCGACTAATAACGAGACTAGTTCTCTAAAGACTCCAGACTCACCTCATACTCGTACCTCAGCAACTCAAAACTCGACTTGGACTCGACTTGTGAACACCTGTGGGAAAAATATAAAAGTCACCCACACTGACATTCAAACATACATGTCCTCATGCCAGACTGCCCCGCCCAGCCCCAGGAACACATAGCTGAAATATTTTCCGAGCATTTTACTGCACCTCATAAAGGAGCACTATAAATTACATTAAAAGGGAATTACCTGTGTACGCCTTTATTTGCTCAAAAAAGGCTAATATTACAATGAATATGAATAAAAATTAATGTTCAGAATAAAAATTACTTGTTAAAACTAGTGTCGGTGGTGGAATTGAACACATATATGTATCCATTCTACAGGTCCAATCCTGGTGGTGGTATTAGTCATGAGTGGAGCACGAAAGCATAGGACAAGACTCAAAAACGTTTATTGTAAATGTAAATGTAAATGTTTATTATTTCACTAATTTATTTATTATTAATTATATCACTGATCCTTCTCAGGGTGAAGGTTTCCTTTTTTTTCCTTGTTTTCCTACAGTGCTAAAAAGTACAGTTAAGACTTCAAGGGGAGCCGATTTTTAAAAACTCTACCTAATTAAATAGTTGATGTGTAAGCAGTTATACAGAGTGGTTTGGTGTGAAATTATCCATTCTAGAGAACTTGCTGAGTCAGAGTTGTTCACAGTAGTGGTGATAGGAACCAGACGTCCACCTCTAAATGTTCCCTTACATAAAGTTATTACATGAAATGATTAGATATATGCTGCCTGAGGTCTGAGACAATGTTTATGACTGTTTTGTGATAAAGTTTTGGCTTAAAATACATTTTAATCTATTTATTTTAATCAATTCATGGCGGAGGGGTACATGAAGGGCATTATAAGGCAAAATAGCCCCAAAAGAAAACTTTTTTTCAGATTTATCATATGAACATTACATATAAACACTCAGAAGATATGTGTAGGTTCACTGTTGGCTTTGTATAATAAATAAAATGGCTATATTTGTGTTGTAGACACTGTGACCCCTGGTTTCTATCAGCACCACTGTAAAGAAATCAGAGTCTGTAAGTTTCTCTACAGTGAACCACTTCACACCAAACCACTCTGAATGACTCCGTTTACATTAAAAGGACTGGATTATTTAGAAGCTTTGGAAAATTGGTGGAGTTCTCCTTTAAGACAAATAAGCAGCACACAACAAAACACACTACCTGAAGGACAATAAAGACAGTGAATGCTAACCTTTCAAGTCCAGTTCACACCAAACCAGACTTCCACACTCTTCCTCCTGCAGTACACCAACCATCATAGGGGATCTCCAGATCCGTCACGTGCAGCCTTTTAAACTACAAACCCTGCCCACAAACTGCCCACAAAAGTTTGTAATGTCAATCATGCAAGATAAATAAATGAATCACCACACACATTGTACCAGGCTTCACATGCAATGAAGCTGAAGCTGCACTGAGAAGATGAGGAGCCAAAACTGCTCTTCTAACCAGCTCACCACATAGCAAATGTACTGAAAACAAAACATTGTGACTTTCTACTGTATTTATATTTATTTGCATTCATTCTAAAGTTACCTGGTACTTTTAAATGCAAAATCAACAACTCACTACCAAGAATAACGTTATATAATGACTTTGTTATCCGTGTGCCGCAGTTTGCATGCACACGGTTACAACTTGGGAAAAAAAGCTATTTTACGCTGCTCACATCTTGGAAATGTAACCTAGCACGTCCCATAAAATTACATTCAACCTTTGCGCTGTTCTCTGAAAGGTTGCACTAAAACCTCCAGCCTATGTTTTAATCCCAAACATTTTGGTGACCCTTTCTTAACCCACAGCGATCCACATAAGGGTCGCAACCCTCCGTTTGAACTCCAGTGCTGTAAATCACTTTTTTACTAGAGAGCGCTGCTGTCCGCTGCTCCGTGGAGGCCTGCGCCTAGTTTGGACTTTTTTTTTACTCACTCCACACACCATAATCCTGAACCTCATAAAAACTGGAGCTCTTCACCATACAGCGCTACATGCTTTAAACACGCATAATTACTGGCAGAGCTAAAAGCGCAGGCCCTGCTATTACTGCACATAGTTAGCACCAGCAGTAAATATTAGACACAGGGGCTTTTTACCCACTTTTAACACACCAGGAACCTGAAAGCTGTAAAAAAAAACACTGGAACATCTTCATAAAAAGTCATGTCTTTGAGGGAGAGGCTAGCTAGCCCAAAAGACGTGATATTCACGCGTGAGCTAAAGAACAAAAAGGCCTGTAAGACCCAACAGAGACTACCTTGACAACATGATCAAATGTGTGTTCAGTTAAAACATCAGGTTAACCAAAGGAAAGATGAAATAACCCTGCTAGACAAGTGGGGTGGAGGACTTTCACCCTTTGCTAATGCCACGCTAGAGGGGAGGCCTCATGTCTAAGCAATATAAACAACAGGCCTCTTCGTATCAAACAACACTCCGAGGACTTCACGTGTGAAATTCCACACGACCGTACGTTAACACTGAAGGGCACTCCTTCCTATCAGTGTAAAGGGTCCCATCCTTTAGCATTTATGGCATGTAAAACCTGTAAAACGTGGCTGTGCTTTCCTTTCATGCATTTCAGGCGTGAGGTTTAGCTATCAGCGCTAACACCCACAGCAAGTGCACTGATATATTCAGTGCCATTAGATTCATATGCTGGAAAGTCACTTTGATTTGTCCCACGCTTTCGGTAAACGGGTTTTGCGCGGCAGATCGATTACCACCCCAAGAACCTTACAGAGAGTAGACATGCTGATATCGGGCCAAACGTGTCATATTACCAGGCCTCCATCCTGATTGGGCAACACAAACATCCTATTGGCCCTATTGCACAGTTTAACCTGCATAAACCCTGGCAGAGCTAAAAGTGGTTTCGGCATACCAAAAGGCAGCGGTTATAAAGCTACACAGTGCCATTCATCCCCGCTATTATTCCACATGTACCAGCAGCAAACATGAGACACCTCATCCCGCTATCAGTTTCCTCTAGTTGAGGATTCTGAGAGCTGGCGCCGGTGCCAGGTTTAACGCCCTGTGAGCAAAGATCCAGCCCCGGCATGCCGATCCCCACCACCAGCATGAGGCGCAGATGAATCAACTCAAAACTAGTCTGAAACGGCTTTGTCTCAGAGCTCGTCCTCCAGGCATTTTCCTCCACTATTCGTGTGAGAATTTACGATGGGGGGAGAGAAAGGAGAAGACTGACACAGGTTAAGAATGCCTCCTATGCAACGGCACGCCCGCATCTCGCCAAGAGCCCACATATCGTAAATGCCTGAAAAGGACAAAATTTTACTAATTCATTCGTTCCAGAGTACAAGGCCTCTGATTCACCACAGAAAGAGCATCGAATGTTATACAGAATGCTGATAGAGTCAGAGAGAGTTAATGGAAGAGCTCATTTTCATCTCTAGCGCTCTTTGCATTGGAATCCAGTGTGTGGGTTGAGTGAATGAACAGTTCGGTTGTAATGTAGCTTTATGAACAGTTCTTATTCATACATACGTACATATGGTACTAGCTACTAATACTTGCGTCAAAATTCGAACAAAGATATTTATATGTAGAGTCGTATGCAAAACTTTAGGGATGTCAAATGAGAATTTTTAATGTAGGTGAAAATAAGTTAACACATCCTCCACAGAAAACACAAATTTTAATGCACAATTACTGTTTATTTGCTGAATTTAACACACATTTTATATGTTGTTCTTAAATGTTTCCAGTATGTTAAACTCAGCAATTAAACAGAAATTGTGCACTAAATTTACAGAAAAACACTATATTAAAATTTTCCCTTTAGAGGATGTGTTGACTGCGGGGGGATGGGTTCGACTCTATTTGGGGGGCACACCGCTCACCTTGCAAATTTTGACCCCACTTTTATTGGTTCTATTTGTTGCTTGTTTACACAAATAAAAATTGGATACAGTATCCATGTTTAATGTGTCAAAATCAGATATGCTAGAAATGGTCTGTAATAGAATGCTTTATCATCCTGTGGTGGGGCTTCAGCGGCTACTGGGAAATGCTGAGTTGGCTTTAAATACCAGCCGCAGTAACAGCACCACTTGCCGCGCCGCAACCATCACTGTAACTTTTACACCTGCGGTAATGCGCGTCCTGTGCAAAAATACACTGTCACCACAACATGCAACCGTTTGGTACTTGGTAACTAGTTTTCAGCTTGAATAAAGACGAGGTGTGATTCTTTTAGTAGACACTGTGGTTCATTTATGTATTTGAGGAATGGCCTAATTTTCCATAAAACCAAAAAAGCCTTTTGCTATTAAACTGGTGCTGTAATTAAAGCACAGCATACGTTTCATTTACATATTAGACTGTCTGTTTTCAATTGTTGAGTAAATAAATAACTTTGTAGCTTTATAACTACATAAATCTTACCCCCAGGTCCCCTTGGCACAAAGGTACCCTGTCAAAACACTCCTACACCCGTGTGTCATTCATCTCCAGTATGGTACCATTCAATTAACCAAGCCAATTGTCATTTTGTCTAACATTTTCCTTGCATTTAGCATCAAAATCCATCAATAAGTCTTAAAAAAGATGGTTCTTCAAGGGTTCTTTAGTAAAGGCAATGGTTCTATTTAGAACTATAAGTAACATTTCATGCTTAAATGGTTCTTTGCATGGTGAAATGGTTCTTCAGGTAGATGGAGCACATGTTGTATACAGTTTTATGTTGAATATTTTTGAAAATGGTTCTGTATAGCCCCAAAAGTTTGCTTCTTTTGTTACGAGATCAAGCTTATAACAATAGAAGAACCCTTTTTGGTGCTATATAGAACTATAAGGTTCTATATAACGCATTCCATCTCAAGAGCAACCATTTAAGGGTGAAAACGAACCATCGCTTTCACCAAAGAACACATTAAAACACATTAAAAAAATGATAAAAGTGTCTTCCTCTGTCTCTGCATATGAATCTTCCCTTGAATGAGTTAGTGTCTTTCTCTCTCCATCTCTCTCTCTCTTTATCCTAACATTCATATGAATGTCTAAGAAGCTGCAGGCTTGTGTGGGGTGGGAGTAAAACCAGGACCCTCCAAGCCATCTTGGTTCCCCTTAACAATAAAGTGTGAGGGGGAATCTGAGGGAATAAAATGCTCCCCTTTCTCCTCGCTCTCTCCCACAATGGGCCAACCGTGAAAATCGCCAGTTGTGGTTAAAAAAAGGAAACCATCTCGCTGCGGAGTCCTTTACGGGTTTCTGAGGGCCTCCAACTTGGCGCCAAAAGTTTATAGACACAATTCTGCTAGCTTAGCTGGTTCCTCAGAGAGAAAAGCAGCAAAAAAAACGGTTGATGAGCACTTTGCTATGATCTCTGGTTTACAGAATGTTGTTTGGTTTTTCTTTAAAGGTCCTAGAGCCTGTTCCTCTGCGATTTGGGGTTTAATCAGCGTGTCACTTTCAGCTTTCTTATGCAAAGGAGATGTCTTTTGAAGGCGGATCTGTTTTGGCAGGTTAGCTCAGGACGCTAGCAGGCACGGACTGTTTTTTTTTTCCCCACCCGTTTTACGACAGGCCCCGCCTCGCAATGCAAGGATGTGTTAGAACGCGGGGAGGCTGCTAGCCAATCGCGGCGCAGGATGGGCCGCTTCTGTCCAATCCTAACACAGGAAGGCGGGTGTTAGAGGGAATTAGCCAATCGTAGCGCAGGACGCGGAAGCTGGTAACCAATCCCAGCGCATGAAGGTGGGAGCCGTCGGAATATGGGTGGAGGAAAAAAAATAACGCCGCACGGCTATGAAGAACTCAGACGGAGCCCAAAAGTCCCCGGGAATCAGTCAGAGTGAGTGAGAGAAAGTAGTTCCTCGGACTTGCGGTTCACGAAGGATACCTGCGTTTTCTGGAGAGGTTGGAAGTCTGTTTTTACTGTGTGAGAAGTTATCGTGTGAGCACGGAGTGGAAAAGTAACGTGAGGTTTACTTTATTTCAGAAGGAAGGATGGGACTGTCTCGCAGGAGCGAAGCGCGTTCACGTTTGAAGGAGCCCTGGATTTCTGGATTTTGACTGGTAAAAATAAACTACACGAGTTATCAGTGTCGTTTTTGGTGGACGAGCTTTCCCCTCGTGTCATGGTTTCCTGGAAATGATTGGATTTCTGTTTTTCAATATCAAAGATGCTTTGACATTTTCTCCAAGAAGGACTAACTTAACTTCTCCCTCAACTCAAGGAATTTCTGTTACTGCAGTTGACTGCAAGTGAGTCGACCTGTTTTCAGCGTGAGTAAATTTGCACTTCAGCAAACTTAACGAACCTGTCTTACTGAACTGAACAGCTGAAACAAATATGTTCTATTCAAATATCTGCATTTGAAAGTCAAAGACACTTGCCTTGTTTGTCCCACCATTGCTGTGCTACATGAGTTAACCCGGAGGGGCAGAAATGATGATCACCTCCGCTTTCGAACGGAGTGGACTCCGTGGCTTCCTGCTGCTTTGTGTGGCCGGGTTAAGTTCTGCCATCAGCTCCATCGACCCGGACCGGCCGGGCGAAGGCAGATGCCAGGAAATCGCCATCCCTCTCTGCAAGGACATTGGCTACAACCTGACAGTTATGCCCAACCTGATGGGGCACGAGGATCAGGGAGAGGCTGCCATTAAGCTTCATGAGTTTGCCCCGCTCATCGAGTTTGGCTGCCACAGCCACCTCAGGTTTTTCCTGTGCTCACTCTACGCCCCCATGTGCACGGAGCAGGTGTCCACACCCATCCCAGCCTGCCGGGTGATGTGCGAGCAGGCCAGACAGAAGTGCTCCCCCATCATGGAGCAGTTTAACTTCCACTGGCCCGACTCACTGGACTGCTCCAGGCTGCCCAATAAGAACGACCCCAACTTCCTGTGCATGGAGGCCCCCAACAACGGCAGCGACGACCCGTCTAAAGGGTCTCACACCCAGCCTCCGGACTCTCGCCCTCCTCGCCCTGGGAACAGCCAGGAACTCCCTGTTAAGGAGAGGATGGGTAAGGACACTTGTGGAAATCCCTGGGAAGTTCCACTACGTGCAGAAGAGCGAGTCTTGCGCCCCAAAGTGTTACCCCAAAGTGGACGTGTACTGGAGCCAGGCGGACAAGCGCTTCTCCCTGGTCTGGATGGCTGTCTGGTCCATCCTTTGCTTCGTCTCCAGCGCCTTCACCGTCTTGACCTTCCTTATCGACCCGCAGCGCTTCAAGTACCCCGAACGGCCCATCATCTTCCTCTCCATGTCCTACTGCGTCTACTCCGTGGGCTACCTCATCCGGCTTTTCGTCGGAGCCGAGAACGTGGCCTGCGACCGTGACAGCGGCGTCCAGTATATCATCCAGGAGGGCCTGGAGAGCACGGGGTGCACCATAGTCTTCCTCATCCTCTACTACTTCGGCATGGCCAGCTCCCTCTGGTGGGTGATCCTGACCCTCACCTGGTTCCTTGCCGCCGGGAAGAAGTGGGGCCACGAGGCCATCGAAGCCAACAGCAGCTATTTCCATCTGGCTGCTTGGGCCATCCCAGCCATCAAAACCATCCTCATCCTGGTCATGAGGAAGGTGGCGGGGGACGAGCTAACGGGCGTCTGCTATGTCGGAAGCATGGACGTCAAGGCCTTGACCGGTTTCGTCCTGATCCCGCTGTCCTGCTACCTCATCATCGGCACGTCCTTCCTGCTCTCCGGCTTCGTGGCTCTCTTCCACATCCGCAAGGTCATGAAGACCGAGGGCGAGAACACGGACAAGCTGGAGAAGCTGATGGTGCGTATCGGGGTGTTCTCCGTCCTCTACACTGTGCCCGCAACCTGCGTCATTGCGTGCTACTTTTATGAGCGCCTCAACATGGACTACTGGAAGGTTCTGGCCGGAGAGCAGCGCTGCTTGGAAGGAGGCGGTGGAGAAGAATGCATCATGAAGAACTCAATCCCGGCCGTGGAGATCTTCATGGTGAAGATCTTCATGCTGCTGGTGGTGGGAATTACCAGCGGCATGTGGATCTGGACCTCCAAGACCCTGCAGTCCTGGCAGAACGTCTTCAGCCGCAAGCTAAGGAAGAGGACGAGGAGGAAGGCCGCGTGCGTGTTCACGGGTAGCGGGCCTTACCTGAAGCCACATCCCGCACTAAAAGGACACAAAACTAAGTACGAACCCACTGGAGCTCCTGCTACATGCGTATAAGGATGCGTATGTGGAGCGCCATTGAACTCCAGAGAGTTCTGTTTACTTTGAAAACCGGTTCTTGATAGAGTTTGCGAGAGAAAGAGGGAAAGTGGCATCGCAAGACACTGGGCACTGAGTTCACATTTATCTTATGCAAACCCCAGTTGTTCCAAAAGAACAGCAACAACAACAAAAAAGCTGCAGTGTCCTGAGTTGTGAGATTTCTGGTTTGAGTTTCTCATAATGATGTGTGCAAGTACCACAGCTCAGCCACTGTTTAGTCTGTTGCGCCTTCTGGTACTACTTATCCACTTACGGAACTTCACGGAGTTTGTAAAGGGTTTGTTTTTTGTTTTGTTTTTTTGCGAAAACAAAGAAAAACGGGAGCGAGTCCCTCTTTGCGTCACTGGGAATGCCTGTATCATGTGCAATAGATGTTTCCCTCAGTGACGGAGAGAAAAAGACTCTTAGTACTGTAGGGGCTGATTAAAGACACTAAAAGGACCCCGCAGACAATGGGTGTGAATGAGCCGGAGGGGGGGCGGCAGTCCTCGGCTGCATGTCACTGTGGCTTTTCTATGGAAATGAAGGCCGTGTCATACACTGCTGCATTGACATTGGAGAGCAGCTGTTGGCTGAGGCTTCAGCCAGAGAATGAACTGGCCATTGTGAAGGCCCTCCATGGCGTAAAAGCAAATCTACAAGCACTAAATATTGCCGAAAAAGACAGAGGCCTTTTGATGGGGCGTTTTGTACAGCGGCTTCTTAGCCCCCCCGGTTTGTTTTGTTATGCTGAGCTCTTTTTTCTTTTGTAGCACAAAGATACCTTTGTGTATATTTCTAAAAAAAAAAAGTTCATATTTTGTAAGAGTTAATAAAAACTTAGTTTAAAATGTTTGGAAGATACAGCTGCACACCACAGTGGCGTTTCATTCTCTGCGTTCAGCGCGCATCAGTGCTTCTTTCAGATATGCAATTGAAATTTTGGGAATACTTTATTTTGATGATCTACTGGAGAAGCTTTGCAGTGTCTTGAAGTTACATGCAACTATATATTTAAAACAAAAAGATAAATTATTAAATTCTTCTAACTCTAAACCGGTCCTAAACCTAACACTACTGATATTCAGAGAATTTGTTAACAGATTGAGCTCTTAAAAATAAAGCAGTGACAATTCAACTTTTTAATGGATGGTTCTTTATAGGGGGGAAAGTTAGACATTTAAAAAAAAAAATTGAAATGATTAAATTGGTAAGAGAAGCAAAATCATTTAAAGTGGTTTAAAATGTGAAATGTGAAATGCTCCACTCTAGAGAAACTTACCAGGCCAGAATTGTTCACAGTGGTGGTGATAGGAACCAGATGTCTGTAGCGTTTAATGCGAAAAGCTCTCGCACAGAAAGGTATTACAAGAAATGGTAAACAATACATTGCCTAATTCCTGATACATTGTTTTACTACTAGTTTTGCAATAAGATTTGGCCTTAATCATTCATCGGGGAGAGATTTGTGCAGCAAAGTAGTAAATAAAAAATATATATTTTTTTTATTTAACATTGTTTTTCCATTGTCAACATTACTTATCGCTGTTTTCAGAACAAAACCTCTCCAAAATGGTAACTTTACAGGAGAAGGAAAAAACTTACTTTACTTTTAATGTAAGTCAGTGGAACCAGACTTTTTTACAAGTCATTTTAGCCAGTTTCTTTTGGGCCATTCATCATGAAATTCACATGCAATTTAAAGGCCAACATGCATTTTTAAATTATGTAAAAAAACCTAAAAAACGACAGAAATGGAGGTTTTGTCCTGACAGCAGCAATATACAACTCGGAAAAGACATCCATGTTCACCGGTTCTTGTGAACAGTAAATAAAAAATGGCTATATTTGTATGGTAGATGTTGTGACCCTGGTTCCTATCTCACATTATCTCGATCTCACAATAAACCACTCAACAAATGACTTTGTTTACATTTCAGCTGTTTAATTTGGCATAACCTTTGGAAAATTGGTGGAATTCCCCATTAAAGATGTGGGAGCATGAAGAACCTCAAAGTTCACAGAATGAGAAAATTCTATACCAATTAAAGGCTTTTTTTTCTAGAACCGTGCATACAAGCCAAGAACCATTTAGGAACACAGTTTTTAGACGTGTGGTCAAAATAAAGTGTGACCGAAATTTAGAACTGAACTTCAGCCGTTTGATCAACTGCCTTACGTTGATGTCTCTGTTCGGTGGAGCGTATAACTCCGCTAAAGTAGGAGATGGGGCAGGAATCCAAACAGACTCCAGGCATGTGATGAGAGGGCAT
This sequence comes from Colossoma macropomum, assembly GCF_904425465.1. Lineage (NCBI taxonomy): Eukaryota > Metazoa > Chordata > Actinopteri > Characiformes > Serrasalmidae > Colossoma > Colossoma macropomum. The sequence continues at coordinate 6,164,816 of NW_023494793.1, read as the reverse complement.
GATGGGCTCATACAGCGCAAAGCTCAGGGCCCAGCATGCTCTCGGCTGCTGACCTGTGATCAGTCTCCGAGGCCTAAATCAGGATCGCAACCGTGAAACTGAGAGTAAAACCTGGTTCTAGATCAGCGTCACCTCCCCATGCTTGCGCTACCCTTATTTAGTGCAGGCTGGGGGAGATAACTAATGCAAAAAAAAAAAAAAAAGTTTGATGGCATCAAAGAGATCACGAACAAAGCTATATTTTTAGCTCTTTTTTTTCTTTGTTTCAGACCCAAGCACTTTTTGAAACGCCTAGCTTTCATATTTTACTCCTATTAAAATTAATCTATTCACTTCCATGTTCCATTTATAAACAATACGGAAGCCAAAGCTTTAAAGTTTGTTTTGGTCTCAGGTTTTTTTTTGTTTTTTTGTTTTTGTCCTGCAGTTTATAATTGTAACATCAAATCAGGTCAGTTTTGAAGTGTAGCCTTTGATTTAAATGATGCGGTTTCACCGTCGCAGGACGGAGCTTAAAAGTGTGTCAGCGTCATACTCAAAAAAAAAAAAAGTGAAAATGATTCTGGTGTGATTCAGTGGCCGGGAAGAGTCGGTATTTAGGCTTTTATATCCAGCCTTTGAAGAGCCTTGTACAGTGGGGCTCTCGCGTGAAACGCAGCGTAACTTCGGATGCGGACGAAGCAATAACGCCCTTTTGTGACTCTTGACACCCAAGACTGCGTTCAAGTCCTGCTTTCAAGTTAAAGCTTTTGAGGTTTGGAAAAGTTTACAGAGGTGGCATTTATGCATTCTCATGCAAGAGTTCAGTTAGGATTATGTAAGTTTATGTAAGTAAAGAAAAAAAAATTGCATAACTTCAAAAGCTTCGGTGCTCTAAGAAGCTTCGGTCTGTTGCGGCGGAGCGTGATATTCAAAGCACATCCATTTTTCTTTGCCTCCTTGCATCTTCAGTGCGCCCCGTCCAGCCTGGCCATAAAAGGCTGTTTCTGATGGCATTACGCGTGTCATAATCCTGACTTGACCTGAGAAGTTCGAGTATAAGAATGCCAGTTTAAGGAGGCAAATCCAGGATACATGTAGAAAAGGCTAATAGTCTTTTATATGGTGCTGAATTGAGAGTTTCATTTGCTTCAATTCTGTGCATTTAGACACAAGTGGGCCACATTTCCGGCCTTCATGGCTCATAAAAAAGCCCAAACTAGCAACACTGCTACCAAGTGTGTGCATTTGTGTGGTGTATATGTGAGCTATAGGCCTCTGGTGACCTTGTAAGGAACTCTAGGTCTAAGCTGGGAAAAAAATGGTGGTTGTGTTTGAAACATCGCACCTGTAGCAAATAAAAATGTTACAAACCCAATATTTCGCTGCTGTCGGAGCAAAACCTCATATCTCCATTTTTGTTGTTTTTCAGTTTTTGACATAATTTGAAAATGCCTGCTGGCCTTTACGCTGTGTGTAAATTTCATAATGAATGGACCAAAAGAAACGGCCTAAAATGACTTGGAAAAGAGTCTGGTTCCATTGACTTACATTAAAAGTAAAGTATGTTTTTTCCTTCTCCTGTAAAGTTACCATTTTGGAGATTCGACAGCAGCGATATGTTGATATGTTGCTCTATGTACATTTTCTCCTAAAATATCACTGCAGCCTCTGAATTATGAGGCCGTTAAGGAGTCCAAATATGAATATTCCTACATACAAGCTAACAGTGCTGTGCATTGAATTGGCATTGTAAGACTGTCAACTTCACCAAAATAGCCCCTGCAAACCAACAAGCTTTGCCAAATGTGGGAGCTAAGTTGCTTTGGCTGTAGTTGGCTACAGTTTGAGTAGCTGGTGTTGTAGAATAGAGGTGCAGTGCAGGATTAGACTTACTTTCATGCAACGTCATTTCAATGTGCAGGAGTGTTAGATTGTTTATAGCATGTATGTAGCATTATTCATATTTTGACTGGTAAATAACCTCATAATTCATAGTATCCAGTGCCTCTAGGGTGAAAAATGTACAATATCTGGTTTGCAAGACATGTTTACCACAGAGTGTGACAGCAGCAATTTTTAAAAAAGGCCACTCATTTTTCTCAGAGAACAAAAACTGCTTATACCTCGAATTCCTAGTACAGGCATGAGTACAGAGTGACTCTCTGAATAGAATAGGACTGAATAGATTCGTGGGGAAGGACTTTTAGATCCTAGGCCCTACATATTGCTGTTGTCGGAACAAATCGTCCATTTTTGTCGTTTTTTCAGTTTTTGACATTTTTGAAAATGCCTGTTGTCCTTTACATTGTAATTTCATGATGAATGGACTAAAAGAAATAACCCAAAATGACATGAAAAAGTCTGGTTCCATTGACTTACATTAAAAGTAAAGAATGTTTTTTACTGCTCCTGTAAAGTTACCATTTTGGAGATACAAGGTTTTTTTCCGACAACACAATATGTTAAAAAGTCCTTACTTTTGAAAAATTTAAGTTCTGAAAGGGTTTTTGGCTTCTAGTAAAAACTTTTTAGTTGGTATAGACCTTTTATATCGTGTTGAGGTGCTTTAAACTTCCGAAATGTTCTTCACACTTGCACAACTCATTTACAACATTGACGCATCTGTTTTTTAGAGCTCCAAAGAGCCCTTTTTGACACCTTTATTTTGAAGAATGCATCTTTCTGGTCATTCAAAATAAGAAAAAATACAGAAAATAACCAGATTTGATGTGCAGAGCTCCATTACCAATAAATAAATTGCATAATGTACAAAAACAGCTGTTTAAGTAAGTTACTAGTCAGATATGTTCATTTTATGTTTGTTTTATTTAATTATGTGTGTAGGTGCAGACACTGGCAAAACTACTTGGGGCTGGGAGGTGAAATCGCACTCGGGCTCAGGGTGCAGGGGGGCCTTGTTGCCAAAACCTTTATTGGGCCCTTCATATAGATACAGACTCCAAAGATCCATTTACTTAATGATATACCTCACCAGCATAATGCAGCCCATCCATGGGAACTGGTTTAAAGCAGATCCGTCACGACCTGAAACAAGATTCTATTCATTATTTCTTTTAACTCTAAAATCTTAAATTATCAAAATGATTCCATTCCAATAATATGTATGCATCAAACAGATAAATGTGACGTAATATGATCAATTCAAATGGGTAGCATTTGTAACATAAACTTTAGTTAAAAAAAAGTGAAATTCCACCAATTTCTGCTAAATTAAATAGTTAAGATGTAATCAAAGTCATTCAGAGTAGTTTGGTGTGAAATACTCTGTTTTAGAGAAACTTACAGAGTCAGAATTGTTCACAGTGGTGATGATAGGAACCAGACGTCCACCTCTAAAAGCTCCCTCACAGAAAGTTATTACATGTAATGGTTAATACTGAGACACTGCAATACAATAGTTTTGAGAAGATTTTGACCTAAAACATATATTTTTGAATAAATTCATGGCAGAGAGTTACATGTAAATGTTGTAAGGCAAAATAGTCCCCAAAGAAAACTTAATTTTTCAGATTCACCATTATTTTCACTCAGAAGACTCATGGAAGTTCACTGGTGGTTTTAGATAGTAAATAAAATGGCTGTATTTGTGTTGTAGTCATGTTGACCCCTGGTTCCTATCAGCACCACTGTAAAGAAATCAGAAGCTGTAAGTTTCTCTACAATGAACCATTTCACACCAAACCACGATGACTGACTTTTTTACGTCTCGACCACTGAATTATGCAGACATTTTAGAAGAAACAGTGAAATTCCTCCAGGGAAATAGATGCTATCGGTTGGAGTGGAATGTCATGAGACACAGCAACAGTGACCAAATGAGCAAATTACAGTGTCATTCTTCCATTCATTGAAGGTACTTTTCATATAAGTTGCGTCTGAAGTTTGGAATAAACCCTAAAGGGTTAAAACCTCATTGACGACCTGTTAACACCAGTTTAACAAGCGTTTAATCTCTCTGGATGACAAACACGCGCACACATTTGAAGCACCTTTTGATGGCAGACGTGATTTGTGTTTGGTGTTGAGAGTTTATCTCCAAGCTGACGTTAATCTCTTAAATAGCTCTTCATTTATGCAGCAGAAACATTAATATGGCTTCCATGTTTCTGTTTCCCCTTCACCCCCCCGCCCCCCCACACACACACAGATCATTTGTGTAACCCCCTCTGAAAGCACATATTTACTCATAATGAATAACAGCTTTGAAGATGAAAGATAAAACATCTGTCCGCCCACTAATAGTGATCATCTCTGCATTTAGGAGGACGTTTGCAACAAAACGGTCCTTAACGTTGCGCTAGGGGAAAAAATAATCTTCGGCTTAATCTTAAATGCACGGCTTTTTCTCATGGTCCTAACCTTAAGTGTATAATTTTAGTGATAATCTCCCAACCATAACAAAGAGAAAGCATAATGCGCATCATATCTTTCGGTGGCAGACGTTGTTGCTCATCAGCAAAAACATTTTGACGAAATTCCACTTATTCCTCCTGAGTCATTATGAGATTAAGACTTGTTTTGAAGTTTTCTCAGTCTTCAAGCTGCTCACTTTAGGTGTCAAGGGCAGACTGTGTGTGTGTGTGTGTGTGTGTGTGTGTGTGTGTGTGTGTGTGTTCGTTTTTGTTCATTTTCAGGACATAAATGTCCCGTCTTTGTAGGAAAACCAAAGAAAAACAGCTTTTACCTACAGCAGCAAATTAGCTGTGCATTATGTAAATATATATATATATATATATATATACTGATCAGGCATAACAGTATGACCACCTCTTTGTTTCTATGCTCATTGTCCATTTTATCAGCTCCACTTACTATATAGGTGCACTTTGTAGTTCTACAGTTACAGACTGTAGTCCATCTGTTTCTCTGCATACTTTGTTAGCCCCCTTTTACCCTGTTCTTCAGTGGTCAGGACCCCCATGGACCCTCACAGAGCAGGTACTATTTGGGTAGTGGATCATTCTCAGCACTGCAGTAACACTGACGTGGTGGTGGTGTGTTAGTGTGTGTTGTGCTGGTCTGAGTGGATCAGACACAGCAGTGCTGCTGGAGTTTTTACACCTCACTGTCACTGCTGGACTGAGAATAGTCCACCAACCAAAAATATCCAGCCAACAGCGTCCTGTGACCACTGATGAAGGACTAGAGGATGATTAGTTCATACTGTACAGCAAGAGATGAGCTATCATCTATGGCTTTACATCTGCAGGGTGGACCAACAACGCAGGTGCATCAAATAGAGTGGACCATGAGTGGACACAGTGTTTAAAAACTCCAGCAGCACTGCTGTGTCTGATCCACTCGTACCAGCACAACACACACTAACACACCACCACCACATCAGTGTCACTGCAGTGCTGAGAATGATCCACCACCCAAATAGTACCTGCTCTGTGAGGGTCCATGGGGGACCTGACCACTGAAGAACAGGGTAAAAGGGGGCTAACAAAGTATGCAGAGAAACAGATGGACTACAGTCTGTAACTGTAGAACTACAAAGTGCACCTACATGGTAAGTGGAGCTGTGTGTGGAACATATATTATTATCACATATACTTATGTATATAAAATACGTGTGGAGCATACTGCTACAACTTATTAGCACATTACATTATGTGAAATTTTTGATAATAAACAGATCAATAGAAATACTCCAAAATAACTCAAAATAATAAAATCATGCTAGATTTAATTACATTAAAAGTTTGTAAAATGCTCATAAAATGTGTTGCGTTAGCGCACGTTACAGTTAAAATCTTTTCTCCATTAACATTTTGCAAATTTTGCAAGTTTTTTCAGCAAATCATATAACATTCATGGGCCGCTTGTACGACCGTACGTCCTGACGAGGTATAAAAACGTCCGTTTGTGGGAACATGTGTGTTAAAACAGGTCTGATCACACTGGAGCTACAGGATGAAATATGTCTTTAGTTCTTTGCCTTGGGGGCATTCAAGTCTCTACAACATCCCCATACTGCTAGGGCTTAGCGCTCGAACCAGAAAGGCCATGTTTCCCTCTCTCACACATACAGAGCAGGTTAAAGGAAAAAACATGCTAACCTAGCCAGCTACAAGTAGAATAGAAGCTGCTAGTATGAAGGCATTCGCATGATGCTCACTTTTGCCTGTTTGTTTTCACTCACTGTTAGCAACATTATCATTACTTGACTGAACTCTTCCTTTGAGGCCACCTGGGTCTGTAGGTGTGTAACTGTAAATATCACACCTCTTTTCTTTCCTCACTCCTTCTTCTTCCCTTTTGTCACATGACGTGTGTGTGTGCGTGTGTGTGGAGGTATCAGGTGATGAGGTGAAGATGTAAGATGTTTCTGAAGTGATCTGTGGCCTAATTATTAGACGAGCAAAAACCACCCTTTGAGATTGGCGCGTAGCTACAGGAGGGCCTGAGGGGGCTTAGGGCCCCCTAATTTGGAAGCAACGCCCCCCAGGATTTCAAAAAGTTAATGCCAGCAAAATATCATAAAAGGTAAGGTCGTCATGGTCGAGGCCGATGAGTCTTGCGACTTTGTCCCTTTTTCCACCTTAAATAAATTAAAGGGGATGATAAAGTCTTTGATCATCACCAATTTGTCAGTGGATGCTTTCATAGTGGCAATGCTTATGTGTTGCATGCCACCATCATGCTTTTTCATGTAAAGGTGCTTTTAAACATATAATAGCATTAGCTTGCTCCACTGTTTCTCCTGATCATGAGAACTTGAGCTGTGCCTAGTTCATGTACCCCAGGAGTGCCAAAACCTTTGGTCTTGTTAGGCCAAAATGACAAAACAGTATACAAATAAAGTAGATCGGTTTCAAATCAAGTTTTTAAAAAGCACCACACAGTATTTTGTTGCTAAAATACTTTAAAAATACAACTTTTATAGGAAAATAAGAATTTATTCACGTATAATGTAAAAATGTGTTTGTCCTCTCGTTGGCTGAGGGGGTGGAGTTAGGGTTTCTTTCTGGTGTGCCAAATCAAACATTCTCACGGGCCAGCTTTGGCCCGCAGCCACTCTTCGGGCAGCCCTGCTACAGGCTTTTTCCCTAGCTAGCAATTAGTTGTAGTTGACCGTGGCAAACAAAACAAAGTTCAGTACTTCGGAAAGACGTCATAACCATCGCAATCTTCAACCACTCGTTGTGAAAAACATCTGCTCCTAGAGCTGTAAAAGGTAGGACTCTGGTTAATTAGCTTTTACCTGTCACGGTATATGAAGCTGAAGTTGACTTCTGATTTATATTTTCCACTCCACCTTAAATGGTGCATAGAAACATGTAACTGCTGCACCATTTAAGGTGGCAGAGAAAATCTGAATAAGAAGCTGAAAAATCTTCAGGTTCATCTGTCAGCTTTAACATTAGACAGTTGAATTTGAGGTTAGCAGTTGTGTGTTGCAGTGGAGAACCACGTGTATTAGAGCTAGGCCTTCAATTCAGACTAGAAATATCAAAACTCGGCCAAAACATGAGGAAAATACGAAGCTCTGCTGGTGACATCCTGTTTAATTATTAAAAATAATGTGTGGCCACGACTTAGTAAGTTGTGGGAATGACATAGTTAAGCCTTGACCAAGGCATGATCTCGTTCCCACGCCTTACTAAGTCGTGGCCAGGACTTACTTATCTTGTTCCCACTACAGCATGGCCACGCATTGTTTTTGTTTATACGGGGCTCCGTAGGAAAAAGAGAGTCTATGATAATGCTAACTTGCTAGTGTGTGCTCTGCTAGGGATTCTAGTTTGTTAGCGCTAAGCTAAACACAGACATTTGAAGCTCATAAAAGACATTCCATGTTTTACTTGAAGCTTGAGACAGACGTTTTAGTATATATTTCACCCTGTAGCAGTTTTACTGGGACTCTTTCAGTAGAGAGCCTGGTACGGAGCTGCCGCTGCTATTTTCAGTTTCTGGCAACCCACTGATTCGGCCGCTGCTATTATTGAGTCAGTGATGCATCTAAAACTTCCAGAAAGCCTACAGTTTTTCTCCCGAAACGAGTCCGGCTTATTGGATAACAAAACGTGATTGGCTGATTCCTGCCACAGGCTGATGCTTAACTTAATGTGTAGAAGTCCGAACCAATAGGAGAGGTGGTTTAGCAATATCCACCTAGACACCATGGTGAAAAACAATTCCTGACTGGCCAGCTTTCCACTCAGCGTTTCAAGAATTTAACCCCTTAAATGGCCAGGGACTGCACAGTCTTACTACACACTTCTATAACCTAAGAATAGCTCAACCAGTTTGCACTGAAGTCCCTGTAGTTACTGAATAATAAGTCTTAGTATGTAATAAGCCTGAGATTTTAAGGTCTTAACCTTTTTTTTCCATCCAAAACTAGTACTGTAACACTTGCAGCGTTTAAATGTATGATTCTATTGAATAAAAGTGAACTAAAAATTGCAGACGTGTATTTTTTTAGTTCTGAGATATCATTAGGCTTTGTCTGAAGGCCTAGAAGGCCCTGAAGGGTCCCCACAGGTGTGTTGTGCTCTGTCACTTGAACATGTTCTGCACAGGTGAGGAAACCCCGTCTCCTCAAACTCCACCCGTTCCAAACCATCTGCAACAACACATCGGCGTGTGAGTCAGTGCACCTCTATACTCACCCCCGAGTCAGTCAGAGTGATGAAAAACATGTCCGGTTACACTCTTTAAAAACACTCTTTAAAACAGGTGCTGAGCTATAGAGTGAAGATGAAAGATGGAGCCGTTCATGGGAGAGAACTTGGGAATGAATGGAATCAATCACATTAAGCCATTAAAATCATATTAAAGATTACAAGCACATGTGTAAAGTGGGCACAGTAAGAAGCAAATCCCGTACAACATGACAGGGTTCAAATAATTGGTTGTAAAATATGAAATATTTTTTTGGGCTGCAGATGATTGTAAAACGACTCAACATCAAGACTGAAGTTCTAATGTAATTAACATCCATAATGCCTCATATCTCAGAAATGGTGGTCAGATCGAGAGGCAGATAACAAAGAACTCAATAATCAATAATTACAGTTTATTCCTGATCTTTGAATTTAACAACTTCTTAATGTTCCCAAATTAAAGTATTGAATAAAACATTTATAATTAAATGTAAAAGTTTAAAAATGTAGAGGCCTAAATTTTATGCATGAAACAGTTGTTACCTAAACAAATGAAGTGTTTCATTCCACAGAGCATTATAAAAGACATTTCAGGAATTTTCCTGATTTATTTTATGATATACATTGTTGGGAGTGGGTTTTACACATACAGGAAACATCAATGCTATATTATGATTAATATCACCTTTATTAGACAAATGCAAATGTGTTTCCTATTATACATCAGCTGCTATTCTTTTCATAAACTCTATATGCTACATGATTATTATTAACAGATATAGAACTTTTTAAAATGAAACTCAGATTTAAGCACTGCAGTTCGTGTATTTGTGAATTTATTTTCAAAAGGACCATTTTAAATGATTTTCTTTAAGGAATGACCCCAAGAAGAAGTTTTCAGCAGCTAGTGAGGTGCTGCATATCATCGCTGTCCAAAGAAAAAACAAGTTTCTCTGAAATTGCAACTTTACAAGACAGGGCAAAAACGTTCTTTACTTTCTATGTAATTTCATTTGAAGAGATTTTATTAAAAGCAATTTTGGAGCATTTCTATTGGTCCATTCATCCTGAAATTTTCACACAGTGTAAAGGGTTCAAATGATGTAGAAACGATGATATGTAGAACTTCGTCAGTCCTCATGAAACTGTTAGAGAGAATGCAAAAGGTGTGTATCCCTGACATCAACAGAAAACCAGGCTGCTTTTCAAAATCTTTTCTAAATCAAAAATGTGAGACAAATAGTACAAACAGATAATAAATGCAATAAATACAGAGAATAAGCCAATAATGTCAAACTGGGGACCTTCCAGGCCTGAGGCCCAGGTGCCGTGGAGATTAATGTTTACCCTCATCTAACGCTCTGAATTCAGTTCACTTGCTGATTAGATGATGAGCTGAATCAGGTGTGCGTAATGAGGCAGCGTGCTGAAGTCTGCAGTGTTTTGGCCCGCGAGGCCTCGAGCCTGACACATGTGGAATAAGCTGTACAAAGCACTTTATGCAACATACAATAACTGTACAACCATTAGACACTGTACAATGGGGTCAGGGAAAGAAGTAGACCAGCTGTCGGTCCACACCCTTACAGAAAAGTCACTCGTGTTTTACATGTGAAGTGTGCAAAAACCACATTTGCAAAGTAATCACACATTTTTTCACATATGATCGCACATTTTTAACATATAAACTGTGCAAAATCTACATGTGTATTTTATACCTGTGAAATTCATGTGACTTTTTACTGTAAGGGCAGCAGCAGCAATTTCCAGTGCACTGATCATTAGTAATACTTATCATTTTATTCTAAAATGATTAAAATAGGCTACAAATAAGGAAGAGCTTTCTATGATGAGTAAGTGTGTCAGACCTTTGGCTGGTAATGCACACTGTTACGTCACTGTCAGAACAAAAGTATCTCTGAAATCACAACAGTAGAAGAAAAAAATATCATCTTGAAACGTAAAAATATCATCGTTATTGATAAAAAACTCATATTTCCAAAATGGTAACTTTATGCAAGTTAACTTTACAGGAGAAGGAAAAACAGACTTAAATTTCAGTGTAAGTTAATGTAAAAAGACTAGATTTGGAGTTTTTTTGGATCATTTTTGTTGATCAGTTTATCATGAAATTTGGACACAATGAAAAAGCCAGCTGGTATTTTTTAAAACGACATTATAAATCAAAAACGACAAAAATGGAGACAAAATGAAGGTAACAAGATTTTATTCAAGGCAGTTGTAGATCATTTCTATCGGTCCATTCATCATAAAATGTTTGCACAGTGCAGTTGGTGCTGTTAATGTAAGAAAAATTACCACAAAAATGGTAATAAAGCGTTCTGTTCTGACAGCGAAGATATTATTACGTATAAAAAAAAAAAATTGAATATGACGAGTGATTCCAAACTTTCAAACAGTGTGGAAGGGAAAAAGCACAAATCTTGTGGTAAAGGTATCCTCAAATTTCAGATAACATGTTACCACCACTAAAATAAAACAGGGCCACCCTTTGGGGAAAGAAGAAACATGTTTCAAACGCGAGTCAGTCATTTTCTTCCTGTGTATGAAAATAACCACAGAGACTGAGCTGATGTGGAGCTGCTGTTCAGAGACGAGCCTTCATCCGTCACACACAAAGCACAGACGCTCTCACGATCATCCATAGAGAAACTCCACACAATCACTGCGGGAATCTAGGCTAACGTACGAGGTCAAAGGGTATAATAGCAGAGGAAGAGTGAAGTCACTTGCACCACTTTTATTTATGTATTTTTTTTAAGTCTTCAAAAAGTCAACTTACTGTTCGTTGTTATCTTCTTACTGTTATTCTATGATCAATAATTTGCAGTGCTACCCCTTCTACAGCTTTAGAGCTAGAACCAGGATCTTAGAACTGCCCAGATAGGTTGCTTGTGGTTTTTTAACCATTTCGTCCTACAGCGCACGTACAATGTTCTGTTTTTTCCACAAGAATGAATGGGGGGATGCTCAACATCCTAAACATCCTGTGTCATTCCACCACAGTCAGTACGCCCTGTAGCTAAAAGTTTATAAAGTTTTGAACACACTTTTTATATCACCATTATACAAGTGTGCTAGCAACACCTTAGTAACCACCTGGGATAGCACAGCAACAGCCTATGAACACCTTAACAACCACCTGGGATACCATAACAACAGCCTAGCAATACTTTAGCAGCCACCTAACAGCCACCAAGCAGTGCCCTAAGACCAAGCTGAAATACTATAGCAACATTATAGCAACACCATAGCAACCACCTGGAATAATTATATAATTCCAATTAAGCGTTATGAACTGCTTTAACTGTATTAGTCGTTTTTGTCAAGTCAACTTCCCTTTGTAGTGGTAGTGCACACTGTTACATCACTGTCAGAACAAAACATCTCCAAAAGGGAAAAAAGCTCTCGTTAAAAAAAAATAAAATAAAAACACTCATATCTCCAAAATGGTAACTTTCAAGGAAAAACATACTTAAATTTCAATGTAAGTTAACATAAAAAGACTTGATTTGGAGTCCTGTTGGATCATTTTAGATGATCAGTTGATCATGGAATTTGGACACAGTGTAAAAGGCAGCGGGTATTTTTTAAAATGACATTAAAAATGAAAAACGACAAAAATGGAAATGCGAGGTTAATGTAACAAGATTTCATTCAAGGCAATTTTGGTTAATTTCGGTTAATCAGTCCATTCGACATAAAATGTTTGCACAATGTAAACGGCTGGTTTGCTGATTCTAACTGGTCAGCTTGAGTCTCGTAGAGTTGGGGGGGAGATTAGTTTGTTCAGAATTGCCCTGGCAGTATTAGACTGGGGCTGGTTGACACAACAGGCAGTGCATTACTCTTTGTGTTGTTTACCAATGTGAAAAATGCAAAGATGGACAGCATTGGCAAAAAAGTGTCTCACTGTTGTAAATACATGAGTAGGAAATGAAGGAGAAGGCCAGCCTAATTCGGACACTAGTTAGCCTTTGTTCGCTAACTTAGTTGTTAGGCAGTAAAAAGTTTAGCTATTAGCAATTTTCAAATATGGAAGTGAATTTGCTGTCATTTTTCTCTCCCTTACTTATTTCTTGGAGGAAGGTAGAACATAGTGTCTTCTTGTGTCTGAGTACAGGACAGTTTGGGATGGTCTGGACTGTGATTCTGATTCGGATGCTGAAGAGAAGTTGCTAACGTTGCTAGCAGCTGCCCTTTACACAGCGTGAACGTTTTATGATTGACCACTAGACAAAACTTTCTCAGAATGAAATCGTGTTACATCAATATACATTAAAGTTAAGAATGTTTTTCCTCCTCCTACGACGTTACCATTAGATATACAGTTACCATAGCGATGGTAAGCAACATTGCTAGTGCACTGCCTGTGATTCGAACTGGCTTCTATGTACTTCTAGGCCCAAAGCACTGAGTCACTGTGCAGTGTACAGCGCTGGCTCTCTCTAGCACGCCTGTCTGCCTCCCTGTCTGTCGAATGGAGAATGATTTAGTGAGATGAGAGGAGGTGTGTAGAGTTATCTTGTGTGTGTGTGTGTGTGTGTGAGAGAGAGAGAGAGAGAGAGAGAGAGAGAGAGAGAGAGAGAGAGAGAAAGAGAGAGTGAGAGTGAGAGTCAGAAAGGGATGTGAAGTATGAGGGCCGCTGGGAGGTTGGCAGACATGTGACTTTGAAGACTGGTGATGTGAGAACTGTCACTCTTGTATGCCACACACACTCACACACACACACACGCACACACACACTCCTGTCTGCTGTCTGAAGCCACACCAAGACAAACAGAATAATTCTGATGATGACAGCTGGACATAAAGTGGACACAGGCCTTATTTAGACAGAGTAGTGAAGATGACATCCTCCAACTAAATAACTTTATTGTGGGTCAGACATCAGAAAATTTGCTCATAATATTATTACATATATGTACTTATATATCAATACTACTAATGGAGCATATTATTGTTACACACACACCCACATAAATATTACACACATCTATTGCATATGCCGTATATTACACACACACATATGTATGACCTCATGTTCTGGTCTGACAAGGTATTAAAAACAAATGTGTGTGTGTAGATGTGTATAGATACGTCTGTGTGTAATGCTGCTTGTCAAACTACAGAGTGTTAGAAGTGTGTTTGTGCAGGCAGGCTGAGAAACAGAGCTCTGTTTCTTTGATCTGACCACTCTGGAGCTGCTGGACACTCATCTCCACAGTGACAACTACACTACCACCACACCATCCAAAACCCAAACCTGCCTCAGAGGAGCTCTGCCATGGCCTTCTCATACAAACATATGTGTAGACACTCATATTGTCGTATGCAAAAGTTTCTGCAGATTTTAATGCAAAATTTCTGTTTTAAAATTTCTGAGTTTAACATACTGGGGAAAAAAAAATGTGCCATAGCTTTTGCACAGGCTGCATTTTATGTTTTATTTTTTCCCCAATATGATAAATTCAGCCAATAAACAGCAGTCTTGTATTAAAATGTGCAGAAGTGTGCATTAGATCATAGAGGATGTGTTAACCCCCCAAAAAAACAGGATTATTATATACTAAAGCTTATTAATAAGTGACTACACAGACTACAATGCAAACCAGCTGAGCTGTTCTGAGGTTATAGAGGTGTGTAGTAAAACTTTGGGCCTGTTTGTGGGCCCTGGCCATTAAGGAGTTCCAACATAATATTTTATACTGACTTGACTTATTAAACAATTTAAACAAAAGATTTATTACACTATAAACCTCTCACATCCACATCTGCTCACACTGCCAAACTCGCACGCAACTATGACCTCGCTGGTGCCCTCTGATCAGCATCCCATTACAAATTGTTTTCCCATTATGTTCACTCTCCAATTGGCTTTCCTTGTGAAGACTTGCCATTTAACGAGGCCACGGAAGAGTGAAGAGAGAGATACCCTGAAGAAGCTGTGTAAGCACCTTCTCATACCCCCCCCAGTGCACAGTAGATCCTATCTACAGATCAAACACTTGGCAAAAGATGAAATCTCCAAGCAGGACGGCTACAGTTTTTGTACTGCACATGCATTAAAGAATACACCATTTCCTACAAGTAAGAGAACGTTTGATGGAAGTTCGTCTTCAGTTGAAATCGTGACGCTAATGGTCCATAGAGGCTTTTCCCTTGATGCCACGCATGAAGCTTTTCACACGGGCTCAAACTTCTAGCTTCGGTTACGCGAGGGTGACATGAGAATGGGCACTGGCTTCAAAGTCTGATGTATACGGAGGGTTTCGTGCAGGTTTAGACAGGCAGATTCTCCCTCTGTGTGTATCTCTAACTACAACATAACCTAATACCCATCATTAGACTGTCAAAACTGTTAGCGACGTTTGATTTGCACTGGTGTTGTGCCACGGTCATCGATTGCACTTATCGCTTACTGTTTGATCTCCCCAAAGGTTGGATTACAGTCACGTCATCAAACTGGAATTGCTGCATTCTAAGCCTGAGGCACTAAAGTGAGTTGTCATGTGTCTAAAAGTGTTATCTAATACTAATGTAGGCTAATCAGATCCCAGCATAAACTGTCTTTACTGGGAACTATAGACGGATCAGGCCTGCAGATTAATCACGTTGCACCGGTCTGATCCATAGACGAATCAAACTCCAGCATGAACCAAGGACTAGCTGGACTCCAGTATGATCTGCAGTCTAATCAGACTCAACTCTGAGAGTCTGAGTTGAAGCCTAATTTGACTCCAATCTGATCTCTAAAGTAAACATACTATGGCTGATTTGACTCCAGTCTGATCTCTAGAATAGTCAAACTGTACCCATTTGTATTGTAGGCTAATCAGACACTAGTATGACCCATGAGCAAACTGGACTCCAGTCTGATCTGCAGGCTAATCAGACTAAAATCTGATCTGGAGCCTAATCGGATTTTAGCATGAACCAATGGCTTGTTGGACTCCAGTCTGATCTGCATGATCATGCATGAACCATGGGTGAACTGGACTCCAATCTGATGTTTAGTATAATCAGACACCAATATGACCCATGGGCAAATTGGACTATCTGGACTACCAAATTGGACTACCGTTGGCTATCTGGATTCCTATTAGATCTGTAGGCTAATGAGATGTTTGGATAAACCATTGGCTAATTGGACTCCCATCAGGTCTGTAGATTAATCAGACTTTTGCATGAACCATGGGAGAACTGGACTCCAATCTGATGTAATCAGACACTAATCTAACCCATGGGCAAATTGGACTGGTTCAGAATTGCATGCTATTCAGAATCCAGTCTGACATGGCTTATTAGGTTCCCATCTGATCTGTAGGCTAATCAGGCTCTGTAAGGCCTCACTATTAGGACAGATTGGGTGATTTTTTTGTACGTGTCATCAAGCTAAGGTTAGCACAGTGGTAATTTATAGTGTCGACAAATTATAATAATACAGTTCAGTTAGTGTAACGTTTTAAACTGGAAATTCAACATTATGTAGCAAATCTAAATTCCAATCTAAATTTATCAGGTTTAGTGGTAATTAGTTTTATAAAATGAACTGTAGACTAATCAGACTTCAGTCTGATCTGTCGGCTAATCAGAAGTTAGAATGAACTGTGGGCTAATTAGATTCCTATCTGATCTGTAGGCTAATCAGACTTTAGCATGTATGGTTGGTGAAGTGGACCCCAAGCTGATGTTTACATCAATCATACACTAATATGAACTATGGTCTAATTGGACACGAGTTTAATTTGTAGGCTAATCAGACTCCAGTCTGACCTGTAGTCTAAACAGATGTTAGAATGAACCATGGGCTAATTAGATTCCCATCTGATCTGATGGCTAATCAGACTCTAGCATGAATCATGGGTGAACTGAACTCCAGTCTGATGTGTTACTAAACAGATACCAGCATGAACGATGGGCTCGCATGAATCAGACTCCATTCTGAATTGTAGACTAATCAGACTCTGTTAGAAGGTAATTAGTTCTATAAACCTTGTTCAGCCTTACAACCGTTGCTATGAAAGAACACATTTTTGGATAGAATCTCAGAAAGAAAAGTTTAATCTGTACACAATTTGCATTGGCATGGATCCCATCTGATCTGTAAACTGATCAGATTCCATTTAGAGCTGTAGACTAACTGGACTCTGGTGTGAGCAAAACAAGGTTGTGTTCGGTCCTTCAGTACATCGTCACTGAGTCACCATCTATTATCAGACTGTTAACCCACAGCTCAGAACAAACAGCTGGCGTAAACGTAATGCTATACTTACCACTGCGCCAGCATCAAACGTCTGGCTTGATGGACAAACACTCACCCCCACACTCAGACAGGCACGCACACGCACATTTTCAGCGGTGGGCTTGTCAAGTGTGTGAGTTTCAGGTATGAGTTTGCAGAACTTTCATGTGTGTTTGCCAAAGCAAAGTGGCCCCTTGCAATTATCAGAGGTGAGACTAGAGAGAGTCATTACAGAAGAATCTGGAACAATGGCAAACTCCCATCAGCCCCTGGGCACGGCCACTTCAGTACACACACCTTGAGATATGAGGTCAAACATGTGTCTAATATGTATTACAAACTATACATCGTCGCTGCCATAACAAATCTATGAAATTGTATAATATGGTTATATAATTATAATAATATGTACATGATATGTCTTCATTCGTTTCATTTCAAGTAGAACTGACATTAAGAACACATTTTCTAGCATCAGGAAAAAAAAAGCACAAAACATACATTTAACAGAAAATTACACAGAAGCCTCAACAACGACATGATATCAAATATGAAATCAGTTTTTCAATATTTAATGCGTCCACTTTGTGCTTTTATTACAGATTCCATTCTTTTCAAGAGACTCGCTTTCAGCAGGGGTATTTTTACACACCTCCAAAGTTCAGTCTTAGAAGTTGGTTGCATTTTCTGCTTCTCATGATCCAAATAATCCAAACACATTCAGTGCTGGTCATCTGATGGGGACAGTGTTGGTGGTCATGGTTGGGGCCCATTTTCTCTGTAGCTTTTAATCAGTTTTTAAACTCCAGTTTTGGAAACGCTTGTTTTTTTTCACATTTTCCTTTGACTTTCTTTTTCCTTATGCAAGTGGATAATCTTACATACAGAAACCGGAAAAATTATCAAAACCTTGTATCTCCATTTTTTTTTTCGGTTTGTGACATAATTTGAAAATACCTGTCCTCCTGTATATTGTATGTAAATTTCATGATGAATGGACAAAAGAAACGACTCAAAATGACTTGGAAAAAGTCTGACTTACATGAAGAGTGAGGTATGTTTTAGAGATATGAGGTTTTGTTCTGACAACAGTGATAGGGGCATAGAATGTGATCTGTGGACTATGCTGGCTATAAACAGTCTAAAAAGGAAAAACTTTAACAAAGACCTCATTCTATGTTTTATTTCTTTTTAGACTATGTTAAATGGAGCAAATAAACAGTAATTGTGTATGAAGATGTGCAGAGGTGTGTAGAGGATGTGTTCACTTATTTTCACTTAAAAAGTCAACAAAACATGTCATTTGACCAGGGCTGTTCACACTAATATGCTCATATGTATTATAAGGACCTATGTGTAATAAGAGTTCTCTACACCCTCACCTCAACTTCAGTAAACAAAAATAAGTGTCTTTTTCTTTTAGTATTTAAAAACATGAATTATGGAGAGATTCATGAAGAGCGTTTGTATGGCTAGTCCAGTGTTTCTCTGACTTTATTACAAAGTGAGGAAAACAAGCAGACACACACACACACACACACACACACACACACACACACAAACACACACACACTTACTCACTCACGCCAGGCCTTCTGTGATCAACCAGCACCTCAGAGTGACAGAAGAGGCAGCCAGTTGAAATAAAAACAAAAAGAAAGACGAGTAGAATAAAAAGAAGAAGAAGAAGAAGATGGAGTAGAAGAAGATGAAGAACAAGAAGAAGAAGAAGAAAAAGAAGAAGAAGAACTACATGAATGTTTATTCTGTAGCATAAAGAACAAGAGCGCTTGAAAGGCCGGGTCAGGTGGGACAGGCTATATTCAGCGTCCCCGGAGCGCTCCGCTGGAGGACGAGCAAAAAGGAGCGAGAGAGAGGAGAGAGACAGATATCGACAAAGAGAGAGTAAGAATAGAAAGAAGGGGGAAGAACGCAGAGGAGGGTGCGACAGAGAGAAGAAAGAGCGTCTGAGTGATTTACATACACCTGATCCTCAGCTCCGCCGGAGTGTGTGAGAGAGTGTGTGTGTGTGTGTGTGAAGTTTGCGCTTTGATGTCTGCACCGTGTGAAGGAGCGCTTGAGAGAAAGTAAACAACGTAAGGAACCAGGCATTTGTAAACACACGGCTAATGTTCAAACTGAGTACACCACACACACACACACACACACACACACGCACACACACATACACACTCACACACACTCAGGTCAGCCTAAACCGAAAGATTTATTTCTGTTTCATATTTGTATTGCAGGCCATTGTTCTCCAGTGTGTTACGGCTGGCGTTTTGTCTGCTTCCCGAATGTTCCAGACGGCAAGACTGGAATAGATCACAATATGTCATCTTGTGATTGACGAAAGCAAAGCGAGGCAGCCGGGATGAAATTACGAATGTCAGGAACATGTCATGTAGCATGACAAAGCAAGCCATGGTGAGGTTACGAGGCTAGAAGTGCTTTGAAGAGTTCTACTTTACTCACACATGCTGGCCACTTTATTAGAAACCCTTACCGGAGCCGTGAAGGAAACTGTCTAAGCGTTGGCCTTAAGCAGGAGTCTATTCCCCAGCGATGCCACAGCCATACATGGCTGAGAGTCCAAGGCCTCTCTCTCCCTGGGTGGGCAGGATGGTCCTCCCTCTCCCTCCATCACCCAGTACGAACTGTTAGCTGACATAGAATTGGCAGTTGGAATTCTCCTCCAAGCGTGTTGAGCTCCAGTGAAAAACGTGGTGGCCGACACACACCAACATTAGCCACAACTAAGATAGAGAAACCCCTCTCATATTGCTGGTGTAGAGTTAGACATCCTCTGGCCTAAGGGTCATGAAATGGATTTAATCTGAGACCTCCGGTCAAATTACATGTTTTTTTAATGAAAATAAGTTAACACATTCTCTACAAGGAACAAACATAAATATCGCTTTGTTACACACACTATATTTTTTATTTTTTCTGCAATATGTTAAATACAGTAAATAAACAATAATTGTGCATTAAAATGTGCAGAAGTTCACTTAAAAAATCAACAAAATATGTTTTTAGCCTACTACTTCGCCCAGCCCTGCTCAGACATGGACATTTGAAGCACTTGAAACTTGTAAGAGACCTTCAAGTGGCCTAGTCTTTACTTTGTAGCCTAAATCCTGTAGTAAAGCTTCTCAGAATTATTGAAGCAGCAATTTGTAACAGAAATGTAATTTTACTTCTTTCATTTTACTTAAATATTTATAAACTAACTAGATAAAAAATAATCACCTGTGACTGAAACATACCTAATAATGTGTAATACCTCCATGAGCACAAATAACAGCTGTGACTTTATTTGGCCTGGACTGGACAAGTTTCTGGATGTGGGCGACATCGATGTTCAGTCACTCTTTGGTTCGGCGAGATTTCATAAATGCCTTCCCTGGCGTCTTACTCACTGTTCCAGGTAGCCCCACAGATTTTCAAGAGGATTCAAATCTGGGGATTTTGCAGTCCAGTCCAGATGTGTGAACGTCTTGAATGTTCATCATGCCAGTCAGTCACATTTGCAGCCCTATTAATGTGAAAATTGTCATCTTGAAATACAGGGATAGGAATGTTATGATCCTCAGTAAGATGATGAGCAAAAGGCAACACCTGGTTGTCCAGCAGCTCAATGTTGGCACTGTGGTTCAAATTTACTGTCACCTCAACCAAAGGACCCATTTCCATGTAAAACACCCTCAGAACATCAAAGAGCTCCTCCAGCTTGAACCTCACCTTGCACGCAGTCCTCACTGAAGGCCTCCTGAGGTCTACGATGAACACAACGCCCAGCATCATTCACATACAGGCAAAAACCAGATTCATCTGACCAGATAACATGTCTCCAGTCATGAACAGTCCAAGTTTTTGCTCACTTTGTGAGCAAAAGTGAGCAAAGTCCTCTTGCGTGTCACTCTGCTCCATATATTCATGGTATGCAGTTTCCCACAGAGAGTTCTTTCAGAAATTGGTTGTGAAGACCTGCGTTGACTTCTAGAAGCAATTCTTGCCGTTTTTATTCACAAACCACGAAACGCGCCGGCTGTCCCTGTCCGTTAGTTTCGTCTTTCAGCCATAATTCTGATGAGAATTTCCTGTAGAGATTTTTGTCACTGCTGGTTGATCCATATGACCGTACGCTTTGATACACCTGCAGATTCAGCTACTTCCTTCACACTATGACACACAAAAAAGCAATCTCTCCTTTTTGCCAATCATTAACTTCTGTTTGCGACCCATTTTCCACACATGGAACGAGACTTTCACTGCAATGTACCACCTCTTCTCAATCTATAAATCCCGTCGCACACCCTGCAGGTATTTATAGCCTGATCATCCTCGTGCAACACGATCTGCAGGAGCCTGAAGTTTTTTTACTACAAGCATATGTGAATTTATGAGATCCTGCTGGTGTGGGTTTCCTCTTTTCATTGATACAAAGCAATTTGACAGCTAATAACTGTATTTTGTGTAGAATTTACTAAACATGGCATTAGTATGACCTGCAGATGCTCTGTTTATCATTCAAATGGCAAACTAATTATCAAACCGATTAATTGAGAACATAAACTATAATCGATTCCTTTTGTTTTATTGAATAATTCATATTCAACTTATCGCAACAGCCCTTTTTGGGTCGTGAGACGCTGAAAATGCAACCACCTTTCGCAACTGAACTTTAGAGCTGTGAAAAATATCCCTGTAGATTTCTCTGAAAAATTTAAAGTGAGTCTTTTGAAAAAGACAGAAGCTGTAATAAAGGTGAAAAGTGGACACAATAAATACTGAACAATGTGATATTATATTTAGTTGTGGAGGCTTCTGGGTAATTTCTGTTAAATATGTGTTTTCTGCTTTTTTGCTTGCTGCAAAAAAAATAATAATTAATATTTAACGGCTGTTTTGACTGGGAATAAGTTCATGTTTGTTTCATTAAACAAATGGTGACCTTTGCACAGTACTGTACATATATTTTTTGTCTAAATGAGATGTTTAGCTGCTCCTAGGCCTGTGAGATAACATCGCGTTTCATCTGAGTGAGAGTGTGAGCGTTTGGATTGGGGGAATGTGCAGAAAAGCTTCAGGCTGGATCTGATTCACACTGACACAATGTTTTATGGTGCTGATGTGCAAGTTTGATACTAAGTTTGAGTATCAGTGCAGAGAATGGCACCATATAATGAACCAGTTTCTACTGTGGAGTGACCTTATAGGAGGTCCAGTCATATATGTGGAAAGTTTTGTGGGGATTTTTTCTTAATGATAGAGAAAGAGGCCATGTGTGTGTGTGTGTGTGTGTGTGTGTGTGTGTGTGTGTGTATTGTCTGTTGTGTGTGTGATGTCTTCCACGGTGACTTAGCAGAGCAGGATTGTGGGATTGTATAGGTCTAATCTGCCCTGCTCTCTAATCCCCCCAAAATACACACACACACACACACACACACACACACACACACACACACACACACACACTCACACACACACTAATCTGCCCTTCTGCTTCTTAATCCTCACTGCAGAGTGCTCAGATAATGAAAAGCCATCAGAATTCCTCAGCTGAGGACACCATTGTTACCGACACACACACCTCTCCACACAGAGATACACACACATTACACACATTTAAAAGAATGAAATGTCTCTTCTCACTACTCAGCCTCTCTCTCTCTTCCTCTCTCTCTCTCTCTCTCTCTCTCTCTCTCTCTCTCTGTTGGTCTTTCATCCTCTCTTTCTTTCTCTCTATATCTTCATTGCTCCCTCAATATCTATCCTCTCTGTCCTTCTCTCTGTCTCTCACTCCTTCTCTGTTGGATTCGCTCTCTCTCTCTCTCTCTCTCTCTCTCTCTCTCTCTCTCTCTCTCTCTCTCTCTCTCTCTCTGTTGGACGTTCTTCTTCCCCTCTCTTTCCAACGCTCTTTCTTTTTTGGGGTCTTCCTCTCTGTCTCTTCCTTTCTCTCTCTCACTCTTTCTCTCTCCTTCCTTCTTTCTCTCTCTTTTCATCACTCTCTTTCCTACCCTCTTCCTTCTCTGTCTCTTTTATCCGCTCTCTTCCTTCTCTTTATCTCTCTCTTTCTCTTTCTTTTTCTTCTTTCTCTTTCCCTTTTCATCGCTCTCTTTCCTGCCATCTTCCTTCACAGTCTCTCTTTTCTCTCTCTGTTCCTTTTCGCCATCTCTCTTCCTTTCTCTCTCTCTTTGTTCTTTCTTTCGCATTTTTTTCTTTCTCTGTTTCATTCTCTCTTTCTCTCTCAGTTGGTATCCCTCTCTCTTTTTCTTTCCCTCTTTCCTTCTCTGTTGGACTCCCTCATCCTTGCTCTTGTCCTCTCTCTTTATCTCTCTATCTCTCTCTCTTTTCTCTGTTTCACATATAGACACATATTGTAGGCCATGTAGTCTGTGTTGTAGCTGTAAAAGAGACTTCAAAGAGCGTCTGCTGTTGAGGGGAGAGAGAGAGAGAGAGAAAGGGAGATGGAGAAAGATAAATATAGGCTATATATAAAGAGAGAGAGGCAGAGAAAAATAGATAGAGGGAGAGAAAAAAGAGAGAGGGAGAAACAATGGTTGTGTTACATTTCATTTAGCTAAACTCTCCATTATGTCTCAAACAATGATTACACTCGTTTTTGTTGTTTTTTTATTTTTGAGGAAAGGTACCGATACTTTCTCCCATTTGAGTTCACACGTCAGAGTTCACACTTAATCTGTGGTGATGTAGAGAAATGTGAAAATAAAAACATGATCTAAAGTAAATGTCATTAACATCAGGGGTTTGATGTTTCTGAGAAAGAGGGAGAGAGGGAGAGAGAAGGAGAGAGAGAGGGGGGTGGGGGGAGGTGGGGGGGGGTTGAATCAATGTGAGTGTGTAGTCTCATTTTCATTTTCTCCCATTGCGTTTTAGAAGAATTTGGAGCTCACCAGGAGGTTGGCAAAACAGACAGATCAGAGGAAAGAGAGAGAGAGAGAGAGAGAGAGAGAGGGAGAGAGAGAGAGCCTGGCCAAAGTTTAAAGGAGCATGCCGAAAAGTCTGACACAGACATTTCTTTACATAACAAATAGGTGTTGCTGGGCCATTGCTATGTTATCCCAGGTGGTTGCTAAGGTGTTATGGTAGCCCAGAGGGTTGCTGAGGTGTTGCTAGGCTATTGCTAAGGTAACCCAGGTGGTTGCTAAGGTGTTGCTAGGCCATTGCTATGGTAATCCAGGTGGTTGCTAAGGTGTTGCTTGGCCATTGCTATGCTATCCCAGGTGGTTGCTAAGGCACCATTATAATTAGCGAATCAACTGAATCTCTAAACTGAATATGTCAAATTTCCCTACTATTTGTGTTTGTATTTAACCTCTTATTCACCAGGGTATATTTTGGTTTGTCCATATGAATTGACATGAACAAATCGTAAATAAATAAATGTATATTTTTATTTTCTTTCTTTCTTTCTTTCTTTCTTTCTTTCTTTATTTATTTATTTGTTTTTAAAGCTCCCCTAAAATTAACAGAAAATGTGTTTTATGATCATACACATATTGCTATATGCTTACAATTTACTGCTGAAAGGCAAAAAAATCGTAGACGTTCTTTGTATTATATTATAAAAATAATTTTAACAGAGCAGATCACTGAAGAGACGCCATCTGTTTATAGTTTATAGCCCAGATTTGTGGAAAAATGGCTCAACTTTCAGTAGACAAAAAATATGACACTGCTCGCATCCCTGCTTCTGAGATAAACAGCACATAAACTCAATATAGTTTAGTTTTCAGTTTTCATTTTTGTCAGTTTTTCACTTACTTTTATTTATACAGCATTGTTTTACCAAAGAAATGGTCAAAAAGCAGAAATACAGGTCTAGCACACAGTGAGCAAGCCAAGGGCCTTATCTGATAGCCGTTGAGATACAAGAAGGCCAGATGAAGATGAAACTGAGGCGCTGGGGTCATACATAAGAAAATCTTAGATATAAATCAGTGACTGTCTGTCAGAAAACCGTTTAAAAATCTCTAGTTGGTATGAATTAGTCTTTTACAGTTGCTTTTTGCATACATGCAGTTGTTGGGCAGTTTTCTCAAAGTGTATCTATGATATACTCAGAAGTGCATCATGACCTAATCACGGCATTGATAACATTTCCTCATATTGTCCACTCCTACTTACCACTTCCAGAAACAGGTCAGGAGTTTGTGCAGGGGTTGGCACTCATGAAGCTCATTATGCATCAGGATTACAAGATAGATGTGATGATAGACTTCATTTATAAAGACACAGCACAGTCTCTTGTTTGCTTCCTGCTTTGTAACAGCCCCTCCGTTCAGACCCCTATGCTGTGGTGCTGGTAGACACAGTAGTTGCGAAGCCATGAGAGCAAATCAAAACAAACCCCATATTCACTTTCTTAGGCAAAACATTCTACAGGGGTGTTAGTCAAAAATAGAATTTAGGATAACATGGAAATTTAATGCCACAGGAGCCACTGAGTGAATTCCAGGTGAGCTCAGCATGTGTTTAAGGTCCGCTTGTAGCTGCTATGACCATGATTGAAGGAACGATATATGCAGAATATTTGCAATGTTTGCAATTCACAAGCGGTATCATGGTAGCATTTCAAATGTTGTACAGTGAATTATGCAAAACAGAGTGAAAAAAAGTAAAAAAGTTAACCTTACAGTAAAAAGTGTGCAAATGTTAGCCTTGCAGCACAGAAAGCCTGCAAATGTTAGCCTTGCAGTATAAAAAATATGCAAAAGTTAGGCTTTCAATATAACAGTGTGCAAATATTAGCCTTGTAGTACAAAACAATGTGTAAATGTTAGCCTTGTAGTACAAAATCTGTGCAAAAGTTAGCCGTCCAGCGTAGAAATTGTGCAAAATGCAGTTTTACAATACAAAATGTGTACAAAGGCTAGACAGGCTTTACAGAATAAAAGTGTACAAATATAGACTTTGGTACAAAAAGTACAAATTATGTAAAAAAAAAGTTGAAATTTCACAGTACAAAAATGTTTGCACAAAAAGTGTACAGAGGTTAGATTTACAGTATAAAACGTGCAAAAGTTAGGCTTAAAGTACAAAAAGTGTACAAAGGTTAGCTTCCCTGTTGAAAAAAACATTAAAGCCATTAGAATTAAAATCTGGGTTTATAGCTTTACAGAATAAAAAGTGTACAGAGGTTAAATTTACAGTACAGAAAGTGTATAGAGTTTAGCTTTACAGTACAAAAAGTGTATAGAGGTTAGCTTTATAGTACAAAAAGTTACAGTGGTTACAGTAGTAACCACACAGATTGTGCAACATTTAGAGGGTTCAAAGTCATCCTTAAAGTATTTGGTTCAAGGTGTAGTCACATGGTTTAGAGTGTTTGAACAGGGGGAGAAATTGATTTCGCCTTATCCATGGCACATAAACTATGCATGGTGGCTTGAAAGGCTAGTTTCATATATAACATGCACCATTTTTCAGACAGAACACATCTTATTTGCACCTGAAACCACATAATCTCATAATGCTGTGTACATCTGACCCACAGACTCCTGCTTCTCCTGCTGCTGTCAACAGCCCCTCCGTTCAGACCCACATGCCACGGTGCTGGTAGAGACAGTAGTCGTGAAACCATGAAGACAAATCAAAACAAATCCCACATTCACTTTCTCGGGCGTTGCCTTCATTGTGTCTTCGAGCGGGGCTCATCCGGACCCAACATCAACCACAAATAGAGGAAATCTGTTCAGAAAAGCAGCTCTGCCGGCCCGGGACACAAAAGAGAACACCTGCTTCCCCTTTCTTTAAAAACAAAACATCGTCTCCAGCTCAGAGAGACGATCCTTTGACATTACGGCTTCAGCAGGCTGCAGCATGCCGTAACTCCAGCGTGAAAAACACCGTCAAACAGCAGACAGGGCTCACTGTTAAGCAGGTAATTTGTGGTCGGCGAGATGAGGAGAGACAGGTTTGTTTGCTCTGCGAGGTTACAGACAGAGTAGAGCTTTACAGAGAAAAGAGTAGGGCAGAGGGGTTAGCGTTAAGCTAATGCTAGCTCAACAAATGCCTCCGCTAAGCCAAACGTACATATTTGGAGAGGATGATGATAATGAAGCAACAGATTTGCTTTATGTCTGTTCTCTGTTGAAGCCTGGCAACCATGAGGGAATGGGGGAAAGAGCAGATGGTTCAAATAATGATGATTGTCTTTGCATGTGTTGAGTTAATATGGCATACGAGCATCCACAAAATAAATCATAAGGACAAGTATTCACCACATCCTCTGTATTTACATGCAATTCATATCCAACCACAAAGGCTGCTTTTATGAGTTTTAGAGGGCCGGTTTTGTGGACATTGATTAAGCTTAGTCTTGGATTAAATTGCAATGTCACTGATGTTTCACCATTAACGATTCTATATACTCTCACTTTAGGCTTAATCTGGGTCTGGGAAGGTTTTTGGTATTTGTTCTGAAAGGATGAACTGAAGGAAGAAACATGTTTTATTCCAAAACCAGAAAGCACATGGCCATTCTGCCATCTTGCCTCACAGTTATATAATCTTAACTCAGTCAAGAGTGTGTGTTATTTTATGGACGGGTGAGTTTATATTTTTCATATAATTTTTAAATTACTTGAAATTAATATTAAGAAGGGTTTTCTCTTGTCCTGTAAAGGTAACATTTTGAAGACACAAGTATTTGTTAATGCATGTTTACATAAATATAATAAAATTTAAATTAAAAATATTTTATATATATATATATATATATATATATATATATATATATATATATATAATTTTATTAAATATTTATATATATATATAGGTGTGTAAAACCACAGTCCCACAGTAAAAAAAAGTATTGAAGATCTTTACAAGGATTATGTTATGATCTATTTAAACCTAAGACATTCATTGAAACAAGTTAGTAATAAGCTAATATATTATTTCTATTTATATTTATATGTATTTATGACCCCTAAATGTACACTTGTGAAAATAAAAAAATAATACTTAATAATTTTAATGATAATAAGTTAAAAGCTTTTCATTTATCCCAAGTTTAATTTTTAAATAAAAAAACCTTTTTAAATGCTATCCCATGCTTTTATGCCACTACCGAAACACAGTGGCCACATGCTCACCAGTTAGATCCTTCTGAAGTAAATGTGTCCCAAAGTCTAAATATAATGATTTTGTGTGTGGTTTGTTTTAATAAACATAATTAAGGTATAGGGTCACTCACAGCAAAATGATTTTGGTCTAAAGTCCAAGTCTGTAAAAGTCAGAAACATGTTTTCAGCTCTGACTTAAAACCAGCTGGGTAGAATGACCTGTGTATCATTGCTGTCTGACAAAAACCTAACTTTCAGTGTAAGCTTGTATAACAAGATTTTCTTCCAAGCAGGTTTGGGCCATTTGTATCGGTCCATTCATGGTGAATTTTACCACAGAATAAAAGGCAGCCGGTATTTTTGAAATCATGTCCAAAAAAATATAAAATGATGACAAAAGTGGAGAAACAAGGTTTTGTTCTGACAGTGATGATATAAGGTTCTATTTTTGTCATATAAACATCACCGTCACTGCTGACAAACTTCCCCAAAAGGCCCCGTTCTACCCCTCCACACGGGGTGTTTTGATCTGAAACTTGTTTTTCATGTTTCCTGCACAAGAATCTGGACAAATCTACAGCTACAGCAGCGACAGAAGACTGGGGGACAGAAAGAGTGTCAGATACACACACACAGAGGGCCCCCCACACCACACACACATACTGCTGCGCGTATGTCTGAATCACAGGTGTCAAACGAGGCCGAGGCCTGAAGGAATGTAACCCTGAACTATCAGACCATTAATAA
>NW_023494793.1:6051086-6131086 GCF_904425465.1 Colossoma macropomum | reverse complement strand
TTCACATTTTTCAGTTGATTAAGTTCCTCACGGCAGACGTACCAACACACACAAACACAACTTTCAGCGGAGCAATTTAGACTGCTGACAGTTTAATTACACTGCAAATGAGGAGAGGATATAGACAGATGAAAGTTTTAAAGCCTCTTCTAAGTGACACATCAGCTGCTCTTGGTAAGATCAGCTAGTACTGCTGCAGAAAAATGAGATTTTAGTGAGTGAAAGCATCTTAAATGTACTCAGTATATCTAATATTTCTCATTATGAGATTGTTGTAAGAATATTTTAAGATTTTTTCTAAAGATTTAACTTATTTGTGGTCATTTTATGTCATTTTATTTTATGAAAGTGTCTTATTCCTTTTGGCAAGTAAGATACTTGTTTTAAGCATTATTTCTTGAAATAGGCA
This sequence comes from Colossoma macropomum, assembly GCF_904425465.1. Classification (NCBI taxonomy): domain Eukaryota; kingdom Metazoa; phylum Chordata; class Actinopteri; order Characiformes; family Serrasalmidae; genus Colossoma; species Colossoma macropomum. The sequence continues at coordinate 6,130,677 of NW_023494793.1, read as the reverse complement.
ATATAAAATACGGAATATTTTCAAAAATAAGCAACATTAAATAATCAATATTTTCAAAAATAAGCAATATTTTTCTTGCTATTTCTCAGAACAAGTCAAATGATCTGCCAATTGAATGCCAGTGGAGACTTTCGCTAGATAAAATGACTTAAAACAAGTCAAAAATGTCTAGAAACGTCTAGAACAGTTAAATAATTCTATAACATTCTTACAACCATCTCATATTAAGAAATATTAGATGTATTAACTACATTTGCAAAGTTTTTACTCAAGATATAATTTCTTTCAGTGTGGTATATTATTTAGCTCCAGCGCAGCTCTGTTCTCTACACACTTAAAAAGAGTGGTTCTTCAAGGTTTCTTTAGCTCTACATAGAACCATGAACACCCAAAGAACCCTTTGCATGATTAAAGGATGCTTCAGGTTGACGAAAAATATGTTACATATGGTTCTATATAGAACCTTTAAGAAAAGAGCTCTATATAGCACCAAAAAGGGTTCTTCTATTGTAGCGATATTAATCTTGTAACAATAGAAGAACCTTTTGGTGCTACATAGAACCCTTATCAAAAAGATTCCATATAGAACCATCTACAGCACATTCTCCTTCAGTATGATGAACACTGTCATGATGCAAAGAACAATTTAATCATGCAAATGGTTCTTCTGAGTGTTCATGGTTCTCTATAGAACCATTTTCTTTGCTAAAGTAGCTTTGAGGAACCATCTTTCTTTAAGAGTGCGTAATAGATCCCCTTTCGACAGGTACCGTCACTGCCCTCTGTGTCCCGGGCCGCTGATACACTTGTCTGGCCGTGAAACTGATCCTGGGATGAGGCTGTTCTAAACGCTCTGTAGGTTCAGCTGTTCTGTCGTGTCACACTGGACAGGAGGATTTACAGGCAGCAGAGCCGCTCGCCCAGCTCCAACAGAGGCTTACCAGGAGAAACGGCTGTGTTCCTACATTTACCCCTCAATTCTACTCCTTTTTCTAGTTTTCTAGCTAAAATTTGATGAGCTAATGCTCACTTCCTAACTGTGGCATGTGCTAAGTTAAAAAACAGACTAAAACCCTCGGAACCAGCAAACATGGTGGTTTGTGTACTAGGTAGCTAACTTAACCCTGTTAACAGCCATGCTACTCTTGGCTAACTAGGCGACTGAAAGGTAAGCTAACATTAGTTAATGCTAAAGCTAGCATAATAGTAGCTTATCTTTCATGATGTCTGTGTTAGCTTACATTATTAGACCTTGTGTCTCAATTTTGGCCAGTTTTTAATTTTGTACATGCCATTCAAAATGTAAACAAAGTCTCCATGCTGGTCGAAGTGGGTCTATGCTGGTCTAGTGCTGGTTTAACTGGTCGCCCACCACGGTCATTTTGTTAGCTAACATGCTAACATTAGTTTCAAGAGATTTATGTTTTGGTCATTTGCTTTCAGCATACACAGGTAAGTTAATGCTAAAATGATCACACGTGAATAGCTAAAAGTATATCTTGTGTGTAGATATATTACTAATAAATGTAGTAAATATTATTATATTTGTGACATTTGTTCATTTAACTTGTACACGTCTTTCATTAGGAGGATTAACTAGCTTTTTGCCGAGAGGTTGCAACAATCATTCAATATGAGTTTTTAGGTGCTTTTCCACTGCATGGTACCACCCAGTTAGCAAATTTTTTCTGGCTCACTTGTGGGCCACATCCTTTGTTTGGGTCCTCGGCCCAGATCTGGCCCACACACTGTACAGTGAGTAGAACTAAACAATATGGCCCAAATCTGGTCCTAATCTGTCTTAACTACATTGTCGGTCCACAATATTCACGCCAGAATTGTCTCACAAATGTAGACACAAGGCAAAACGGTATGAAGCTGTCCATGATCTGGCCCTATTCTGGCCCACATGCCTAAAATCCACCCAGTAGTCAAGCAACACTCACATAGAAAAGCAAGAATCGGCCCAACACTGTCTGCTATGTGGGTAGCTCAACTCGACTTGACTCAACTCGCCTTTTTTGGTTTTCCGTTGCTACCTGATACCTGGTACTTTTTTGGTACCATCTTCATTAAGGTTCCCAGCAAGATGAGCTGATACCAAATGGTGACGTAAAAACACTACAGAATACTGACTGCTTGGACAGAATTGCTGAACACGTGCTAACGTTAACTACCAGGTTAGCATACCATCTTGCGTCACCTTTTTTTTATGAGCAACCAGAATTGTGGTGGTTTGAACTCTTGATGTAGAATTTCCTAAACTCTCCTTTTTTGTAAGCAGTCTTTTAAATTGAGGCTATCAGCCTCTTCTGAACAAAATCTTTCTCCTTTTTGTCACGGCAGTTTCATTTGGCGTCGCTATGATGACCGGCTACATTAAGGGGTTGACTATATCTGCAGTGGAAAATGAAGTAGCTGGTACCAAAAGCGAGTCGAGTCGAGCCAAGTCGGGCTGAGCTGGGACCATGTAGTGGAAAAGCAGCTTCTGTATGTCTAAACCCAGCCCTATTCACTATATAATGCCCTGTATATTCCCTATTCATTATACAGTGCAGTATTCTGTTGTGTTTTCTGAAAACATAATGGAAAATGTCCAGTCCCACAATGCACCATAACTACTGCATGAACTATGTACCCAAGCAGCCACATAATACCCACAATGCACTGTGCTGTATGCAGTGGAATGTCAGTACTGTTGCAGAGTGATGAGCAAACCTGTACAACATTAGTGTATGTGTTGTATGTTATAGTGGCTCTGTAAGGGTGTAAAATCTGAGGGTAGCAAATAAATTGCATTGATGTTAAAATGTAAATATTGATTACGGGTTTGCATTCATATTTTGGTCAAAATAACATTCCTGTTTTGCCTATATTTCCACTACATGTATAAACGTCTTCCAGCCACGTTTGCATATTGCTGCTGTCGAAACAAAACCTTGTATCTTCATTTTTGTCGTTTTTCAGTTTTTGACATAATTTGAAAATGCCTGTTTTCCTTTACATTATGGGTGAAGTTCATGATGAATGGGCCATAAGAAATGGCCAAAAATGACTTGGAAAAAAGTCTGGTTCCATTGACTTACATTGAAAGTAAAGTATGTTTTTTCCTTCTCCTGTAAAGTTACCATTTTGGAGATACAAGGTTTTGTTCTGACAGCAGCGATATGCCGTGTATTTTTAATGAAATCAATGATCATATCGAATGATAGTGAAACTTGATGTTTCAGTAAAGTGAATTCTTCCTAAAGAATCACAGTCAAATCAAGATGAGGTCAAAGATACACACCCCTAGCAGTGAAACAGGGACCTTTTCTAATACAGTGTTTCTTTTCCAGGATCGGAATGCAGGCCTTCATGCCTTTTCCACTTGTGTTCCTGCTTTTCTGTTCTGGGTTCGGCGCTTACGACTGGACGTCATGGTGCGCCGCGCATTCTTTATGGTCATCAGTTCTGCTTAATGTATTGTACTTGCGAGCGGTCAGATTACAGAGTTGAATTTGTTGCCGAATAAGTCACATGTGCTCGCTATGAAACACGACACTGCATGGAAGGTCTTCACAGAGAGAGAGAAAAGCATTTCTGCCCACGGATCAAGGTCACACACACACACACATATAGACAGATAGTCCAATCAGCCCATATGAGTTCCTTTTGTACGAATAAAAGACGAGCGCGCCACTGATCCGTAAAATCATCACTGCTGGTGCCAAGAAGCTTTTTAACAGGTTCCAAGGACCGTGGCTTACTTTTTAAATAAAACATAAACAAGGAAAATATCAAACCCATTAATCTTTCATTAAGCTAGCCGGATAAAAAAGAATCGCTTAAAGTATCATTCGTTACCATCACTGTGAGAGCACAGGGCCCCCTGCTGACTTCAAAGACTTCCTCAAAGAAAAAAGAGCGAAGAGGGAGAGAGAGAGAGAGAGAGAGAGAGAGAGAGAGAGAGAGAGCTATCTGCTTGCTACTTTGCGTTTGGCACAGAACCAGCTTGTGCCTGTTTTTTTTCCTTGTGACTAAGAGAGAGAGAGACAGACTTCATCTGTGGGAGTCAGGTCTCTACTGCCAGGCCGATAAGGGGCCGCTGGTCACCATGGTGAAGGAGATGGTCAGTAATTGTCACGGCGACCCGTTGCTGGAATGTCCCCCCTGCATGGACCAGTGTGTGTTTTAAAGAAGAGTGTGTGTGTCGGTGTGTCTGTGTCTGTGTGTGTGTGTGTGTGGTGTGTGTGTGTGTGTGTGTGTGTGTGTGTGTGTGTATGTATGTGTGTGTATTTAGTGCTTTGTGGGGACTGTGACTGGGACTTGGGAAAGTCCAACACACCCAATTCCAAACCATTGTTTTTTTATGAAGGGATGTGCCTCTCTGACTCCCAGCACTGCTCAATTCCTCTGTGCTTCTCATTGCTATGTTAAATTCAACCCATTTTGAAACCACAGAAAGCCATAGTCGATGATATGTGGGCTGAAATTTTACACCGTCAGTGCTTTAGATGAACAGACACATGCTGTTCATCTCAGTCCTGGCTCTGACCGCACTGCTGTATCAAGACATTTATTTTAGATAAGTAGTTAGCGAAACTTGAGCAGCAGTGTTGGTTGGGCTATGCCATGTTGGCACTGTGATTGGTGTTGGATTGGTGTCTACAGTGGAGTAGAATTGGGTGGCCAGAAGTGACCTGCCTGCCTCCCAGCTGCTTGATTAGTGCTGAGTGGCAGTTCTCCATTGCAGCATGTTCAATATAGCTCAATGCTTCCCACATCTTCTTCTTCACTGGTGCTACAGTGTGTCACCTTATTACGGAGCCCTACTGGTGACGTCCCATATAAATAAAAAAACTATTGCATGGGAATGAGATCAAGTCATGGCCACGACATAGTGAGGCATAGGAATGAGATCATGCCTTACTAAGTCATGGCCACACATTAGGATCTCATTCCCACTCCTCACTAAGTCATGGCCACTACTTAATTATCTTGTTCCCATGCCTTACTAAGTCAGGCACATGCATTATTTTTATTTCTACAGGATGTCAACTTTAGCCAACATTACTAGTCAATTCTATATTTCATGTTGCATCTTTCAGCTTGTAAACAGTGAATTTGTGAAGAGGTAGTGAACTGATACAAAACGTGATACATACATGAAGTTTTATTCCGTTACACTTTTACAGCTAGAGTGTAAAAAAGAACCTGAACTTGATGTCTATTCACACTTTGAAACACATTCTACGTAGTAGAGCAGCACTTTCGCTGTGTGGTGCAGCTGCAACATGGGGGCAACTCCATGTAAATGCCCATGGTTTTAGAATGGGATGTCCAACAAGCTAATATATGTGTGACGGACAGGTGTCCACATACTTCTGCACATATTGTGCCCATACATACTATATGTTCATAGTTCATGAGCATTCCCACCCCTCCATGCACCCTCTTCTTCTCCAGATTTTAAACCTTTTTTGTGCAGCATCATTAAAAATGTAAATCACTCACTGATCTCCTGGCTCTCTCACTGCTCTCCACACCCAGCTACAGTCGTGGCAGCTGTGCAGGCCTTGAAGGTGGTGTAGAGCTTTGATTTGGCTCTGGGGCTGAACTGCAGGGCCCCAGCTAGAGCGTGAAATATTTTAAGATCCAGGACCGGGCTATTCTGATTGGATCCAACCAGGTTCAGAAAGCATTTTTTTGGCTACAATTAGGTTCAGACAGAATTTTCGCACGCTACAGTCATGTTCAGACCAAATGTTTGCCCTACAGTCAGATTCAGAAGACAGTTTTGTCAGGCTACAGTGTACTTGGGTTTGGTTCAAAATTTTTAGGCTTGTTTTAAGCTATAGCCTCAGTGCTGGCACCTGGGCCATGCCGGCAGCTTTGGCTGCTGCTTTGTAGCCAAGCCAGACTGCAGTGGAGAAGGCCACCAGCAGCATGGCTCTGCATGGGTAAAGAGCCTGTGTTTATGGTGCTGACACTATACCAGCTAGAGAGATGGTAAGATAAGCATATTGGGCTGCATTTAAAAAAAAAAATCTTTTACATATACATTGGAAAACCCCCCCATCCACTTCATTAGAAAGACGTACCTCCACTCACTGCCTACTTTATAAGAAAAGCCAACCCTGGCCATTATGAGCTCCACTACCCAGTAGGCCCTCTATGTGAGTGTACAATTACAGACTGTGGCCCATCTGTTTCTGCACAATTTATCAGCCCCCTACCCCATTTATCATTTGTCAGTTTCTGACCACAGGACCTGTTGACTTGATATCATTTGGCAGGTGGATCATTCCAAGCACAGCAATGACACTGGCATTCCAGTGGTGTGGTAGTCTGTGCTGTCACAGAGTGGTTGAGGGTGGTCTGCCACTCACAAATATCCAGCCAAGAGTGGCTCTGTGGTCAGAAACTGACCATTTATGAAGGGCTAGAGGATGGCTAACACAAAATGTACCTTAATTGGTGGACTACAGTCTCTAACTGAACACTAGCAAGGTACAAGGGAGGGGTTTCTAATAAAGTGGCCACTGGGTGTTTGAAATGCAGAAATAGTTTAGTCCACATGTTCAAACGTACTAAGTCCTCAAATCATGAGAAAGTGCACGTATTAGGCCCACTTCCACCTAAATAGTGACTAATTGTTCCGCTGTTTACCATTTCAACACTAAACATCGTGATTAGCCACGGGATGTTCCTCTGAGTGTGTTTTGGCTTCAGGCGGTCACCCCCGGTTGTGATGATGGAGTGGTGAAGTTTTTTGCATGGCGGAGGAAGGGATAGATGGACGGACGGACGGATGGATGGAGGGATGGAGGGACTAGGGGATGAAAGCGGATGAGAACAGTGGTTTAATGAGATGCCAGAGCAGTGGGGGAGATGGTTTTAATTACTGCCGAGGATTGGTCTGGAGGGGTGGAAGTGGGTGGTGAATGTATGTGTGTGTGTGTGTGTGTGTGTGTGTGTGTGTGTATGTGTGTCTTTGGGTGGGAGTTCACACACCACTGCAGGAGCATGCTGAGATCCAATGCCTTTGATGCTCACTTCAGCATAGCGTTTCTTCTCTCTCTCTCTCTTCTCTATCTCTCTGTCTCTCTCTCTCCTTCTTCCCCTTCTTCTTTCTGCTTATTAGATCAGAGCTGCATGATACCTCCCTACACCTTTGTTCAATACCAAGCTTTGGACCGAGAGACGTGAAAGAAAGTGTAACTTCAGTGCCCTTCAAAGAGTCGCTATCAGTGTTGTGGATAGCAAGTTAATCTTCTGTGTATGAGCACTGAAAAGGCCAGCTATTGGTCTCCTGTGCTTGAAAGAATTCTCGAAAGATATAAGACAACTTAGACCAAGAAGTAGAAACACTTCAAAAAAGCGAACCAAAATTAACCGTGAATCAATAGTGTGAATCTCACGTACCATTTGAAATGAATCAAAATGAATTTCTTGTATCAAAAGCCCTTGTTCTCAAATGATAATACAGCTTATAAAGGATCAGCCAGTAGTCACTTTCAGAAAGAAACCAAGAAAATGAAACCATCATTTTTCATGAATCAGTTTGATGTATCACATGTGCCATTTGAAGTGACTCAAAATCAATATGCTGTATCAATAGCTCCTGTACTTGAATTATATACAAGGGGCCAAAATAACTTCAGCAAAAAATCAAGAACATAAAAACCCATATTCACCATGAATCAGTTTTGTGAATCATATGTACCATTTAAAATGAAACTAAATTAAAATCCAGTTTCAAAAGCCCCTGTTTTTGAACAACAGAATACAACTTACAATCCAGAAGTGCAGTCACTTTCAGAAAGAATCAAGAAAAAGAAACCGCCATTAATCCTGAATCATTTTCCTGAATCTAATGTACCACTGAAAATGAATCAAAATGAATCACATGCGCTTCTTGAATCAAAATCCCCTGTATCATAAGCCCCCTAGTTCTTGAATGATATAAAAGAGACCAAGAAGTGCAGTTACTGTCAGAAAGAATCAAGAGTGGGAAACCGGCATTGACCATGAATCGTTTTTGTGGATCAAACATGCTGTTTAAAATGAATTCAAATGAATCTCCCATGTTAACAGCCTTACAAAGGGCCCAGAAGTACAATCATTTTCAGAAAACATCAAGACAATACAACCTCCATTCACAAGGAGTCAGTTTTGTGGATCTTACATACTATTTGAAATGAATCAAAACATGGTCTCAAAAGCCCTGTTCTTCAATGATATTACACAGCTTACAAGGGACCAAGAAGTAGACACTTAGATGTGTAAGGGACAAAGAAGTGCAGTTACTTTTAAATAGAATCAAGAAACTGAAAGCATGATGTAACTTTCATAAGTGACGCCTCATCTTGGATAATCATTCATTTTCTTTTTCTGGATAAACACATCGTCCAGTTATTTGTGACATCGTTAACCTGCTCCTTTACCATTTTCAAATTCCATTGCCTTCTGCTCATGCAGAACAACAGGTAACTCTTCATAATCATTTGGGGACTGAAGATACAAATTGTTCCAGTTCTGAAAGTATAATTTTTTGACAATCTTCTGTTATACAATTCTTCAGCTGTGCAACTGTAAGGGGCCTTCGTTGACGTGTTTTGAGCTTAATATATGACATGTTTCCCGTAGTTACTGAATGATTTATATAGGTTACTGAATCATTCATATTAGTTACTGTATCATGTATAGTATTTACTAAACAAGTCATTATAGATACTGAATAATTCATAGCAGTTTCTGTATAATTCAGAGTAGTCACAAAATAATTCATAACAGTCACTGAATAATTCATAATAGTTATCTATTAATTCACAGTAGTAAGCTCTTCAGAAGAATGCAAGCCTACCTTCGTCAAAAAAATGAAACCAGCATCAACAATGAATCATTTTGGCAAAGTTAATGTACTTTTTCAAATGAATCAAAATGAATCAGCCATTATTCTCCTGTACCAAAAGATGTGCCCAGTCCTGGGCCTGGAGATCTACCATCCTGCAAAGTTTAGCTCCAGCCTTAATAAACACACCTGATGCAGGTAACAAAGGCCTTGAGGGGCTTTTGAATATTAAAGCCAGTGGTTTTTAATCTGAACTCTCCAGGGTGGTAGATCTCCAGGACCAGGATTGGGCACAACTTGCAGCAAGAAGTCCAGTCACTTTCAGAAGGAATCAAGAAAATTCAACCAGTATTAAGCATGATGAATCAGATTTGTGGCTATGTACCACTTTAAATGAATCAAGATGTATCAAATACGCCTGTCCTGTTCTTAACTGGCAACTTACAAATGGTCCAGAAGCCATTTTCAAATAGAGTCAAGAACACAAAGCCATCATTAACCATTAATCGGATTTGTGAATCTAATTAGAAATGAATCAAAATGATTCACACAATGAAGTCACTGTTCTTAAATGATATAAGAAAACTTACTAAGGAGTAATAAGAAGTTACTATTAAAGGAAATAAGAAATACCCCCCCCACCCCATGATTTATAAATTTAATGTGCCTTTTGAAATCATTCAGAACATATCAGGCAGTAACTCATTTTGAATGAGACAGTATGAAGCAAATCATGAGGGACCCAGAAGTACGAAAATAAAACCACCATTATGAATCACTTTTTACCTTTTAAAACAAATCAAAATGAATCAGATAGGCTTCTCCTGTACCAAAACCCCCTCTTCTTGAAATATAACCTCGACAACCTGTACCTAGAAATACAATCACTTCCAAATGAAATGAAAAAATGAAATCATTAAGCATGATGAATCAGTTCTTGTGAATCTAATGTACCATTTGAAATGAATCATTTAAGCTTCTCCTGTATCCTATGTTCTTGAATGAAATAAGACCCAGAAGTACTTTCAAAGAGAATTACGTAGTATTTTCAAATTGAATTAAGAACGTGAAACCACCATGGACCATCAAAATCAATCAGTTTTCTCCTATGAAAATGATTCAAAATGAATGAGACAGGCTTCTCCTGCATCAAAAGCCCCTGTTCTTAAATGATATGACAACTTACTGAAGTCACTGTTAAAAAGAATAAAGAAAATGAAACCGGCAATAAGCCTGAACCAGTTTTATGAATCTCAAGAAAATAAAGCCACCATCAATCAGGAATCACTGTTGTACCATTTGAAATGAATTAAAATGAACCAGGCTTCTCTTATACCAAAAGCCCTTCTTCTTGAATGAATGATATGACAACTCACAAATGACCGCAAAGTACAAACACTATCAAAATGAATCAAGAAAACAAAGCCACCATTACGCATGATGAATCAGTTTCATGGACCTAATCTACCATTTGAGATGAATCAAAATGAATCAGAAGGTCTTATCAGAAGATCCTGTAGGGGAAGGCCTGACGGTTGATTCGTGTGAATCATCTGTGGGGTTGAGTCTCAGCGCCCCCAGCGGGAGGCTGTTGCTCTGTGTTCCTGCGGCCGCCCAGCTGTGGCCCTACTCTTTTGTTGACTTTGAAAAAAGATCACATAGCTTCCCTGCTCAGCGTGAAGGGACAAGACAGAGGAGGGGGGTCTTTGCAGGGCTCTGCACTGGTCAAAATGACACCCCCCTACACACACATACATTTACAGCTAACAAACCCAAAAACTGCCCCTCCTTAATAAAGGAAGAGTGAGCTAATGTTTGCACAAGTGATTCTCTGATTGAGGGTGGAGAAGCACAGTGTGGATATTGTGAGAGAAGCAGTATGAATATATAAATAGATGATGCTGTCAAAAATTGACACAAGATTATTGCTGTTTTAACTTTTCAGATGTAGAACTGCATATTATCATAGCATTTAGATTAGCAACCTACTGGGTACTTTAGGCAGCAATTAGTAGGTGTACAATATAAACTCTAACTTGCCCAAACTTTTGCATAGGACTGAATATATAAAAAGCACATGAAAGACATGAAGTAGTAGCAGTACTTTTATACAATTAAATTAAAAATTACATTAATTGGATAAATTAGAATAAACAGCTCAAGCTGGTTAAGCTGGTGTAGCTTGTTGACCAGCATAGGGTATGTTTGTTTGAGTTTGAAGGATAAGCTGGATCATCTGGTCAACCAGTGTGACCAGCATGATCAATCTGGTCAACCAACATGCCATCAGACCACCTAAACCATCAAACTCAAAAGAAAACTTACTTTATGCTGGTCAACCAGCTAAATCAGCTGGTTCATCAGCATTGGGTATGTTATCGTCTAGTCCAGCTGTCAACCACCTTGACCATCAAGCCCAGTTAGCTGGATTTTTGGCTGGGAGATAAAGCAACACAACAATAACAACGGTGAGAATAACTGGATCATACTGTAAGCACAGTAAACAATCTACTAATGTAGGAGAAAGTTATCACCGTCAAAAAGTCTTAAAGATTATATGTAAAAACGTCCACAGAGGGTTGGTTAAATTTTGGTTTCGGATTAAATTTTGAACTTGCCAGCTTCTATGTGATGCTGATGGTGATAACAGGGAACCGCACCAGCACTAACAAACAAGATCCACATGTAGAGCAGCTTTCTGCGCGTATTTTATGTGAGTTGTCACAGCCACGTCTGAGATGTCACCTTGCCAGACCAGCTGAGCTGTATCACTGCCAGGACTGTAGTTTGCTAGCTATATTAAGGCTTGGCTACAGCTCAGCTAAGGTTGGGCTATGTGCAATATGATTACAAGCAAGCAAATACACCTCCTTGACCTGACTAGTCGGATGTTGGTGGTCCACATCTTTCGTTTTTGTCTTATTTTTTCAGACCTGGAGTTTTTCCTCTGAGCATTTACTGCAGAACAGATAACAGTACATATCAGGTAACATAAGTAGTTAGATTTCCAGTCAGTCTTCCTTATATCATAACCACGACTACAGTTAATCAATATTATCCAGCTGATTTCAGCTCATTGGGAACTCAGACAGTTGGACTGATCTATATGCTCTTTATGTTTGCGCTATATTAAACATGGCACAAAATCAATAGCAATGTTCGGAGCACAGTGAAAACTGGCTAGAACATGCTTTTAGTGCATCTCAAAGAAACTTCGCCATATGAATTAAAGAGAAATTTCGCAGATTATTCAACATTTCTGCATAATTCGATTGTGGATAGATGTCAAATGGGTAATTGTAGAGAAACTGACTCTGATTTATTTACAGTGCTGGTTGTGATGTCTACAATGAAAATATAATATTTTATTAACCATCCAAAACCAAAAGTGAACCTACATATCTTATATACACCAATCAGGCATAACATTATGACCACATCCTTGTTTCTACATTTATTGCCCATTTTATCAGCTCCATTTACTATATAGGTGCACTTTGTAGTTCTACAGTTACAGACTGTAGTCCATCTGTTTCTCTGTATACTTTGTTAGCCCCCTTTTACCCTGTTCTTCAGTGCTCAGGACCCCCCTGGACCCTCATAGAGCAGGAACTATTTGGGTGGTGGATCATTCTCAGCACTGCAGTAACACTGACGTGGTGGTGGTGTGTTATTGTGTGTTGCACTGGTCTGAGTGGATCAGACACAGCAGTGCTGCTGGAGTTTTTAAACACCTCAGTGTCACTGCTGGACTGAGAATAGTCCACCAACCAAAAATATCCAGCCAACAGTGTCCTGTGACCACTGATGAAGGACTAGAGGATGACCACCACCAACTGTGCAGCAGCAGATGAGCTATCGTCTCTGACTGTACATTTACAAGGTGGACCAACAAGGTAGGAGTGTCTAATAGAGTGGACAATGAGTGGACACAGTGTTTAAAAACTCCAGCAGCTCTGTGAAGGTCCATGGGGGTCCTGACCACTGAAGAACAGGGTAAAAGGGGGCTAACAAAGTATGCAGAGAAACAGATGGACTACAGTCCGTAACTGTAGAACTACAAAGTGCACCTATATAGTAAAATGGACAATGAGCATAGAAACAAGGAGGTGGTCATAATGTTATGCCTGATCGGTGTATGTAATGTTGATGATGGCAAAATAGTGATAAATCTGAAATAAGTACCCTATATAACTGAGCCATTAATTGACTTTATCTCCAAACTATCATAAAACAATGTATCATACATCTGGCAGTGTATTTGTAACCATTTCATGTAATAAAGCCCAGTGAGGGAGCTTTCAGAGGCATGAACTGCCTCAGACGCCACCACTGTGGACAATTCGGACTCAGTGAGTTTCTCTAAACTGAACATTTCACATCAAACCAAACCAAATGACTTTGTTTACATCTTAATGCTTTATTTATGCAGAACTGTTTTAAAAATCCATAGAATTCCCCTTTAACTGATATCTGGATCACGACTGGCTATCTATTAGATCCCAATGTGTTAATTATACTTGACAAAGTTGTTTGTCAAAAGAGATGCACCCGCAAGTTTATTCATACAAATTGCAGAAAAAATGAGCTACAAACATGGTGTCACATTATACAGACCAGCCCTGTGCTGCATACTTGTAATCTGAGTTTGTTTTTCATGTGAACTGTACCCTTATCCTTGCAGAAAGCCAAGGTTAAGCCTCTATTCTCTCTTATCACTTTAAGTAAAGACTGCTTTTTTAATGCTGATCTGCGATCATTGCCTTCCGCCCCCGTTCTGGATGCAAACTTCACAACAGACATAACACACTGATCTCAGTTCAGCGCTAAAAGGCTAACCGCCATGTCACAGAGCCAGCTTAGCTTTTATCTTTGACTCACCCTGCCCCCTTTAACTCCCTTTAGCAATGCCCGTAGATGCGAAGCAGGTCAAGGGCACTGGTTCTGATTATGTGTTATCAAGTGTGGAGGAAGCTGAGTGTGCCAAAAACCACAGCACCGCCTCGGCCTGAGGAGAGCGTGTGCTCGAGGAGGCTTTGATGGTTGCCTTTTGTTCGTGTATGTGATGAGAGAAGTGTCTAAAAATGTTGAACTAAGAAGAATCACTATGCTGCTTATCTACAAATGCAACCCAATACCAACTTTACCCCCTGCTGGGAGAAGCCACCGTAGGGTACATGTATTAGCTGACACGCGCGCTACGTTATTGCTGCGTTTTAAACCTGCGTGTGATGCAGTTAGCAGCTTGTATTTGCCTCTGTCACACTCTCTGGGTATTTCTGCGCGAGTGCGGCTAATCAAACTGGCACAGCGAATGTGCCGTAATAGCCAAGTTTTGTCAAAACTGCTCAGTCTCATGCTCATCCCAAACGCTAGCTTTGCAGACAGCATGGCTAGAACTAGTGATATCTGTCATCCGGCCTAAAAAATGGTCTTTTAGACTCATAATAATGGATGCAGAAGCTTCTAAACTTAAATCATTAGACCATACACTGGTCCCTTGGCGCATATCTCCGAAACCACGTTAACTACTCCCTGAAGAACATGTGGTTCAAAGCTCAGAGTGGAACAGGGACAAAATTGAGCCCCATTTGCTCCACTCACTCTCCAGACTTCAAAGCGCTCCTTCATCTCAAATAAGTTAATTGAATTGCACTCTTGGTAAGTACTGTTCGTCATGTTTCAAATATCTTCAGACAATTAAAGAGGAAAGCCGAGGGATCGCTTTGGGCCTGGACAGAAGGATGCAACTTGGTCAGATGTTCCATTTCGCTAATTCTTTCTTTGCAAGTAGGCTAATTCAAAAAAAAGTCCAGCGCTTTCTTTGAACGCAGCCTATGTGCTTCAGCAAAATGACTTCTGTGTCCTATCAATTACCGTGATAGTAAGAGCGACTTTTACATGCAAATTTGTTTTCAGGGTCCTGCTAATATCAACGATCTATCCGACGGAGTGCACGCTGAATTGGCTGAACACATTCAGCCTGTCCGCTATAGTTGCTGGTTTCTTGAAGGATCTTTATCTCAAAGGCCATTTGTTTCCACTTACGAGTTCAAAGAAGCCATTTGATGTTAGTCAAAGCTGGTTAGCATGAAGATAATGCCGTCATTTTGTATTTTTGTAGATTAAAGCACAGAGCTTTTGGTTTATCAGGGAGACTGTGCCCCTTTTCCATGGACTTTTCTTTCTTTCCAGAGAGGTATTTCTCAAGCAGTTCATTGTTTGACCGAGCTGTGCGTAATCGGGCTGAGCAAATGAAATGAAAAAGCGAGAAACACTTCTTAAATGAGAAGCTAATTTCTGTGGTACATCATGTTTGTACAAATTTCCTCAGCCTTTTCGCTACTCAGTTGACAAAGTCTCAGCTCAGAAAATGAAATATGTGGTCAGTGTAGAAATTTGTCTGGGCCTTCCTGTATCTCTCAAGGAAAAATGCAGCGCAATTTTGTTTAGTCTGTTAGACAAACCTCCACAGCAGGCTATAGACTAATCTGATTTCTATAACCAGCTTAGCAATCATGCTACGCTACCCGCACCGTGCCAACTCCTTTGTTCTGTTTTTGCAGCCGAACCCAAAACCCTCATGAATACACGAATGGACCATTTGTGTGAAATACAGGCTTTGTGGAAGTAACTAATATTAGTTTTTGTGCATTCCAGAAAGTAGGAGAAGTAAAGAGATAAAATAAGGATATAATCTTTATGCAAGTCCTGACATCTTGTATCTCCATTCAGATCAAACTGCACTGTTGTTCCTTTTAGAAACTCCTCACGTATTTGAACCTAACTCTCTCTGTCTGTCTCTCTCTTTCTCTTTCTCTCTCTCAGGTGGGCCTGTTTTGAGGCCTGGTGGGCTATCATCAGCCTAGCAGGCAGGGGGCACCTTTACTTTTGGCCTACCACTGCCTCTCTCTTTCGTTTTCTCTCTTCTTTCAGCTCCTGCCTTTGTTGCTTTTTGAACATTTTCTTAAGGCGGGATGTCTGTTTGAGAGAAACTTTTTTTTTTTGATAACTTGAGTTTGGCGGAGGAATCTTTACCAGAGCGAGCCTTGTGAGATTTGTAACAGCGTGAAGGTGTATATTCTAATAGAAAAGTTGCTGTTTGTTGATAGCAGTGTACCAAACCTCAGTAGTGGGGATCCTGAACTGAATGCTAGTTAGCGTGTAGCCATTTTTAAAGACCTCTATGCGAACAGGTTGGTGAAAGCAATGATGGCACGCTAGAGTGTTTCGCTTTAGATCGCAGCTGGGAAACCATGTTGTGATCAAGGCAGGGGTGCCTTTTTGAGCAAAACGCTCTTTTCTCTATATTTACCGTCTTTGAGGTTCCAGTCATGTTTTATTAAATGATAAACACCGGGAGATCAGTGGTGAGAAAATGGCCATGGGCTGTTCAAAGTAGAGTATTACTAAAGGGGTTGTTCTGGTTTTCAAATTCTAATTGGCTTATCTGTGTTTAAAGCCGAAAACCTGATGTACACTGTATCACCAAAAGTATGTGGACACTCATCCTAATTATTGAGTTCAGCTGTTTCAGCCACCCATTGCAAAAAGGTATATAATATTAAGCACATGTAATCTTCATTGATAAACATAGGCAGTTCATTTGGGATGAATTGGAATGTCGATTGCCTCTCATCCAATATCAGTGCCTGACCTCACAAACACTCTTTTTACTGAATGGACACAAATTCCCCACAGACACACTCCAAAATCTTGTAGAAAGCTTACTAGAAGAGTGGAAGCTGTTATAGCTGCAAAGTGTGGACCAACTCTATTTTAATGCCCATAGTTTTGGAATGGAATGTCCAACAACTTCATATACACTTATGATCTGGTATCTCACAATGAGTCAGTTAAAATTGTGAAATATGCAGATGATACCACCATAATAGGCCTTCTTACAGTAATAATGAGTCTAGTTATTGGCAGGAGGTGAACAGATCAGGAACATGGTGCACTAACAATGACCTTCAGCCTCATATATTAGAAACAGTGGAGATCATTGTGGATTTTAGGAGGAAACAGAGTGTAAAAACTCCAGTGCAGGTTTTGTGACAATCAATATCTGTTGTAAAGTCTTTCAATTTTTTGGGAACTTACATTGGGGATTTGTTACAGTGGAGCATTAATTCTGATCATATCATTAAAAATCAAGACAATTTGAAAAATACAAAGTCAGAGTAGATCTACTGGTTAAATTTTATTTGTCCATTATCAAAAGTGTTCTTACATCATCTATCACAGTGTGATATGGAAATATACATATCCAGACTCTAATAAAATGCAAGGTGTTGTCAGTAAAGCATCAAAGATGATTGGAATATCACTTTCATCAGTTGATTCTGCACACATACGGATTCCTTTCTTCCTGCAAATCATCTTTTCCAACCACTTCCTTCTGGTGCTACAGGTCCGTAAGAATAAGACAACCCCCTTTAAGAATAGGTTTTTCCTGCTGTGATAAGATCACAAAACTCTTCTGAGTAATGTAATCATAGTTTATCTGTAAGATCTCCAGTCATTGTAAGAATGCACAGATGAAAATACTATACAATTTTTCATTATTCCCCTATATCAAATGTTGTATATTGTGTATTGTATTGTATATTGTTTACTGTATATGTATTATATTGTATGTTTATGTGTATTGTGCTACAACATCATGAATTACATCTTTTTGCAATGGATATAATTACCACTGACATGTTGTGTGGCAATAAAAGAATCAATCAATGTAGCTGTGATGCTCAGGAGTCCTCACGCTTTTGGCCATATAGTGTTTATACAAATAACTGCACGGATAAAGTTATCAAACCAAAACCAATGAGCTTTCAATTTTATATTGCTTGTTAGCCATAGCCTACAGCCGGTAACAAATTACTGTGCTTGGTGAAAAATATGTTTATTGCAGGGAAGCGAGAAGGTGTATTAAAGGGGAATTCCATTGATTTTTCAAAATTTCTGCATAATTTATTGACATAATCAACAAAGTCATTCAGAGTGGTTTGTTGTGAAGTGGTTTATTGTAGAGAAACATATCGACTCTGATTCCTTCACAGTGGTGGTGATAGAAACCAGGGATTGTGCTGTCTGCAACACAAACAGCCATTTTACTCACATCAGAAACAGTGAACCTACACGTGTCTTCTGAGTTTTTAGATGTAATGTCGATAATAAAAATGGTAGAAAACCTGAAAAACATGCGCATTCTTTGGGGACTGTTTTGCCTCACAGCACCCTGAATGTACATCTCAATCATGACTGTGCTTTTCTCTAAACTTCTCATCTTCTTCTAAATGTCTGAGACATCAGGCAGCAGATTTATATCCATTTTATACAACAAACATGATGTAGGGTTGAGAAGCATTAAACTCTTTAGATGTCTGGGTTCTATCTTTTGACATCTTAATGAACTAAATATACAGAAATTATACAGAGAAATCAGTGGAATTCAAAGTCTTTAAGTTGAATCACTCCAATTTTAAGTAGAATATATGTGACGTATACAGTGATGTCATGCAAAATGATATGCTGGGGTAATTTACATTATATAAAATGTCAATGTGCTAAGATGTAACAAATATACTCAAATAAATGACACATTAAACTGCTGATGCACACCATGTTCAGTGCGGTTCTGGAAAAACATCATGCAAATGACCTGAGCGGCAACCAATCAGGCTGTTGAGATGTGCCTCAGTAACTTTTTCAGCCTCAGTAACTTTTTCAGCCGTTATCCCACTTGATGTGTGCCTGAGGTTTAACACTCAGGCACACATCAAGTGGGATAACGGCTGAAAAAAGGATTTAAAACATGGTACGTTATTATGTTTGTTTATCAGTTTAAAAACTGTTAGGTCACCTTGGGGCACAGAACTAGGCTACAACTCTGCATACAATTTTGCTTGCTGTAATGAAAACGCAGCATTAACTTAAAGCTGCACTATGTAGGTTTTTTTTGTTAAAATTGAGAGAAGTAGCATTACCGAGTCAGGAGAAAAAAACTTCAGAGGCATCGGGTCTGGATGTTGTGGGAGTTTTTCGTACCACATCATGCATCTTTAGATATTAACGTCACATGCACAGGCTCAAAAAGGTTAAGGTCTCAACAATAGTAGATAATTCACTCACATCCTTCGAAGACACATCCTTCACCAAGTTTTGACTGAGTTCTCTGTGAATACTCTTGAACACGCACCCGCAATCATCTGATTCATCCACTCTGTGAAGCACAACCCATGTTACAAAATGTTCTTCCACATATTGTGTGCAGTTACACTTTTCCACCAGAGAGGTCTCCAAATCTCTAAAGTACATAGTTACATAGTGTAGCTTTAAACAGATTTTAAAAATATTATTTTTTCAAAATATTAAGTTAATTAAGTGGCCCTTATTAGTCCCACAATAGGGACTGAAACACCACATACACACTAGTGAACACACACATTAGGGGTCAGTGAGCACACTTGCCCGGAGCGGTGCACAGCCCTATCCTCAGCACCCAGGGAGCAGTTGGGGGTTAGGTGCCTTGCTCAAGGGCACTTCAGTCATGTACTGTCAGCTCAGGGGATCGAACTGGCGACCTACCTGTCACAGGGCTGGTCCCCTAACCTCCAGCCCATGACGGCCCCATGTGAATAAAAACACATTTAGTTTTTTACTTCACTCAAAATACTGTTTTAAAAGTATTTTTAGCAGTTAAGCAATCCTAAAATCTCACATTCTTAGTTTATTGTGGTAATGATTTATGAGCAATTTAAATATTTATTGAATATTTTTTAATATTCTATTTTGTTGTTATTTTATACAGGCAATAAAGATCTCAGTTCCCCATGTTACAGTGATTTTACCAAAAATCGTTATGAAAATGATCATCATGGCCTTTAGTGGCTTATTGCTTTAATAATCACTGACACAGACCTTGAAGGCGCACTCTTCTGACTCAAATGCACATTAAAGTTATGCCTTTTTTTGAAATGCCAGACATCATAAAAGGCCAATGAATCAGTAAACCTCTTTTTCAAATCAGCGAGGGATTACAAAGAGATCAAAGCCGCGTGTCTGCCCATATAACGCTGTACCACTCAACTTTCATCCACAACTTTGATTTCGGCCTCATCTTTCCAGCATGAGACGTCCCCAAATCGCTCCGACGTTTAAAAGCCGAGCGAGGCCGCGTGAAAGCTCCATCGCCCCTAAGACGACACTGATCCGTCTTGTTCACGGGCAGGTAAACAGTGATGGAGGATTTTTTTTCCCTCCAGGATGAAGCCTCTAATCACTCTTAGATCTCAGACATGAAAGCCAGCCAGAGATGTGCCTCCAAATGCCCTTCGAGGTGCCAAGTTTTTCCCTCTGATGGCTGAGGGTGAGAGGGTAAGGCGGGAAAGATGGCGGATGGGGGGTGGAGCCATTTCTCTGGCTTGGGATAAGTGATGGGATAGACAGCATGGTCGGAGGGGGGTCTGGTTTGTGACTTTGCTGCAGAATCTTTAACATTCGAGGCATTAAACTTTCATCAAAGCACGCGGGAAACAAGAAAGAGAACAGGCCAATCAGGAAACAGGCGAACTCCTCAAAAATACAGCTGGACACCATTTTCAAAACAGAGATTTTTGGAAACGGCGAGGCCGCGCTAGCTCTTTTCATCAGCTTACTACTATTATAAACCAACTTTGTTGTAAAAAAGAGAGCCAGTGTGCGTATCTCTTTGCTAATCTCCCACATCAGCAGTCTACTTAAAATGCTCTAAAGGCTTTGAACAGTATTTTCTCTCTGTTGTGAGTCCATTAGCATCGGCTAAGCTTGAACCATGCAAATGCTCACTTAAAACACAAAAGAATGGGCAATGTTGAGAAGAAAAGGAACTTGCGTCACAAGAAGTGCAGCAAAAAAGGCCTAGCAGCGACTAAGAAGCAATAAACAGTGAGATAGGAGATGTTTATGAGCAACTGGCGCATCATCAAAAGCAGAAAGCATCTGCCTTTGACCAGGGCCTACCTCACTGCGACGCTGCCCGGGCTCATTAGGGCTTCGCCTTAAATCTGAGCTTGCAGGGGAAAAAAAAACAGCGAAAAAACTTTTTAAAGCGAGCGGGGAACAACAAATGCGCCAGCTCATTGCCAGATACAAGAGAAATCTCTCCCGATGCACGCCGCCGCCGACTTCCCTTTGAACAGGCGACGGCAAAATGAGAAGTGTTCATTCAGAATTCGTGTCAAAGCCTATTTCTGTGCATCCCACCAACCCGGCTTTCTCTGATCTTGTTTACATCAAAACAAATGATGTACGATGAAAGGAGACAGCTTTGCAGTGCAGGGCGGGGAGGAGGCCTTATTTCCTCACAAAACTAAAAAAGACATCATCAAGTCTCAGAGGTCCGCACAGGCCTAGAGGGTGAAGAACTTTAAGGGAGAAAAAACGGGTCGCACCTCAGTCTACTGATCTAAGATCGTCTGATTTGGTTTTTCTACCATAATAAACTCACAAAGCCCACATTAGAGCAGGATAGAGGCCTGAAACTAAAGCCCAAACCCATGACTTTGAGACCTGACCTGAGGAGGCCCAAATGGTGCTGCTAAATGTGAACTCAAAGAGACTTGTATGCACTAGGAGAGAAGGATTATTGCAGACTCTTAGCTTTGTTATTCAACGCTGGGGTTGAACGTCAGAGAACGTCATGCTGAGAAAAACTGCTTTGAATGATCCAAGAGGGAAATTTGTCCTTTTGCTGCCTATAACCAGTATCACCAGCTGAGTAGCACCACTTGTCAGTCCTGGGATTTGCACCCACAACCTTTCAGTTACTGGTATGCCGCTCATACCACCAGCCTACCAGCCACTTCAGGGCAAAACAGCTATTACTCCCTCTGTGCTAAGGTTCCTCACGCTACTGCTGCTACAGAAACACATTCAGCTTAACAAGCAAGAGGAAAGATCTGCTGTGACCTTTCCACCAACCTAACACATCCCTCTCATCATCCATACCGTGATTGCAACTGATGTACTGTTGAACTTCATCTCCAGCTTAATTCAGAGGCACATTCACCCACTTCTCAAACTGTGGAGCTATAACAAACGCAGCTCTAGACTACAACATGACAAGAGAGCACACAAGAGAGGAAAATGTGCAAGAGTGCACAAAGTCTACTACATAAAAAAGCATACACAAGCAAGTGAAAAACTTTTACCAGCACCCCATGCATTATAATCTCGGTTTAATTTCAGTGATGCTGCCAAAAAATGTGTGGTAAACAGTATCCCATTGTCCAGAAACTGACCAATGATTAATGGGCTAGAGCTTACAAAGTGTACATTGTAACAGATCTGTATTTGTACATCCATAGAGTGGAGCTATAGGATGGGTGTTTCTAATAAAGTGGCCAGTGGGTGGATGTATAAAGTGGGTGTTTCTAATAAAGTGGATTGTGAGTGTAACGTCAGCATAATGAGAGTGGACGTATATTTTCAGTCTTTTCACCACCGCTAAGATCTGAATTAATACCACTTAAGTTATTTTCGTGTATGACAGTAACAGATGTCACAAATTCAGGAATCAGTTCAAAAATAGCTTAAATATACTGACAACTGCACGCACATACACGATCTATCAAAATGTGTAACACAGTTGCACAACAAATGTGTATTTTTGGGGGGATTACATGAAAAAGACGCTTTTCTTTTCGTTTTACTTCACTGCCAGTCACAACAAAGCTGGTCTTATTACTAAGGAAACTTCGGATCTGTATTTAAATGAATAAATATTTGTGTTTTGGCGCCATCTGGTGGACAGAAACTGCTCTGCATGGAGCTCGGCGCCACCTGTGGCTGGAAAAGACTACAAAAAATGCGCTTCACTAACCAAATTGGACAAATATCCTTCCAAAGAAAGTAGCACCTCATCGCCTGCGTTTACTTTGCTTCGAAATAGTCATCCATAAGATGTACTGTAAATACTGCAATTAGATAATATAAGCACACAGCACAAAGAAAGCTATCAAAATAGTTAATTATTTCAAAAAAAGGTGGATGTGATGAAGGGCGCGGAGTGATACATAATTCTCGAGGACACTGTGCAGCAGCTCATGAGGTTAATTGAAAACAGTTCACGGAGAACCGGAGCGAGGTGAGGATGTGTCGTCGAGTGTTATGTTAAACTAGATAAATATCTAAAAGATATTTTTCTTAAATTTACATTTAAAAGGCTGTATATTTTCATTGCAAATACTAAATAAGTCGTTTATTGTAGGAAACGACAGGTCAAGTCCAGCTGTATGCGAAGCTGAAGTCACCATTTGAGGTGGAACGGGAAAATTCGAACAAGGAGCAAACGAAAAAGGCCAACTTCAGCCTCGGTAGTTTTTTCTGTTTTTAAAATCTGTTTAAAGTTTGATACCGCTAGGAATAATGAATAAGAAACGTACATAATTGTAGATGTTTCACAATGAATCTTCTACAACCAAACGTTTTTTGTTGGTATAGTGAGTGGTGTCGTTAACGGTTGTTAACGGTTAGCTAGTGTGCACTGCTAATTCAGTTAGCGTAGAAAAACCTTCCCGTAACGTTAGTTTAACGAGTTTGATGCTGATAGAAATAGTTCACAAGTAATTAAAGTCATAAGTAAAGCCATCGCATGTTGTTTTTAGGCATTGCACCACGATTAAATCGTGAAATCCGTTCGCTGGTTAGCCGTTAATTTAACGGCCTTCAATCCGGTTTAGACCGGATCGAAGTAGTGATGAATCGATTCTAAAAGAATCGGTTCTTTGCCTCCAGCACTTCTAGGAGTCGGGGTTGACTCTTGACCAATCGAAATACCTAGAGTCGACTCTTCGACTCTGGTTTTCATTGTAATTCGCTGGAGGAGCGTTTTGACGGAGGAGTATGAGAGATTTGAGTGAGTTTGAGCGACAGTGAGTTTCAGTTCCACCTTAAATGACGCTGTAGTTACGTTCTGGCACCGGCGCACAATTAACGCAACTGCTGCATCGTTTAAGGTGGAACGGAAAAGTCGCTGAAGACGCTGGCGAATACGAAGCCAGCTTAAGCTTCATGAAAAAGAGGAACGGGATAAACATACACCTGGGTTTTTTCAGAGATTTCTGACTACAGAAATGGTATTCTCAGTACATCACTGCACCCCTTGTGTGAAATGAGCCTAATTTTGATCATATCACTATAATACGTAGATAAAGTTACTTACAACTATTTAGGATGGTTGTATCTCTGTCACCTGCTCTGGTGATTTTTGAGGAGTCGACTCCCACATTTTAAGTGCATCCATTTACTGTTATCATTTCTTTCTAGTTTCCAGGGAAGCTGAGTGTCTAAGGTTAAGCAGCGATGACCGGCCGTGCCAGAGCCAGATCCAGGGGCAGAGCCCGCGGTCAGGAGGCTGTAGCTCCAGGAGCGGTGAAAATCCTTATTAATAATAATTAATGTTCCAGCATTCAGTCAGGTTCACTAGTGCTAAGTGGTATTAATAAAAATGAGCAGTATGACATTCTCCAAGTATGTTATGGTATCAGATTATGTTTAAGTTTGCGTTCATTAAATTCCTGAACCTGTGATCATAGAATTACACCAAATAGTCATACTGCAGAGCCCTGCTAATACCTTCGTATTAGGGTCCTGTTCCCACAGTGTGGAAATTAAAAATACACTAATGGGACGATGCAGGAAGATCTTTTCTCATGCCTTTTAAGTTGTGGCTACACATTAGGATCTTATTCCAGTGCTGTGGTAAGTTGAGGTCATGCATTATTTTTATTAGGAAGCAGTGTCACTAGTGGGGCTCCGTTGCGGAGTATTGTACTGTTAACAACACAGAACACATTACAAAGAAGTAAAGTAAAACTTTTTGTAATAGGCCCTTTTCACAAAAAATGGAAGTACGTAAACGCTGGCTAAAAAAACAAAGTTCCTCTGTTGCCTTACGGACAGTTATAAACCTTAGAAATACAGGCGTTTATCACTTCAGCTCACCACAGAAAGGTGTGTCACTTTATCTTAGTCATAGTTGTCAAGATTGAAGTTCAAGAATGTGTCCAGAACTGTTGGAGAACTAAACACACGACAATGTGGGAGTTCAAAATAAGTTAGGAATATAAATGCTTTGTGGAAAAGCTATCAGTTACATTGGCTAACGTCTTAAGAGTGATAAATCAACGGAGGTGAAAATAACTAACCAAAACGCTAGATAAGCCATGCTGGCTGGAGATGAAACAGTTTGTGAAAGTGCCTGTAGCAGCAGTTTTAAAGCACAACCTGTATGTTAATGTTGGTCAGTAGCCGTGAAATGCTGACACAGAGATTCTTTTCCTCCATATGACAAAGTTTATTCCTTTGCTAAATGCATGGACTCTCTTTTTCGCTGCTCATTGTCAGCTGACAAACCGTTGAAACGGAGAAGTTTGTTTTTGCTTCAAACTCGAACACTCAAGTGAACTGTACACACTCTGCTTATCATCATTGGTATTGCAGAAGCAGTGTTGCTCTGCCACGACTAATTCAAATAGAAAAAATGAAATGTGAAAAGGGCCCTTTAGTTGTTAGAAATTTGTACGGTTCTTTCTAAACGTTCTTAGCTACTCAGCAGACGACATACATTGCAGTTATTTGTCAGGTCTTTAAGCAAACAGAAGGATAAAGCAAACAAATCAGAATTAAACAGCTTAAAATATTGGGTAACAGGGATGCTATTGTTGTATGAACATGACACAATGCTCATTATGAGATATGTTACTATGAAATAATAAATTTGAAAAGCAGCATCATGTCAGTGTCTTAGAATATTGGCATAGATAGTATATCATCTAGCATTAGTTCTCGCAAACAGTGGAATTGGCATTTTGCTTTTCACAGGTGAAGTAATGGAAATATGTAGCAAGTAATGGTTTATGTACACCCAGCTGGGTGACCTGCAGTGTTGCGCTGGTTAAGTTCATGGTTATGGTCATTCTTAGTTAAATGCCTGGTTATATTTGGTTTGTAATGTGTAACCCTGAATTATACCACTCGTGAACCTGGGTATAGCTGGAACAGTTGCCTGCAGGTTTTTGGGCTGCTCAGGTAATGAGGTGTTCAAAGTATCGTGATTTAAGTTTTACTGAGTGTAAATTCTTATGCAGCAACCCACTCCATCTCAGGAGGAGGCGAGACCTGTCCTACCCCCCCCTGCTGAGGGAGAACTTGTGGGAAGGGGAAGGCAAAAAAGAGCACCAGGAGCGGTGTCAGCCGAAGGTAGCTAAAGTGCACCAATGTTCTAATGTTACTACTAACGCGGTCCTTTAGATTGTACTGAATGTTGTAAATGAATATTGTAAATCTCTCCCTACTGTTCCCTGCTGACTCAGCATAGCACAACTACACATGAAAAGGCTTGGTCTGCATTCACAAAATGGATGTTATTTGGCGAGTCATAGCCTTACTGTTTGCTGCAGTGAAGTGTGGTAAAGCTAAACATTTGCTTACTCAGTTTTTAAAGGTTTTGGTTGTTTACTTGATAATTGGCATGATAGTAGATAACGGTTCTTTATTGAATTGCATTTTCTGTGTGAAGGAAATGTAATTTGTTACATGTTCTTTCTTGTTTTGTTTTTCCAGCTGTCTTCCAGATTTCTGCAGGCTTCCAGCAGGTTAAGATTGGTGAGAGGGGAGGGCGCAGACGAGATTTTCACGATGCTGGGGTCCACACTCGCCAACTCATGGAGCATGTTAAGGAGTCTAAGACAGGTCAGTGTTCTGTTTTAACAAGTGTTTTATTTTATTGGGATGTGAAATATGCTGATAGATTAAAGTTGTCATAATAGAGTATGTAATAAGGAATAAAGCAGAATATTCATCTCCAAGAAAAAAGTAGCAGAGAGAATATAAATTGTAGATGGTTCTGCTTTTAATTTTTGTTAATAAGTCTGATGAAAATTACACATGTCCATAAAACATTCAGTAATAAGAGTGCTTTTGTTGTTTAGACTTTTGGAAGGAGATTTAGGTTTAGACAGTCACAAGCATATGTACAGCACTTTGTAGGCCTGTGTGTTTGTAAACGTCTTGTCGTTTTTAGCATGAAGTGTCTTATGTTCTTGCATGTTTCGTATTTCAAAAACAACACATTTGCTGAGGCTTGTTATGGTTAACTTCCATTTTGAGGCTCTGAAATGGGTCTAACAGGCAATTTTATATTTTTCCATAGGCATGTCGGGCTCCCCAATTGAGCTACGGGCTAACTTCATGCGCTTGCTGTCCCGACCCCAGTGGGCTCTGTATCAGTACCATGTGGACTTCAAGCCACCCATGGAGTCTCGGCGTCTGCGGTCAGCTCTTCTCTTCCAGCATGATGAAACGTTGGGCAAAGCACGTACTTTTGACGGAGCCCTACTTTTTCTCCCTCATCGACTTCATAACACCGTAAGCTCACACACAAGATTGTCATACAGCACTTAAGTCTGCGTTTAAAAGCTGTATTCTCAGAACAGTGGCTCTGTACAGAAACTGATGGTGCATGTGTTTGTCTATTTAGGAGACAGTGCTCTGTAGTGAAACCAGGCATGGAGAGAGAGTCCAGATCACAGTCACACTGACCAATGAGCTGCCTCCTTCGTCTCCTGTGTGCCTGCAGTTCTACAACATCATTTTTAGAAGGTAAACATAGGTCTATGTAGCAGTGCCTAAACGCCTTATTCATTTGCCTTATGTGGTCATCAACCTTCTTTTTTCTTTCTGTAATTACTGACAATCAAATGTATCTTTGTCACAGAGGTTATTTGTGTTTGCAGGATCCTGAGGATGCTGAACATGCAGCAGATTGGCCGTCATTACTACAAGCCTGATGACCCCCTCAACATCCCCCAGCACAGGTGCTGTAGCGCCGTGTGTGTGTGTGTGTGTGTGTGTTTACAGTTTATATAAAATGAGCTGAGTTCTTAAAGGGTGGGATGCATGATCCTCAGAACCCTGGACCCCAAGGACTGGAGTTGTTGATGCACTTTACAAGTGTGTGCCTTTTCTGTCTTTTCTACCTATGCAGACTGACCATCTGGCCTGGGTTTGTGACCAACATTATGCAGTATGAGTCCAGCATCATGCTGTGTACTGATGTGAGCCACAAAGTTCTGCGCAGTGAGACTGTTCTTGACTTCATGTCCAGCCTGAAGCAGCATTGTGGAGACCAGCGCTTTCCTGATGCCTGTACCAAAGAGCTGGTGGGCCTGATTGTTCTCACAAAGTAAGAATCTTTGTTTTTCCATGCTGCTTATTATTAATGTTGGACTGCTAATGTGTGTAATCTGACTTTGTACTTTGACATTTATAGGTACAATAACAAGACATACAGGATTGATGATATTGCTTGGGATCACACCCCCAACAACACCTTTAAGAGGGGAGACACCATGATCTCCTTCAAGGATTACTACAAGACGGTAGAGATGTTACATTGAGACTTAATTTGTCTGTAGCAGCTATTCGTTTCTATAACATGTCTGCTTTTTTGCCTTTGTAGCAATATGGTCTGGAAATAACAGATGGGAACCAGGTTCTGCTGGTCAGTCATGTTAGGAGGATGGGCCCTGCAGGAGCACCTCCACCAGGACCAGCCTTGCTTGTTCCAGAATTCTGTTACCTCACAGGTCAGACTACACTTGAGGAGCAGGAGACAACGACACTCAAGCACAGCAGTTTTTCTCCTAAATGCCAACCAGGTTTTATAACATATGGATAACATGGTCATTTAAACCCATTTAGGTCTGACGGATAAGATGCGCAATGACTTCAACATCATGAAGGATCTGGCAGCTCACACCAGACTGACCCCAGAACAGAGAGAATCTCGCCTCAACAGATTCATCACCAACATCAGCAGGTGAATGCAAGTGCATGCTCGACCATTTTGACCTTGACTGTTTGTCACACTTTTTCTTTCACAATCACTGCATATCACAACCGCTTGTGTAATGTGAGTTAGAAATGCTATTTTCTCAGCTCTGTTTTTCTTTTACTGCTACTGCCAGTAGAAGGCTTTCCTAATTATTCAGTTATGCAATAGCATTACTTCTTAATCTTCGTGCTTCTCATGTTCTTTCTCTCTTTTAGGAATGCTGAGGCTCAGAATGAGCTCAGCACATGGGGCCTGAGCTTTGAGAACAAGTTGCTGAGTCTGACTGGAAGAGTTCTTCCTACTGAAAGGATCATTCAGGGAGGCAGGATGGTAAAGGGAGCCACTGAACACGCATGCACACAGTTTTTGGTTTCTGTCAGTCACCATCAAGTTGAGCTTGTTTGTCTGTGCACAGTACGAGTATAACCCATGGGCTGCAGACTGGTCTAAAGAGATGCGAGGTGTTCCTCTGATCAGCAGCATGCCTCTGGAATCCTGGATGATGTTTTACACACGTCGTAATGGTGATGTAGCTCACTCTTTGCTGCAGACCCTTAATAAAGTAGCTGGACCCATGGGCATCCGCATGCAAAGAGCAGTCATGTGAGTCACCATGTTTGTGCATTTCTCTGTGGTTTTCTCTGTGCTGTGTCTGGAAGGTTTCCTCTGGTTTTCTTTGAGCAGGATAGAGTATGAAGATCGACAGGAGTCTCTGTTGAGAGCGCTGCAGCACAATGTGGGATCTGGGACTCAGATGGTGGGTTACATACTGTCCCACTCACACAGTGTGGGAAGCAATGTGAACTTTATCACGATGTTAGATTTATTTACTTTT
This sequence comes from Colossoma macropomum, assembly GCF_904425465.1. Classification (NCBI taxonomy): domain Eukaryota; kingdom Metazoa; phylum Chordata; class Actinopteri; order Characiformes; family Serrasalmidae; genus Colossoma; species Colossoma macropomum. The sequence continues at coordinate 6,101,127 of NW_023494793.1, read as the reverse complement.
TGTTCAGTGCAGACAGTGAAAGTAGAATGTACCAAAAAATAAAAATGTTGGGCTGGTCCAAATCATTCAGATATTTGTGTATTTGGTTATTTTGGTGTTTTGTTTCCTTGGTGTATGAAACCTTTCTTTTGTTAACTTTTTTTTGTTAAAACTCCAACTGAATTCAGTATTTAAGTGGATTCCAGACAGTTTTTAAAATTAGGGGCTCATTTAGCACTGTTTTAAACAAAATGTTTTATCATAAAACCAGGAGAAAATGCAGTTACTTAGCAATGAACGTGATGGCGGGACATACCCATTTAATGTTAGCTGAAAGGTAAACGGTCATGCTCTCCCAATAATTGCTCAGGTCACCCTTTATCCTTTGAATGACCAAGGCAAGATAAGTTTCATTCTGTCATGATACTTAGACTTTTGCACGACACAATGTCATATGACACAGGCACAATGCACTTGGACCACATTGTCTTCAAATAATGTAAAATATTTGTTCAGCTTCATGCATGTTGTGCTGTACTGCTAGGCCTAATTATACAGTTTCAATGGAACATGCAGTTGATGGGTTCTTTAGGCACGGACAATATCCACAACGTTCTGAGGATTATAATCTGCCACAATAATAATAACTTTCGAACACTATTTAGTTGAAGAAACTGAGTGCATGCATAGTCACTTGTTCAGCTGTAGAGGGCCATGTAGCAGAGCTGAGAAACAAACAGTGATAGCAGGCTTGCTCGGTGTATTTGATGCCTATAAAAATCTATCCAAATTTAGTATAAAACATTAATTTGCCAGGTCATTAATCCTCAATAAAATTTGTTCACCTGTCGAAGTTATTTCACTCGTGGTTGATATAAACTTGGTGCACCAAGTTAGTGGAACATGAGCTTGCCTATCTGTTTAGTAAACTTGCTACGAAAATACATTGTATTTTGTATGTTTGGTGTCTTCTGTCTAAGTAAGCAAAAACATCTGTTGCAAAATAGGGTGTATAAATGTGTTTGTGAAAACAAATATTTTAATAAAAGATTATGTATATAAAAATTAAGTAAAAAAAATTAAAACTTGTACAAAATGTAAAAATATTAAGTACATAAGATTTAGTAATTCTTAGTTATATGGAAGTATTTTTTATGAGTAATAAAAATTAAGTAATTTTTAATTTTCTTATATTATGTAAGTATAAATATTTGAAGGGTAATTTTGAGAATGAGTGCGTAACTGATTTGACTGTGCATAAAAACACTTTCTCAGGCCCTCAGCCTTTAATATCTTTCTTGTGGTTGTGTAGGTTGTTGTGATCCTGCCCACCAACCGCAAGGACAAGTACGACTGTGTGAAGAAGTACCTGTGCGTGGACTGTCCGACTCCCAGTCAGTGTGTTGTGTCTCGCACCCTCAGCAGACCTCAGGCCCTCATGACTGTGGCCACTAAGATCGCCTTGCAGATGAATTGCAAAATGGGAGGAGAACTGTGGAGCGTCGAGATTCCAGTAAGACCCTCAGATGCTTCCTAATGGTCTATTGTGTTGCTGCAGGGGCAAAAATAGCAGTGAAATCCAGGGTCTCTGCATTGTTACAAGTGTGCATTTTAAACGTCTGAGATGAAGAAATAATCAAGCAATGTATTATGAAATATAGTGTTAAGCAGTTAAATCTATTTTGAAATTGTTAATAGGACAAAAAGGTAAAATAATCTCTAGGACTGTTAAGTTTCTCCCATTGAATATGATGCTGTTCTAATGTGTATTTTGGAGAGCATCTAAAATGTGTTGGTTTATTCCGGTTTTGGTCTGGTAAACCATTATGGTTTTGGTTTGTTTTGTAAGACCACTTATGCATTGAGGTATCACTGGAGCATAGCGTACCCTTTTTATCTCTTTCAGCTGAAGCAGCTGATGATTGTGGGCATCGATTGTTATCATGACACTGCTGCAGGAAAGAGATCCATTGGTGCGCTGGTGGCCAGCCTCAACCAGAGCATGTCCAGGTAGTTAGAGGATTTGATGTTTAACTATACAGTGAAACATTTGTCTGTAGGATTATTTTTTGTTTAGGTGTTTAACTCATGTGCATATTGCTTCTCTTTATAGGTGGTTTTCCAAGTGTGTCTTGCAGAGTCGTGGCCAGGAGATCATTGATGGACTCAAAGTGGCATTGAAGGGTATGTGATGTAGTAAGAACACAGCATACACACTGAATTGCATTGTCAACAAATTTTGTGATTTGTCTGTGTGAGTATAGGCACCATTGGTGAAGTCTTGTATGTACAGTCAACCCTTGGCTTTTTCATTAGGGATGGAAAACGAGCACCTTGCCTACTGGTTGTGTGTTCATGACATGATTCTAGTGTGATGTGCTTTCACAAGAGCATTTGATGACTGGGAATCTTTACAGTGGAGCCGTATGCAGTTTTATCTGGTTGAAGTCTTAAATTTTATGTACGTTTACTAAACTCAGAAGTTCTTGCTTCCCTCTGTTACCCTAGGCAACATGGTGTTGCCAGGAAATTGAGGTTAAAGAAGTTCCAAGTAGGTTGTTAGGATATTTCCATTTGCATGCTTAATAGCAGTAGTGATGTAACAGTTTTCCATCCTTACAAATATTATTCTAAGTCATGTTGCTGTCTGTCTTCTCAGCTGCTCTCAAGGCCTACTGGAAGTACAACAACTGCCTGCCATCACGCATCATTGTGTACAGAGATGGAGTGGGTGACGGCATGCTGCAGAGTGTGGTCAACTATGAAGTACCCCAGATCATGCAGTCCATCAAGACCATGGGCGAAGACTATGCGTGAGATTTGCATCTCAGTAGCACACAGCTTGTCTGACTTTGAAGAGGCTTCTCCATCGAAATGCGTTCTTTCTCCACTGACTGCCCCTCTTCCTAACTCCCCTTGTCTCCCGCAGGCCCAAACTGACAGTGGTTGTGGTGAAGAAACGCATTGCCTCCAGATTCTTTGCTCGGATTGATGGCAAACTGTCCAACCCTCCTCCTGGAACAGTCATCGACACGGAGGTCACCAGGCCTGAGTGGTGCGTTCTGAGAGTTTGTTATGATTGACGCTGGACCTTTTGTATGTGTGTACCATTGTATTTAATATTGAATTATAGGATGTAAAAAATCATGATTTGTTTGTTTTCGCCCCAACAGGTATGACTTCTACATCGTGAGTCAGGCAGTGCGCATGGGCAGCATTTGCCCCACTCATTACAACGTAGTGTTTGACAGCAGCGGACTCAAACCAGACCACATGCAGAGACTCACCTACAAGCTCTGCCACATGTACTACAACTGGCAGGTAACGGTCTTCCCTGCAATACTGTACCTAGGAAACTCCCTCGCTGTCCACTTCTTAACAGTTCTTAATACGGTTGACTAATAGTATTTCACTGTGCACCGCTCTGCTTGTCTCCTGGGCTGCATCCAGATGGCATACTGCCATTCTAAATATGTTAACAGTAAATCAGCTTTAGTAGTTTATTTGTGCAATACAGTAGATGCCAGGAGCCATGTTGGAAGTAAAGCAGAGCCCCAAGCACTGGCCATTTGTTGATTCCCTTAAGATGGTATTTTTCACATGTAGTGAATTGACATCTCATATCTCCTTTCACACCTTTTTCCAGCCCATTCATGTACTGCATCTAAATGTGGTACGATAAGGAAAAAGCTATAGTACATTTTCCCATTAATTTTTCTGTGTGGTTAATTTAATTGAAAATGTGGATGAGTTAAACACTTCAAATAGAATTATTAAGGAGTACATGAAATGTCTTTATTAATGCCAGTTATTTAATTGTGCACCTTGTAGTTCAGATGATTTTAGAAAAGTAGACCTGGACAGGGTTTGAAAAAAACCTGCTTCAGAAGAGGCAATGACAAGTGAGGCAATTGTTTTTAGCATTCCGGCTTTATCTCATGCATTGTGTTTTCTCTCCTCAGGGGATTGTGCGAGTGCCTGCGCCATGTCAGTATGCCCACAAACTGGCCTTCTTGGTGGGCCAGAGCATCCACAAGGAGCCCAATGTCAACCTGGATGATTTTCTGTATTACCTCTAAGGAGAGTGACTTCATCACCTGTTAACCTGATTCGTTGTTAATCATAAGTTCGGAGAACAGGATTCTGTATAATGTTTTTTAATTTTAGTTTTCCATTCGTTTCAATGAGCATGACAGTTTTTCAGTAATGAAAGTAACATGGGGCACTTAGTTCTTAACGCCTTCAGAGAGAAGCAAGGTTTTGTTTGTATGGCCTTGAATTGTTGATTTTGTGACGCTTTGGAGACTTCTACTTTGTCATGCCTTCGTTTATTTTGACATTTTGGATTACTGCCTTTTACGGTCTTGAAATGTTTCAGGTCAAGCTGTTTTTGTTACTCTTTCATGTTACAAGAAACCTATTAAGTCTTCCTAGAGTTTAGAGGCAGAGGCTGCATCCAAAACCATGTACTACTGTGCCAAATGGTATGTTGAAATAGTAGTCATTAGTAGTTCATTCATTAGTGTACTATGTTAAGTATGGTATAGTTTTAAATGCAGCTACAAAATGGCCAGATCTGATGGCAGGAAAAAGCACTTGGGTGATGGTGAGGGTGGGGTCATGTAAGTAGTATTGGAATTTGATTAAATACTTAAATGCACTTCATTCGTTGATTGCACACATTTGTCCCTTTTTGTTCTTACTGCAAATTAAAAGTAGCTACTCTTCTGTTGGAATGTTTTTCCACATGTTTTGCTATCAGTTTTGTGGTATATGATGGGCTTCCTGATGGTACACAATAGTATGTCAAGTCATTCTGCTAATTGTTCAGTTGGAGAGGGTGTGATTTTAGGTGTGCACAATCAGAGCATGAGTGGCAGTGGGCTGATTCTTTGTTTTAATCTCTTTTATTTTTGGTGCTGTTGTAATGGTGTTTTAAAATCTCATCACAGACAGGACAAACATGGAACAAACCCAAATGCTTTTGGTTGGCCTCCCGTAGGGCTGGGCGATAAAATGATAACGATAATTATCGCAAAATAACTTTTCCTCGATAGAGCGATACGACATGTTCGATAAAAGTTTGATATAATACACACACTCACACTTCCACCAAAGCCTTGGTGGCGTTTTCTACTGCAAGGAAAGCGACACTACTCTGCTATCGCCAGGAGAGGGTGCACTTCCGAGTTTTTCTACATGATTAGAGAGGGAGGGGGCGACGAGTAAGATGAGTCTTTAGCAACGGCTGAAACATGGAGTTATACATTCCCTGTTTGAGTGGAGCGAGTGTGAGTGATCAGGTCAGTGGTGTAACTATACTGTCCTACAGCGAACTCACCTCTTTCCTAACATCCTAACCAGCTTTAGCAGCATTAAATCACAATCCTCACAACTACAGCGATGTTACAGCGCTCAGACAGTCATATTTAAGTATTAGTGCATTCCCAATCAACAAAAGTGAAAGAAAGAAGTGCGTTCATGTAAATTACAGCCCTGATTTAAACAAAAGTAAACTGAGGAAGCTGTGAGGCACCATCTTTCCAGGCTAGCTGTTTTTAGCAGCTGGCTAACTTGAAGCAGCACTCAGTCACTCGCACAGCACGGCGAACTGATGATACTGTAGTTAAAACACGACACAAGCACCGCTTTCAGTTTAAACGTACCTAAAAAGAGGACTGTCTGGTGTTAGATATATTGAGGTTCACTCCTTAAACTACTACGATAGTATAGAGAAATCCAGTTGTCGCTAGCTGGTGTCTGAATATTGTAATGTCATATGTAACGGGGTAGCCGAGCGCTCAACACCAGCTAAAAATAATGTTTTCTTTATTAAATTATGACTATTACTAAATAGCCATGCTTTTCCAGCTGGTAAAAACAGCTCACCAGAAACTTTCTCCCACTCTGCCATGACAGATTTGTGAAATGTTCCACTGTTGGTGAGTATTTGTCGTGTTCCGACCATAAAGGATAGTTTAAAACACCAATTAACCACCCAGGAGCAAAAATCAGCCTTCTAACTTGAAAGAAATAATGATTTGACATTTATTGTGGTATGTATCGATATCGAACGATATGAATTTTGATTCGTGATAACATTTTTGGCCGTATCGCCCAGCTCTAGCCTGCCGTATCTGTGCCAGAGAATGGAGCAAAAAATGCTCGGGTTCATTTGGCTTGTCTGTTGTTTTTCTGGACATTCTAAGGACAGGTGTAAACAATGTTTGATATACAGTATTTGGTTTGTGTACTCTGGCTTTAACAGGTTTAGGCTGGACAGCTCAGAAGATAACAGGTTAGCAGGCTCCTCCAGTGCTAATTACATGTACTGATGCATTCACCCTAAGTGCAGCATGCAAAGCACAAATTGTTATTTGAATGTCTTACAAGCTTCAAATATGCAATTTGAATATGGAATTTATGCAACAGCTGCAATAAACACAGTGTGGGCCAAGGAGTATATACTGCTATCCCCATCAACACCAGGCCTCCAATGTATTATGAATAAAAAAACAAATCTTTTCATTCCAGCTAAACACTTACTGGTAACTGTTTTAAGTCCAACTTCTCAAAAGATGTCAAAAAGGAAAGAGTCTTCAGACGCTGAGTTTGTTGAAGAGGTAAAAAGGCTTCTTTATTTCAGCATCAAGTGGCACAGAGAGAGACCCAGCTGCACAGTGTTTGAAACAACAGTTTATATACCATTTATCTGGGGTAGTTTGATATCTCCCCCACCTTCTCAAATTCTGATATTAGCTCATTCTCTAATAGGTGCATCTCTTCGTCCATCAGTTTGGCTATTTGCATGTTGAGCTCACTCCTACAAACTGGTTTCAACAGGTTTTTACCAGTCTGCTTTACCTTTCAAGGTCAACTTGCCCCTCTCTTCACTGGGTCAGTAGGTACACACAGGCCTCTCTGTGAACCCAGGGGCTTTCCAGTGTCTAGAATCTCCTATGCAGACGGACCAAGTCCTGCCCTTTGAGAGAATTAATATCCTTTGTTAGCCAATACTACCTATTTGGTTATTGATTACAATATCTAATCCATCTGATTACTGATTAAGGGAATATTTATTCAAAATCTCAGTCAATACCATGCTGTGGTAGCACTGACTTCATGCAAGCCCCAGGGGTGGAAAATACTTTGGCATTTGTACTTACTGTACTTAAGTGTTGTTTTGGGTGGCTGTTACTGAAATTGAGTACTTGTACAGTTACATTTCCATGAAGGGAAAATACTGTACAAAATATTTTACTCCTTACAAGTGACTCATAGCCACTACATCAAAAAATAGTTGTTTTTAATATACTTGAGTATGTTCCAAACAGGGTTGTCCCATCCTGGTCCTGGAGTGCTACCACCCTGGATAGCTGAAATCTAGCTCACTTGGCTCTAATGTTCAGATGCCTTATATATGTATTTTTTTATAAAGCTACTCCTTGTCCAGTCTGCCAGTAGCCCTTCTAATCAGTGAATTCACCTACTTGCATAATTGCTGACACAGGTGTTTAGCTGCACAACTGCAGCTTGATCTCCATAGGAAAAAAAGCATTGACCAGTAGAATGGGACACAACTGCACATGAGCCCTAAATGTCACCAGGCCCAAGCCAAGCATCAGCTAGAGGGGTGTAAATCCCCCCAGCATTGGTCTGTGGAGCACTGTAACATCCAATTCCTTTAGGATGAGCTGGTGTGTCCAGAACTAATCCAACACCAGGACCTGACCTCACTAATGCTCTTGTGGCTGAATGCAATCAGATCCTCACAGCAATGTTCCAGCATCTTGTGTAAAGCCTTCCCAGAAGAGTAGACACTGTTACTGTAGCAAAGGGAACACAAAGGGGACTCCCTATTAACACCCTTGACACAAGAAACACTGGATGAACGGGTGAAAAAAATATATTGTAACAGTGCCCTGTAGGGGGCAGTGTTGCTTCATTAACAGCTACTAGCACTGCTCTGTAGGCGACTCAGCCCGTCTTCAGTGATGGCAGAGAAGGGAAAAGTTCAGCTCCTCACTGCTGGGCTCTAATTACATTTAGGGCATCATCTGCTTTCTAAGAGAGATATGACAATTATTTATCATCACCCACCCCTTCAGTGATAAGAAGCTGTAGTCGGCTGTTCACCAGCTTCTTGTTCAAATTTTCCCGTTCCACCTTAAATGGTGCAGCAGTTACATTCTGGTGCTTCAGGTGTCGATACTGCTGGACTATTTAAGGTGGAACGGGAAAGTTAGCTAGCTAGCTACCGAGACATTAGCATGCTTTTAGCGATTTTTATGCTTGTTATGAAGAAAAAGGCCATAATACATTGAAACAACATTAAACTAAGAAAATACAATGGTTATTGTAATTTTTAACGGAGAAAATACTCACATTTGTGGGTTTCTTTGGTCGCTCGCACAGCCATCTTGCCGGTATTCCTTTTTTTCCCTCATAACACTTGGCCTCTGAAAAACCTCTGGAGGGCCACATAGCTCTAACACTCAGCCCTACCCCTCTATCTCAACAAACATTGGGACAGCCTACCCTAGAAAACCATGCTTTGTTCTAGTCAGACAGCGGCAATCCTGTCAGTGTAAAGTGCACAAACATGCAGCGGTTAAGAGGTGAAATCCACCATTCTTAAAAAAGTAGCATCAATCTGATTGTAAATCTAAAAACAGTATTTTAAAATGTGTTTCAACAGCTAAGTCAGCACTTAAGCATGCTTAGTTAGAACAGGAGCAGTTCGTTCTAATAAACAAACACCATTTAAAAAATGATGATGAAACTATGCGAGGTAACGTTTGCACAGATCAAAGTTAAAAAAAATACAAACGTATGCAAGAATGTAGAACAATGCCAACACGGTAACCTCCAGGCCACTTCGAGAACCATCTATAAAAAAACAAACATTTTGTATAAAATGGCAAACTGGTGCTAACAGATAAAAGAGACCATAAACACCAGGAACATAGTTCTTACCTGGACATTCCCTTACTGAGACTAGCCACAAGGGCAGCAATGGATCTCTTGCCTGCAACAGTGTCGTGGTAGCAGTCCATTTTGAATGGACTAGGGGCTTACTAGGAACTCTCAGCAGGAAGAACTCTTCCAGTCAGGCTCAGCAGCTTGTTCTCAAAGTTCTCATTCTGAGCCTCTGTATTTCTGAGAGAGGGAGAAAGAGGTGAGAGAATGCGAGTGAGATGCAAAGAAAAGAAGAGATTAGAGATCTACAGAGAAGTGCACAAGCATGGAGACTCACATGACCACTCTCTGCATGCGGATGTCCATGGGTCCAGCTACTTTATTAAGGGTCTGCAGCAAAGCCTGAGCAACATCACCGTTATGACATGTGTAAAACATCATCCAGGACTCCAGAGGAATGCTGCTGATCAGAGGAAGGCCTCGCATCTCCTTAGACCAGTCTGCGGCGTTCAGGTGCAAGAGATGCAAAGAAAAAAAGTGAATTTTAAAAAAATGGTACACAAGGCTACTGCAAAGTAACAAAGAAAATTAGTCTAGTTAGTAAAACTCTGGAGTAGTGTGAACTAGATAATCTGCTTATTACTTGCTGATGAATCTGTTGAGGCGAGATTCTCTCCGTTCTGGGCTCAGTCTGGTGTGAGAGGACAGATCCTTCATGAGGCGGAAGTCTCGCACATCTCATTTGTCAGACCTGAGTAGATTTAAATAGGCATCATTTTACACAACTCATAAGAACAAGATAGAATTTAAGTGAAACTCTGCTGTGTTTCTGAAGGGTCTTGATTGTTGGTGTGTTCTGTAACAAATATACTAAATCTAGTCATTGTATGTGGTAAATCTCATTCTGAGACTGTTGTAAGAATATTATAAGATCATTATACATTTTTCTAGACATTTATCCTCAGTCATTATATCTAGAAAAAATATGGTAGATCTGTTTTTTTCGTTCTGTGTGCTTAGCAACAGATAAGGTTTGACAAGAAGGTCATAAATGTTAGCGAACACCTACATGATTAAACCATCGGGATGGTTTTGCTGAATTGCACACAGTTCAGGAAATCATGCTGGGTGTGTTTTGTAATGTTCCATGCTAAATTATGTCTAAGCAAAAAATGCCATTGGAACAGTTACTTTCTATGTTATCGAAGAGGTTATCGCCTGACCTGTGAGGTAGCAGAATTCTGGGACGAGTAAGGCAGGTCCCGGTGGAGGTGCTCCTGCATCTTCCTAATATGACTGACCAGTAGAACCTGGTTCCCACCTGTTATGTCCAGACCATATTGCTGCAAAGCCACATAAGCAGAAAAAACACGTTAAAGAAACATCTCTCCAACAGACACACGACGTGCTGTTACAGCAACTCTACCGTCTTGTAGTTGTCCTTGAAGGAGATCCCAGTGTCTCCTCTCTTAAAGGTGTTGTTGGGGGTGTGATTCCAGGCAACGTCATCAATCTTGTATGTCTTGTTGTTGTATCTTTAAAATATGATGTCACAGCGTGGATTCAGGCTGTATTAATCAATATTTCAACTGAGAGTTTGTAAATACATTTTAACAAACATTGTGGAAAAGTATGAGATTTCTTACTTGGTGAGAACAATCAGGCCCACCAGCTCTTTGGTACAGGCATCAGGAACACGCTGGGTCTCCATGATGCTGCTTCAGGCTGGACATGAAGTCAAGAACAGTCTCACTGCGCAGAACATTGTGGCTCACATCAGTACACAGCATGATTCTGGACTCGTACTGCACAAAGCCAGGCCAGATGGTCAGTCTGCATAGGAAGGAAACAAAAAAAAGAAAAATGCACTAGTCCAGGAGTCAGTTTAGTGATGTCCCTGCTCAACCACACCTACTAAATGCGGTAGTAAGTAGTTGAATCAAATGCGATTAAGCAGGGAACTGTGAAGGAATAAGCAACACAACCGATGACCACTGAACTGGTCATTTCTAAAAAATCTTGAAAATCGTACACATGCCGACATAGAAACACTTCTACAACACGTGTGCTGGGGGACGTTGAGGGGGTCATCAGGGTTGTAGTAATGGCGGCCGACCTGCTGCATGTTCAGCATCCTCAGAATCCTGCAAAACACAGAACAGCTTCAGTGAGTAACGCAGAGGGTGAATGAGTTCACATGATTACCTGTTAATGAATACTGTGTCTAGGGACGCATCGATACAATTGTTTTCAGACTGAGTACATAGTTTTTGGTACTTGCTGATACCAACACCATAAGGAGCAACCTATTTAGAATTAAGTAGTTGTTAGTGTTAATGAGAGAAATCTGCCTTAACAGTTAAGTCATTCAAATCTAGTCAGATTTCAAATGACGTGCATTACCTAGCTATGCTACAATATTTACCTTGAATCAAATACCGCTGCAGTGGCGAAGTGTCAGTCTTGTTTTGTTTTTGTTTCGTTTAATACCTGCTCATATTATGCTCTTTTAACAACAGTCTCTGTAGCACAGTGACAGCTGGACTCATACCTGCACCTAAGGAGCTCATTTGTTAAATTGTATGTCTTGTTGGATTCTTTTGTTTGTGGGCTGGATGTCCTCTAAAGCCAGAAACACACTGGATGATTTTAGAAATCTTTTTCTTTGGTGACTCGCACTGCATGTTTGAATGGACCACTGTTTACGGACAAAGCCTATGATTTATATGCTCACACCGTACAAAAAACCATGCTACCTGAAACACAGTCTCTACAGCTTTGTCTACTGACAATTATCAATAAAGTTGTTTCATTAAGAACAACACACTGCGTGTTCAAGTGCTGAGCAGAAACGCTGAGAACCTGTGCTACAGCAGCTTTGCTAACTTGTATCACACTGTGCACTGAAACTAAAACCAGGTGGTGATGTACATATGTAGGACAATGTGGTCTCTCTACAGCCTATCTTACAATTTTAAAAAGTCAATGTATAAATGTTTATACCTTGCAATAATTTTCAGTCAAAAGTCGACATGTGGACAAATGTCGACTTTTTTGCCTCTGTTTTACTAGCCTACGCGTGTCCACCCATATTGCGGAAGTAGTTGTGGTTTTGTTTGTGTGTGTTTAAAAACAGGCTAAAATTGCAGAAGATACTCCTGGTGGGAATTTGCCAAGGCAGAATGTTTAAAGTGACCAATGACTTTGCGTCCAAATGCTGTTGGTCAGCAACACTTCGCTGTGTGCGCAGACCCTCTTTCAATGCCAGCTTCAGTCATTCATTAGTGCAGCAGTGTACACTGGGCTTACATCACATTATCAGGCGGTATTGGAATATTTTTTACAAGTACAAGTAAATGAGCGCGGTATCTGGCAGATACCCAATACCAGTATCGGTATCGATGCATCCCTAATTGTGTCAACAGTTGAAGAACATTGCATTACTCCAGTAGGAGTGGTTTTTTACAGCTGCTTTATTCCACATTCCATTAAAGCCTAATTTATTAGGAAAATCTGTTTCATTTTTGAGAAAAAAAGAAGGGAAATATTCCTGTAACTCCGTAGTTGACTTGCTTGTACCTTCTAAAAATTATGTGGTAGAACTGCAGGCATACAGGAGAGGAAGGAGACAGCTCATTGGTCAGCATAACTGTGATCTGGACTTTCTCTCTGTGTCTGGTTTCACTACACAGCACCGTCTCCTAAAGAAACACACATCCACTATCAACCTCCACACAAAGCTGTCTTTCTGAGAGAGAGCAGTAGTTTTTTTATGTTGTATGAGGGGTCATAAGTCTTGTGTGTGAGCTTACAGTGTTATTAAGTCAGTGGGGGAGGAAAAGTATGGCTCCATCAAAACTTATCGTGCTGGAAGAGAAGAGCAGACGTCGAGACTCCATGGGTGGTTTGAAATCCACGTGATATTGATACAGAGCCCACTGGGGTCGTGACAGTAAGTGCATGAAGTTCGCCAGGAGCTGAATTTGAGAACCTGACACTCCTACTAAACAACAAAGAGGCACATATAATAATAATTATCCATATTACTACCAAAAATACCATTATTCTTTATCTCACTGTCCCCTTTAACTCTAGTTGGAACACATGCATGTGCACATTGGTCATAGTAAAATTAACAGGCATGTGGAATTAGGGTTTTGTGTGTGAACATGTCTTCTATCACTACATAAAAAAGCCCCATGTTGTGTTGTTATACACACCAAGATCATTTCTGAACAAATGCGAGACAGTTTATTATTGATTTGTTTCACCTGTTCAAATATAAAAGGGGAATGCTGTGCTAAGTATATTCATTTGTATTTGTTTTCTTGTTTAAAATGCTATCGACAAACCTACAGATTTTCAGCTCTGTTAGATCAACGTTTTTACATCTAAACATGTGACGACAGCACTGACAGATCACATTGCTAAAGGAGACAGGCACATTAAACGGCAGAAATAGCTACTATTGCCCCAACATCAAAGGGAGGATTTTTTGTCGTGTTCCATGAGTTGGCGAGTGTAGCCTCCAAGTCTCATCTGCGTCCTCCTCTCTCTGTGGACTTCACCTGCTGGATACCTGCACCAATCTGGAGGACATCTGGAAAAAACAAAGATACAAGGTGTGGAGTTTTGCAATTGAAAGTTCAAAATATTCAATTGAATATACAGTATTGCCAGGCTGTATTCATACTTGGGCTGCACCATACGGACAAAACTGTGATTATACTGCAATGTAGTTTGATTACAGTATAACTTACAATACATTAAAAATGCACTACTCTCTATTTTTGTAAAAAAATCTTCTTATACATTTATTTCTTATTGTTTTTTGGTGAATCTTACTCAGAATGCTTTACATCCCTATGTAGGTCTGTGTACGGGAGGACAGGGGTGGAAAACGTACAGAGAAAAACTACTAAGTGAAAATTGGACCATTGTGTCAAAATCTTACTCAACTAAAAGTGAAAGTTTGTAGGCAAAAATGTAGTGAGAGTAATAAAGTATCTACATGTAACGCCTTTTCACAGAAGCCATTAAATGAAATGTATGCCTGTTTTGGAGGACCTTTTTTCAATAATGTTATAGGAATATATTTTGATGTAAATATGTATGATTTACAAAACCAGAAGTGAACAGGATTTTCATCTTTGCAAGTGAGCAAGCAAGTCGTGAAAGCTGCAGCTGTGCTGTTCGTTTTACCTCGGCATGACTGTCTTTGTGGAGAGGTGTGAATTGTTTTCACAGCAGGCAGTTCTCACCCCTCCCTTTTTACCCCTCATTGCTCACGAGCAGCTCAACACAGAGTCACAGCGTTACACACACAGAGACAACAGTGTTCTTGTTAATCAGAGCTACAGGGCGTTTATTTGATTGGTGGCCGAGACCACTAAGGCATCTGCAGAAAGAGGTTAAACATGCTCAAGTATAAAAAAGTACATGTTTTAATAAATAAATGATGTGTAGGTAGTTTTCTCTAGTTTGCCCCAGCTGTTTTAAAGCTCCTAAAAGGTTTTGCCCTGCAATTTTATGTAAGGGTGCCTTGGGATGAAATTAACGTAGAAAATTATATTTTTTTTCTTTGGTCATGTATGATGCGGTGACTAATAAGTGTTACTATCACAAAGAAAAACGAGCATCGTTATGGGCACTTTCATTTTACACTGAAAGAAATTTAATTGGATCTTTTAATAGAAACAATAAATTAAAATGTATGAGAACAACAGATTGAAAAGAGAATAAGAGGAAGTCTCCTGGCCTAAATTAAATTGAAAGGAGTGAAAAGTAGTTTTTCTTCTTTTGGAAAGTTAACTGAGAAAAAAATACAAGTGTTCAACTTCAATAATACTTGAGCAAAGTACAAATCGTCCAAAACAGCATGTAAGTACAGTCGTAAACTGCCTGCCTGTCATTACAGTGATGTAATGTTAACCCAGAAACTTTTAGAACCAAACAAATGAAATAAGAATATAATCTAAAAAAGCGTCAATGTGATGTGATTAAAGATCAGCCTGCGCTATTTTTGACAAACATGATTTTTTTTTTTGTTGGATCAAGTAAGACTACCAACTACTGATGAACTTTAGGATTCTCACCTTCTGCAGAAATCATCTGCCTTCTTTGCCTTGCAACATCTCCCTCAGCTGGAGGCAGAGCAGCATGAGGAAGTGCAGGCTGCAGGAACAAACACTCAGCCATTAGCTGAAGAAACGAAGGCCTCTACACAACTGAGGGTCCAAATGTCATCAATTAATCCATTTAGCTGGACCAGCCAGACCATCTCCTGAGAACAATCTGCTTTATTTATTTATAGGTTATGATCATATCAGATATGAGTATAAACAATCAGATATGAGTAGAGACATCAGATATGAGTATAGACAATCAGATATGAGTATAAACATCAGATATGAGTATAGACAATCAGATATGAGTATAAACATCAGATATGAGTATAGACAATCAGATATGAGTATAGACATCAGGTACAAGTATAGACATCAGATATGAGTATAGACAATCAGATATGAGTATAAACATCAGATATGAGTATAGACAATCAGATATGAGTATAGACATCAGGTATGAGTATAAACATCAGATATGAGTATAGACAATCAGATATGAGTATAGACATCAGGTACAAGTATAGACATCAGATATGAGTATAGACAATCAGATATGAGTATAGACATCAGGTATGAGTATAAACATCAGATATGAGTATAGACAATCAGATATGAGTATAGACATCAGGTACAAGTATAGACATCAGATATGAGTATAGACAATCAGATATAAGTATAAACATCAGATATGAGTATAGACAATCAGATATGAGTACAGACAATCAGATATGAGTATAAACATCAGATATGAGTATAGACAATCAGATATGAGTATAGACATCAGGTACAAGTATAGACATCAGATATGAGTATAGACAATCAGATATAAGTATAAACATCAGATATGAGTATAGACAATCAGATATGAGTACAGACAATCAGATATGAGTATAAACATCAGATATGAGTATAGACAATCAGATATGAGTATAGACATCAGGTACAAGTGTAGACATCAGATATGAGTATAGACAATCAGATATGAGTATAAACATCAGATATGAGTATACACAATCAGATATGAGTATAAACATCAGATATGAGTATAGACAATCAGATATGAGTATAGACATCAGGTATGAGTATAGACAATCAGATATAAAACATTCACTGACCATTTTAAATGGTAACATAAGGTATCAGCAAAAATTGGTGCCGTGTTTTCATAGCAACAACAGGGTTTCCACTCTTTTTGGAAAACCATTTTCTGTGACTTTCCCTGGACATTTTCTGTGACTTACACACACGACAGCTGATATCTGCTGACATCCTTAAACACCCTTTAACAGCCCCGCACTGGTCAGTCAGTGCCTCACTCTAAGAAGTGACTTATATCTCCATTTATAATGTTACGTTGTGTGTACGTCGGCGTGCATTTATGTGCACTCCAATCTCAGCGGCTTAAAAGCCCAACTTAGGGGTGGGCAATATGGCAAAAATATCATATCACGATTCTTTTCAGGACACTATACAGATCACGATACTTTGACACGACCGATGATATCCGCAATACGCTCACAAAAGCATACTGTGTATCATGATGATGGAATTTATCATGATAACGATAAAATATCATCACATTGCCCACCTCTAGCCCAACTTTACACTGTCAGTTTTCTAACAACTCACAAATATTTCCAGGGCATTTTAGCAACTGTCTCGTTTTCCAGGTGACACCATCTGTTTACAGTTCATAGCCCAGATTTGTGGAAAAATGGGTCGACTTTCAGTAGACAAAAAATTCAGAGTTCAGCTTCTTCTATTACAAGGGTTTAAAATTACATCACCCATCTATTTGACTGGAAAGAACACAGTTACTCTCATACGACACCCATCTTTTGAATGTAGCTTATGAAATATGATAGTTATGAAGAATATGACGAAGTGCGTTTTGGAACCACCGGTGGTCTCAAGGAGTTTAAGAGGTTGACTTGTTGGAGTTGGATTTGCAGGTACACCCCTCTCCTCATCCCTCTTTGTGGATCTGGGTTGCCAAATCCCGTATTTGTAAACCAGTTATCGACCTGGCAACGTTTCCTCAAATGAATGAAATGGATCGACGGTAGATGCATGCTCCTGCAGATTAGTTTATATTTTAAGACAGAGATTAAGATTCTTAATCTGTAATCGTGTTTTAAATGGTTGCCTCACTTCATTTCATCGTTTCATTTATTTACTTAAATATGTATAATATTGTTATGTGTACACAAAGTATTCATTAGACAAAAAAAACAAAACAAAACATGGACATAAGGATGACCATGGTGATAAAGAGATTAATACTAAGATCACTAGTTAAAATGGTAAAATCGTACTGAAAGGCAGGTCAGTTGCAATAAAAAGAAGCCATCCTTCAGTCAGAAGCCAACTTCAGCTTCGTAACTGTTTGTGTAGGCGTTTTTTAAAGCTTTGCTTTTGAGATTGAGGTTAGTGTTTACATCCACTCATATTGAAGCACATGGGAAAACCCCACAAAGAAGGAATACAAGCTATTGGCCTGTGTGTGTGTGTGTGTGTGTGTGTGTGTGTGTGTGTGTGTGTGCGGCGCTCAGCCAGTGAAGCAAGAAAGGAAAGACAGACAGGAGGAAGCATCTCTACTGTGTAGATGTGGAGGGAGGAGTAACGTTAGAGCTTCCCAACCCACTTCCAAACCTAGTTTATCGATGAAAGACACATTTTAACCACTTTATAAATGCTTTTCAGGCGTTGTTGGGCTTCACCTTCGTCGTTTTCCCTCCTCAGTGGCTGCTGATGTTGGAGATGGACTTTTCCATAGAAGTGAACGGGCGCGTCCTGTCAGCACTAGATAACTCCGTTTACTGAGCTCAGCTCCCCAAAAGGAAACTGTAATGAGGGACCGTCTGGCTGATTTGAACGCGGTGAGTAAGTCTGATAACTTCTCAGCGGTCAGAAAGGTCAGAAAGCGGCACTTTGTGGTTTATAAACCGTTTCATTTGCTAGCCGAGGCTGCTAAGCTGGTCGTGTTTAGGTGGCGCTAACTAGCGCCGTTTTTACGCAGCTCAGCCTCGCTTCCCTGCGCGCTATCTTTGGGAAAAGTGTGTGAGAAGTTGATGCGTGGATCACAGAGGCTTGTATACAAGTCTGACATGAGCAACTTCTGCTCGGTAAAGGTGATATATCGCTCATAAATATGATATTTCTATCATATTTGTACATTTGGACAGTTTCTACAAAGTCTAAGGCCGTTTCTCCCCAGCCTAGTCCTTGTGGACCAACATACGGTCCACATTTCGGCCCTTTTCCACCTCTTAGCGCCACTTGACCGTTAAAGGGGAACTCCACCGGTTTTTCAAAAATTCTTCAAAATTAAATAGTCGAGATGTAAAGTCATTCCGAGTTGTCTGGTGTGAAAAACTCCGCTCTAGAGAAAATTACAGAGTCAAAATTGTTCACAGTGGTGGTGATAGGACATTGTGACCCCTGGTTCCTATCACCAACACTGTAAAGAAAGCTGAGTCTGTACGTTTCTCTACAACGAACCACTTCACATCAAACCACTCTGAATGACTCTGTTCACATTTGAAGGATTGAATTATTCGGAAGTTTAGAAGAATTGGTGGAACTTCCTTTTAACTACTTTAACTACTTCACTGTACAGAGGTGTACTAATAGATCGCTGGGGTTTTAGGAATGCACCGATATGGGGATGGTGGGCTGATGACAATGGTCGATATTTTTCATGTGCGTATCTGCCGATACATAAACATTTTTAAAAACGTAGAAATTGGTAAACAAATCTATCTGGATTAGCATTACACTGAATGTAAGAGTTATTAATAAAATGTTATAAATCCAGTAAAATAAATAAAATGTAGACATTTTAACACTGTAGCCCAGCATCACCTAAACACTCTGGTCTTTTGGAGTACAATAAATAGAAATATCGGGTTGAAATATCAGTTAAATGTAAACGTCTGTCTGGTACTGATATTTTTTCAGTAATTATCTGCCGATAGCAGTAAGACTGTGATATCAAGTACACATGCGATTGGTCTGTGAGTCTCCCAGGCCGCTAAAGCAGTACCGTAAAGGCTAGAAAAGTTACGCCGATTAAAATAGGACCACCCTGTCGAAATTAAATAATTCTCCATAGTTTATCGGTTATAGGTCCAGGTCCGCATAGGACAGCGTCTGGTTAAAGATTTTTTAAGTGTTCTTTAGTAAAGGCATTGGTTCTATTTAGAACCATGAGTTCTACATAGAACTTTTTCATACTTAAATGGTTCTTTGTATAGTGAAATGGTTCTTCAGATTGATGGAGAATGTGTTTGTATTTGGTTTTGACAATGGTGCTGTATGAAAATAGTAACAATAGAAGAACCCTTTTGGTGCTATACAGAACCATTTTCAAAAAGGTTCTAAAAAGAACCATTCCTATTACTAAACAACCCTTGAAGGGCCATCTTTTTTAAGAGTGTAGTTATTATCGATAGGGCTGGATATCGCTCAAAATATTTTAATACTGCTATCAATACCAATACCTTGACTTCAGTTCTGACTTCTGACACTTTTATGATACTTTCTGGTAGATTACAAACCAAAAGTGCATACAAAAGCAAGTATGAGATACTGGAGTTTGGCATCTGTGCTACAAATCGCAATCATATAGGTATATTTATAGATATTTATAATAATATAGGTTTATTTTTAAAGTAAAGTGGCATTGGACAAATATTTAGATTTGACCGATGTTTCATACTGATATTTGGTGAAAATATACAATAACTGCGCTAATCCTGGTAGCTGTAGTCTCAATTTCCACATTTTCTAAGTGTTCATGTATCGTCAGGATTAAATGTGTCCTTGAAAAACATTGGATGTCGACATTGACCCACAGTTTCCATATCGGTGCATCCCTGGTATGTTTAAGCAGTAGAACACAAGAGGGAGTGTGTTATCGCGAAATACCATCACGGCTGTGATTTGGTCGCAGGCATTTAATATGTTTTAACGTTAGCAATTCCTTCCGCCAAATTATAGTTTCTTAACAAGCAGCTTGTTGCTACGTCACAGAAATGAACTCCGCTCACTCGCTGCACAGCCTGCGGACTGAGCGATAAAACTGCCACAATATCAAGTTTAGTTCGGTTTTGTCTTTTTTGCCAGATCAATATTAATGTTGTTTTGTTCCAGCCAGTCTGTAAAGCATCTTACAGCTCATTTAGTTTGGCGAATGGTATTGGGTTCATTTCTGGCTGATTCCAGGTTGTTTAGCTGTTCTTCTGTCACAGCTGCCGACTGAAAAGCTGCTCAGTGGTGATGACAGTTTGGGAATTTAGTGTTGTCTCATCTTCAGAGTCTGACCAAATCGGGCGTCGGTCAAATCTAATCTTAAAAGCATCCATTTTCTGTTTGTGGCAAAGTAAGAAGTAAAAACGTTCAAACGGCTTGAGCGTCTCCTACAGCTGTCAAAGTCGTTGCTTAGCAAGGGCATCTCAGCAGAGTGATACAGTGGTTGTGAAAAAAACGTGATGTTATGGCGAAACATACATATGCAGTGCAATTCAGCCAGCCAATCAGCAGTCTAGATTTTGGTGCAAGCTTGCATATTGGTTCACAGATGCTTATAAGACCGACTGCTTAGATTCTGAAATTTAGTACTGAATGACATGGAATCTTTTTATACTCTGTAGTTTTGGTCAAGATCATAAAAGTACTGCATTTTGATGCCCAGCCCTGATTATCACTGCTGTGTTTTTGGACTATGTGATGTATATTGCTGGTCAACACTGGTGTGCCGTGATATTGACACATGCTGTGATGTTTTTCAGCTTTACCAGTATTTAGAAATATATCTGATAGATAATGAGCATTACATCATGGATATAAAGAAGTAGTGTCAAGTTGCCAAGTAGGTTTTGTTGCTTTTAGTTAATTTAATTTAGTTAAATCTACTTGGGGCTTAGTGCTGTTTGCCTGCCAGGTAACTGTAATGTTTGTCATTTACTGGAAGCTGCATATTTTTTTTAAAGAACAGTTTAAAATTCACAGAAATTAAATAAGCAGAAAGTTTCCTTTCAGGAAATGGGCTTTCTGTCTGTTTAGTGTTTACCGTACTGTGTGCACTGCCCTTTGTGAATTTAAGATACCAAAATGGAAGCCCATTCCTGTCCGGTAGAGAAGAAAAAACAGCCAGTATTTTTTTTTCTTGTTCATCGTTTCTGGCAGCATTATGTCAAAATGTTAGTTAGAATCTCCAAATAACTTTCTGAAATTATACCCAAGTTTCTCAAGATTTATTAATCTAATTGAATTTCTAGTAAATAAGTAATTAATTTGGGGCAAAAAGTCATTATTACAAGATACTTAGTGATTATCTCAACATATTAAGTAAATATTTTAGGACAATAAGTCATTATTCTGACTTAATAAGCCAATATTTTGAGACTTTATTGTCCTTTTTTTTGAGACCTTTGCTTTCTACTGTCTGCCCTGTTTCTCCCTCAGTGTCCTCTTTTTTGAAAACCAAAATATTGTAACCTTAACTAAGTCAGTATAATGGCAAATTAAGTCATTGTTTCAAGATACTAAGTCAATATTTTGACATAGTGCTGCCAGAAGCAGGAAAGGAGGAAAGAAATGCATTTATTTTTCTCTTCCTGGCGGGAATAAACTTCCATAGAAGACAATGAACAAAACAGTCCAATCAAGAAAAGCTGTGTCAGGTTTGTAGATGTTCTTTTAGCGCACAGCAGCAGCAATTAGGAAGAATGAGCTCATTAACTTTATTAATGCTAACTTATTAACTGTATTAGTACCATCTTAAATGCCATCTGTTACTATGATAGTGGAAAATATTGTAATATTAAATAGTGAAGTGAACTCCTGAGCTGCTTCAGTCACTCAGACTCCATGGTTCACCCCCTGGAGCCACATTCAGATGTGCTTTCTGTAAATGGCACTTTGACGTTTCCGTAAACAAGAGCACATGTATTCCATATTTTATGATATGATGGACTAATGACTAATACATCAGTTACTTCCTTTAGGGAAGGACCGGTGAGGAGGAGGATGGCAGCGTCACTGTTTCTGTGGACCAAGGAGGCTTCATGGAGGACTTTTTCAGGAAGGTAGTGCTCCAGCTTCTTCAGGTCCAAAATGTCTGTCCTTTTAACTTTTTGACACGTCCATACTTATTTCAATCTTCATTCATTTCTCAATTCAAATTAAATCAAGAACAGTGTCAGTTCTGCAGCATTTGCACTCAAATATCCAGTACATAAAATTCAGTCAGTCTCAGTCAGTGACCATAGTTGGGTTTTTGCAATAATTTTATTTAGATGTTATTTGTAATTTTATTTAAATTCTTTTTGTTTGTATTTGTTTATGTTCAAAAAGCTGATTATGTATAACTTTGTTTATAGTTTATCTCTGATGTGCTATTATGCGCACATTGCTAGCTGTGCAATGCAGGATCTTGATAAACAGACATATTGTTCCTCACCAAATAGGTGTGTCAAAGAATCAGAAGTGCAGATCTTGTTCTCAGTTCTGATCCAAAACACGATGATTCCCATTTAATCAAGAATCGATCAGCACTGGGTGCCGCTGAAGTTTGTGTCGTGTGTTTCAGGTGGAGGAGGTCAGGAGTGTCATTGATAAAATCTCCTCCCAGGTGAATGAAGTGAAGAAGAAACACAGCGCGATTCTTTCAGCGCCAAATCCTGATGAAAGTGAGTCCTTCAGACACCAAACACACAATAGGGGAGACCAGGTATCGTTGTAACATGGGGAGAGTTGTAGTAACACCACCAATTTCACCAGCCAGAGATTAGATAGGATTCATATGATCATTTCAGTTGTTACCCACTTCCACCCCGATCCCACATGGTGGTTGTCAAGGCTGGAAACAGGCACATGCAGATTCTATAGAGACAAAATGGATTTTGATGTAAAATTTTTTTTTTTGACCAGCACTTTTTTGTTTAGTACTTATACTATCACAGCTAAAACCATTTGACTTGTATTAGATTCAACTGTAGTTTCTCCGGCAAAATATGATGCATTTTTCCGCTGCTAATTTCAAACCACTATGCTAAGTCAGCTAGCTATACAATGGCTGACAGGGGTGGGGTGGGTTGTAACACATCTTTGAAAAATGTTTCCGCCATCCCCTTACGTACAACTTGGAACATTTTACTGATTTTAATAATTTTATAGAATGCCTACTCAGAAAGACTGACAGAGGTGTGCCAGACGATGTTTAACAAAAGCAAACGATGGAGTCACAAAGAAGGGCAATCAGTCAGATCAGTTGTAAAGGCACATGGGATCCACCATGTGACACTGAGCAGATACTGCAAATCACTGCAGAAGCCAAAAGACCTGGGATTCAGTGATCTTCTCAGTGTAGGTTACTGGAGCAGCAACAGGCTTTTCTCTGAGATGCAGGAGGAAGTGTTGGCTGAACGTTGAACTCGGGCAGCAGACCTGTATTATGGACCAACTCCACATGAGATGTGGCTGGTTGGAGAGTGGAGTAAATTTGAATACTAGCACAGGTGCCAGACAAACTGAAAAACCTTTTGTATCTATGTACTCAGGTTTTCTGCTCCACTTTTTTTTAGATCAGAAAATTTGCATATCATGTGGCAGTAATACACTATATTGCCAAAGGTATTTGCTCGTCTGCCTTCACACGTATATGAACTTGAGTGACATCCCATTCATATTAAAACCATAGGGTTTAATATGATGTCGGCCCACCCTTTGCAGCTATAACAGCTTCAGCTCTTCTGGGAAGGCTTTCCACAAGGTTTAGGAGTGTGTTTGTGGTGATGTAAGGCTTGGATGCAGCTGCTCAGCCATGGAAACCCATTCCATGAAGCTCTCTACGCTGTTCTTGAGCTAATCTGAAGGCCACATGAAGTTTGGAGGTCTGTAGCGATTGACTCTGCAGAAAGTTGGTGACCTCTGCGCACTATGCGCCTCAGCATCAGTTGACCCCGCTCTGTCATTTTACGTGGCCGACCACTTTGTGGCTGAGTTGCTGTCATTCCCAATTGCTTCCACTTTGTTATAATACCACTGACAGTTGACTGTGGAATATTTAGTAGCGAGGAAATTTCACGACTGGACTTGTTGCACAGGTGGCATCCTATCACAGTACCACGCTGGAATTCAGTCTCCTGAGAGCGACCCATTCTTTCACAAATGTTTATAGAAGCAGGTTTTATACACCGGTGGCCATGGAAGTGATTGGAACATCTGAATTCAATGGTTTGGATGGGTGAGTGAACACTTTTGGCAATATAGTGTATATAACATGAAACAACCACAAACATGGGGTGAGACGCATTGTTCTGGGTTGTTATTTTATTTCAGTAAGCCTCTTTTTGAAGCATATTGCATGGTGTGGTCTCTCATGTCTAATTGTTACAACTTACCCCAACATGTGTTACAATCTACCCTGGTAGTGGGGTAGGTTGTAACAAAGGAACACCATGTATTTGACATCAACTCATGAAGTCTGTGATATCCTTCCTGAGGATTGAATTGAAGCCAATATGGGTACTTTGTATAAAAGTTTGAGACCTCTAGCTCAAAAATTCAGTGAGATACAGCTGCTGAAACAAAGTGTTACAATCATACCCGGTCTCCTCTATACACCAAACACAATGTTACTTATTCATCAGATTGGTTTAAAAAAAGAGCGCAGATTTGACCACGTCTCATGATGTACAAACTACTCTGCATCTGATTCATCAGGTTTTCTTATGACATGGAAACGAGCGGAGATTTGAGCACAAATGGTGAATCAGCTTCAGTGCAGTCATGCAGATGTTTTGGTAGGAAGCCAATAAAACAACAGAATTCAGTTGATTTAAATAAACAAAATGTCGTAAGATTGCAGGAGGGTGTGATTGTGTATTGTGAACATTGACCTAAATTGACATGGAGTTGTTGCAGCATTTGTTTATACCAATGTGCATGTAAGTACATCCACTTTTGTACTGGATTGCCATGTGCAGAATATTTTTTTTTTTTTATTTATTTTTAAAAGCTCTTATTGTTGGTATTATAGCTGACATTGAAAGTAGTTTTAGCTAGTTAAATTGACTAAATTGGGGGAGAAATTTGGGGAGAATTTAGAATTTAATTTTCTTCAAACTTACAAATCTCCTATGGCATCAACCAAAGAACCTTTTTTTAAATTTTATATATATATGTATATTATTTACTATATATATATATTATATATTTACTTTATTTTATACTTATACTGAATACACAAATGTAAGTGGAGGAACTATTTACACAGTAGTGAAATACAGACAATAAAAATAAGCCGTAAACAAAATCCCAATGATGTTATTTTAGCCAAAGAATTTGCATGTGGAATTTTGATAAAAACATAACATATTATCAATATAATTGTGCATATAATCAATATAATTAATTCTACCGTTACAGAAAATGTGCGTCGAAACAGTCTTACAGCCCTACCGTACAGTTTTCTCTGTACACATGCTCTGATTATGTGGTGCAGTAACTTTCCATATGGGTCGATATAAAAAGTGAATGCTTCCTGGAGATCTGAAAGGTGGTACCTGCTGGTTGTTTTAGTCCATTGTTTGAGCACACATGTTGTGTGTAGTCCAGTGCCATCTCCTGAAGTGATTAATTACATAGAGAACATCTGTTTGATTTGTTTGAATGAGGCTCATTGTGTTGAACTGGTTAACGTGTCCTGGCTTTGCGTCACAGCGCCACTCTAAAGCAAATGCGCAGCAGCTCAAGTCATTGTTTTAAATGCAAGCTTGAGGTACAGCAGGAAACCACACATCACTCAGAAGATACAAACACTCACACTGGGCACTTCAGGAAGCGTGTAGGAAACCTCTCCCTTTCCCCTCCAAACGCACTCATTCACATGCTTTAGGATACTTGTTTATATACACATCAACACATCAATCGATACTACACATAATCAGTCAATAGTATGACTAATGCTCTAGATTATATTAGTAATTGAATAATCTACTGATTACTGTAGCAATTAATGAGTGTCAGGTTTTTTAAAAGGGTCAATTATAATGAACTTGAACAATAATAAACCATGTATAGACCTTTAAAGTGATAACATTCACCATCAATTTATATTGTCAGCATTACATATAAAAGCTTGGTAGGTGCGTGTTCCTTAACTGATAGTCTTGGTTTGCAATTAAAATGTGTTTCTACAATTTATGTTGTAGTACCAAGTCAAAGTAAAGAAAACTATCATTGCCCATCATTACTAATGTTGGAGCACCATAAGGATGCGTCTGGATCTGACTCATTGCTCAGGAACTGAATCATTTTATTTTTATAAATTCTGATTACTCTGTGTTATTAGATCCGTTAATAGATAATGATGACATTAATCTATTTCAGCAGGGTGTTAAAAGGCTAATAAATAGGTGTGGCCAAAATGCTCTCATCACCAATACAAAGAAGACAGAGGAGATTATTTTTGGTCTCTCTTCTGATTCATATCCACCTCCATTAAGAATTCATAGTCAGGAAATTAAGCAGGTTATGTCCTATAAATACCTTGGTGTTCACATACACTCATTGAGCACTTTATAAGATACACTTACTATGTTTCTGCATTTATGGCCCATTTTATCAGGTCCACTTACCGTGTAGGAGCACTTTGTAGTTCTACAATTACAGACTGTAGTCCATCTGTTTGAGTATGTACTTTGTTACCCCCCTTTCACCCAATTCTTCTATGGTCAGGACCACCACAGAACAGGTATTATTGGGGTGGTGGATCATTCTCAGCACTGCAGTGACACTGACATGGTGGTGATGTGTTATTGTGTGTTGCGCTGGTATGAGTGGATCAGACACGTCAGTGTAACTGCACTACTGAGAATGATCCACCACCCAAATAATACCTGCTTTGTGGTGGTCCTGTTGGGGTCCTGACCATTGAAGAACAGAGTAAAAGTGGGCTAACAAAGTATGCAGAGAAACAGATGGACTACAGTCTGTAACTGTAGAACTACAAAGTGCTCCTACATGGTAAGTAGAGCTGATAAAATGGGCAGTAAATGTAGATACTAATAAAGTGTAGATGCAGCGCTTTCATGGAATAATCATATAGATTATGTCTGCAATAAAGAACAGCAGTTTATTTATTTACTTCACAGTTTAAGATCTTTTGACGCCAATAATCAGATTTTATTGTTTTATTCTACAGTAATCCTAGTGTGACGCAGTGCTGTGCAACAGTGTGCTATAATTGTTTTTTGGTGAAATTAAGGACTAGATTGAGCGATACAAATTTGTTCCAAGATTGTAGGTCAATCCTTGGAGGATGGTTTTACAGCTTATAGGAAAAGTATGAAAAGATTAGCTTGTAGTATTTTGCCTAGTCTGTCACATGTGCTATATGGTAAATACAACATTTTGACTTCAGATAGATGTTACAGTGTACCAAAGTCAAGATCTAATAGGTTTACACACTTTTTATCCCTCGGTCAGTTGTGGTATTTAATCAAAAGCCGACTGTTTAGGTAAGTATGAATGCAGCATATAGACCTATGCTACATTAGGGGCAGTGGAAGGCATTGTGGAATTCTGAGATAGTATAAAGTGTTGTGGTTTTTTGCAAGGTGTGTTATGCGATTATCTGCGAAAGGTTTCCTGCCTTGTGAGTGTGGGTGTTATGTAATGGAGCCACTGTGATGCAAGACAAATTTCAGAGAAATCTGACAAGCGTAACGTATTGTGTCGTATCATAGTCAACACAACCCCTGGTTCCTATCACCACCACTGCAAGTGTGAATCTGCAAGTTTTCACACAGTGAACCATTTTACATCAAAGCCGTGTTTGCATCTGAGCAATTGAATTATGCAGAAATTTTTAAAAATCTGTGTATTTTCCCTTTAAGGCCGTTACACATTGAACGTGGCACAAATAAACCACAGTGGCTGTGTTTACATGCAAAGATTTTTGCCAGTCCAGTTGAATACATTCCGATTATAGCCTAAGACTGGGTGTTTATATGCTCACTCTACTTAACTATCTGAAGAAAAATCTCCATTTACATGCTCACTACAGGTAATCAGATCCAAAATTACGCGCATGCGTAGAGAACCGTTACCATGACAACGAGCATCACGTGAGTCCATTCAGAGTGAGACGAGCAGCAGTGAGCAGTGCTTGTGTTTTTAATTACTTTAAAATGATGTCAGACTCAGGAAAACGTCCTTCACATGTCCTTATTAAAGAAGGCCGAGAGGAAGACGTCGTGTTCTGAGACACATAAGCTGGACGTCCATCCCACCGCCGTCTTTTAAAGATCAGAGCATAAACTTCGTCTCCTCTGCAGACCAGTTTCTGCTCCACCATGTTGAATGTTATAAACTTTCACTATGATGTGACGCACATGTGCAGAACGGACTTAAACTTTCCAAAGGGGAATGTAATCAGATACAGGTGTTTACACGGATATTATTCTTCTATTTAACTGATTATTTACAGGATTACTCACCTCGTTCAATCAGATAGAAATTGTATGACGAATGGTCTCAATCGGAGTAGTCTACTCTAAATGAGGTGTTTACATGGACGTATTTTATTCCGATTGAGCAATTAGTCGGATTATTAACAGATTATCAGGCTGAATGTAAATGTGGCTAGTCACTGGTTGAGAGAGTTCGTGTCCCCTGCAAAAATTTATCAGAGGGCGAAGAAAATAGCATGACTTTTTTTGCCATCGTCTTGTTTATGTCTGACATATCATTAGTTTGAATTCATTTATTTACCAATCGCAAATTATGCATTATCATAAAATATCTGATCACTGCTGTATTTTAAAATCAAGTTTAATCGAGTAATCATCACAGCCTTAATCAATGCAGTACAGTGCATCTCCATTTCCTTCCATTGCTCACTCCCTCGCTCATGCACGCACTTACCTGACATCATCGCACTCACTCACAGCACAAATAGCAGCTCTTAGCAGCTCGATCAATCTTTGTAGGAAGAGGATGAAAGGAATTGAATTAAATCCTCATTGCAGCTATTAGAACAAAACATTAATGCTGATAACATTTGTCTGGAACAGGAGCCAGTATGCCAGAGTGATATAGCCCAGTAGGATGGAATTCTTCCTGATAATTGTCTGCTGATGTTTGTGGATCTTTTGCAGTAATAAGTATTTATCGGAAATAATATACTCT
Organism: Colossoma macropomum; assembly: GCF_904425465.1. Taxonomy (NCBI): domain Eukaryota; kingdom Metazoa; phylum Chordata; class Actinopteri; order Characiformes; family Serrasalmidae; genus Colossoma; species Colossoma macropomum. The sequence continues at coordinate 6,071,902 of NW_023494793.1, read as the reverse complement.
TTATGAGAAGTGATTGTTTTTGCCATCGATCCATATATGTCTTATTTTTCCTTTTCCAAACACGTCACATTTTTCAGAATAGTGCTATCTGGTCAAATTAGATTGTAATAGCCCTTCTGTAAACGCATAAAAGGATACAAACAATAAATTATACATGCAATTTTAATTTAAGCCGTGATACAGATTCAGGTTACTTCATGGTTGTAGATGCTCAAAAACCTTCCAGACTATAAGCATTATAAGAATTCACACAATTGTCTATAAACATTTCCAAAAACTTATGTGGTTTTCCTTCAGTTACAGATTGACTGGTTGACTTTACGAGTGTAGCTTGAGCCACTCTTCTTGCACTTTCTGTTTTTTTGCCATAATGACAGTATGGGACTTGTGAAAAAGGAAGATGTTGGAAAATCCCTCACATGTTCTATCCCATCATATTTTTCCCTAAAAATGCTGATGATATGACAAACAACTACACCCTATCAATGCCAACAGTGGCTTTTTGCTGCATGCAAGATGTATATAATTTAGAAAAAAACAACCTCAAATGTTATTTTGAGGAAACACATGAGCTGTAGTGCTACAGGTTGAATGGGATTTTGGCCAACCTTTAGTAAAGCTGTGAAATTGCTATGAAAGAGGGTATAGTATGAATTGGCCGGGTCAGTTGACCATTTTTGTATTTGCAGTGGTTAGTATTATTTCTTCATGGAAGAACATTTAAAATTTTTACTATGTAAGTGTGTGTGTGTGTGTGTGTGTGTGTGTGTGTGTGTGTGTGTGTGTGTTATGTAAAGAAGGACCTTTAAGGCATATTTAATATTTGAATTTGTAAAGCATTATTCAATATTCAAAAAGTATTTCAAATATATTCCCCTCATGCTGTTTAAGTAAGAACATATAACATTAGAGAGAAGCTACTTTGCTAATTTGCAGCGTCACTGTTTGTGTGCGATGACTTAAAACAATTAAACTTAGCTGTAGCCAAAATGTACAGGCCTAAGTTTAACTCATAGGAGTTTCTGTCTTATAGCCCACTAGCTAAGCTAAGTGCTGCTAACTAGAAGAGAGGAGCTGGCTAGCTTTCGCTTACAGATCCAAACACCACAGAACAGGTTTAATTTTTGTCTTTCTGTCACCTCATCACCAGCTGTTCCACTTTGCTTCCTCAAATTTGCACTACTGTCGCCTCAAATTGCGTCAGTGTAGCTTCTGTTACCGAGAATCTTACCTGTTCTGTGATCAGCAGAGCTGTTAGCATGCTAAGCTAATGCTAAACAGCTTCTCTCTAGTTAGCACTTAGATTGATGTTCGATCTTTATTGAATGATGGATTATAAATAGCTCATTTCATTTATTTGGCAACCATGTAAGCAAGCTGAACCAAGCGCTGTGGCCCTGAGCAGGGGTAGGTAATTTTGCTGAGCACTGTTAGTGACCGTAGAACCATGTCCGTGTGGAAATGCCACTAGAATTGTCCCTCTCCGTGACCGGAACCGTTCATCCCTACAGTGGAAAAGAGGCCTTTGTTTGTATCTCATGATCACAGTGAGATTTTTGGTTCTGAGGGCTGTTTTTTGTAGCTCAAACCCTTTTTGCCTTATCACCAAATGTGTGCACTCTCATGACAAAAGACAAGAAATTCTGTAAAAGACTGGTGTTTAGTGTGTAACGTGCCCTGTTTTTTAAATTCTGTTGGGATTTTGAAAGTCATGTAGTGCACGCCCAGCTGTGGAATGTGCTGATTGCTTCAGCTGTGCGTCATTTGTGTGGACAAATCTGTGCTGTTTCTCATTAGTGAAGCCTTTCCTGAGAGGCAGAAACACAGAACCTCATGCACATTCACACATTCACTCAGCCTGCCATTAACATTTGCATACTAAGGCCTCAGGCTTGGCCTATAAATCTCACACCAGTGCAATATTTCGTGTGCCAGTGCAGGATTCTGTACAGTGCTGTTTGTTTCACGGTGATTAAAGCTTGGTCACGCTGGTTTCATTGGCTTTTAAAACCTCTCAGCCACAGCCTAGATTACTTTGACACTCTGTTGTAAGTTAAGATGAACCTCAGATGTCTACAACAGCGTAACTCCTTTTGGCCATTGTGCTGTGACAATGACTAATGAAGGCTAACGTGCAATCAGTAGACATGGAAACAGTGACCTGTTAGAGCTAGCAGGTGACCGAGCTAATATTTACTTACTGCCCACACTAAGAGTTTATCTTTCATCTGAGGGGTTAAGACACAATGACTGAATCATAAATGCATTCTCAGCTTTTATATAGAGCAGTTTTTGCCTTTTTGGAGTGGGGCTGTCACAATTACACAATTAAAAAAAAGTAAATAAATTAAAATGGACCTTCTTGAGGGATCAGTAGTGATTAGATGGCAGTTTGTATGATAATGTATATTTTAAATTTTTTTACTGCTCTCTCAGTAAGACGCAGAGCATATAATATGCATGGGTGCATATAATTATAAATTATAAATGATATTATCATTATTAAATTACATAAATTAAATGTATTATTATTATTATTATTATTATCATTATTATTATTATTATTAGTAGTAGTAGTAGTAGTAGTAGTAGTATTGATTTGCATTATTATTATTATTATTATTATTATTAATTATAATAATAATAAAAATAAAAATAACAGCAATAATAATGTTTGCCACAGTGTCCATATTAATGTTTAAATGTTTTAAAGTCTTCCTAATTTGTCTGCTTGTACAGCTATACATGGTTTGCTGTTGTCCTTTTAATTATTTTAACACTCTGATTACTCAATTGTTTGTCTAAATAATCAGTAAATTACACCATTACTAATGTAATCTATAGTGACAGTCCTAAATTAAAATCAGCGAGTAGTCCAGAGTCTAAGTAGATGCAGGTGCACTAAACAAAGGAATGTTTAGGTGTTTTCAAACTTATGGCAGTGAATCAGTTTACATACGTGATTCTTCTTCAGATCCTGCTTCATTTCACATCTGTAAAGGTTTAATGATTTACCAAAAGTGGTATTTAAAATACTCCCAGTTCTACAAAATACAAGGATACAAGTTCTGTGTTCTTGCTATGCTGTAACCTGGAAATCATGGCTTGTATATCAGTTTTCCCTTTGTAATACTCAGCGTATCGAATAAACAGCTGATAATTGTTTGCAATGTAGCGACGCTAAGCATTATTTCTTTCTGTTTTCTTTCAGAGACAAAAGAAGAGCTTGAGCAACTAACCATTGAAATCAAGAAAAATGCCAATGTGGTGCGGACCAAACTCAAAAGTGAGTTGCAACATCTGTGTGGAAACGATCCAGTGGGAGGGAAAGCTGGGATATGGCATTTGCTCAGGACCATCCATGTACAGTTTTAATGGCATAATGAATGACCATGTGGATTCAGTTATATGTGTATTGACGTGTTAACAAGGTTTATACAATCATTTAACTGATGCGTTTCAGTACATTAAACAACTAGAGTGACCGTCCTCCTTGAGCAGCTTGGGGTTTAGTGCCATGCTTATGGGCACAATGGCAGTAGCTGTTACCTGGGTCAAACTATGGGTCCATAATGCTGGTAGGCGATATATTATCCGCCAATAAATGAGACTATTCATTTATTACCTTTTAGTTGGACACTGGAATTAAAAACAGTAATTACAGTTAAAAACTTGGTGCCCTGCTTTTCTTACCAGCACATGTAACGGACAGCATAGTGGATATCATCATTGCCATAAGGGTCATTAGAGTCCTTGTGCGTGACTCCTATCAGTACATTCATGTATCATTGTCACTTGGTCTAACTGTGAGATTTTAATGTGAGCTCTTTAAAAATGCAAAACAAGTTAGTTATAGATACTGACCACAGCAAGGTGTTAATTATGGTCCAGTTTCCCACTCTCGTCAGTTGCAGCCAAAAGCTCAGACTTTTGAGCTGCCATTGAGATGCTGATGAAAGCCCCATGAGAATCTCACACGGCAGTCTTTCTGCAAAGCACAACTGAGCTCGACCAATGAGACCTGGGCTACAGTCCCAGTGGTGCAGCAGTGGCCCACAGAGAGTTGAGAGAAGGTGGGCAAAGCTTCTCTGTTCTGAAATATATGTAAGCAGTGTAACAACCCATTTTGTTGTAGGTAGGTTGACATAGTTTGTTAGCTTCCAGTGTATTGAGCTGAATATTTGGATGCCAACAAGGTTACTGTTGTTTTAGCTATATCTACCACAGCATATTGCTGTTGAAATTAAATAATGAAAACAGTGAGTGCATGATTTCAGCTTTAATTTGAGAGTATTTTACATCCAAATCAGGTGAAGGAATACCAGCCATTTACATACATACCCCCCAAAGTAATTAAACTAACATAATCATTAATTAAATTGTCATTTTTTGCATTCAGTGACCACCTGACACTGGATTTCTTTCTTGCCTTTACTGTTCCTGCTTGTTCTTGCAGTATTTTACCTTTAGTTTTGCCTTCAGTGAGTGAAATGAATGCTTAATGGGATTGAGGTCAGGTGATTGACATTGCAGAACATTGCAAAACTTTCCACTTCTTTACTTTGAAAAAGTCTTGAGTTGCTTTTGTCAGGTCATTGTTCATCATTGGCTGAAATTGGACAGTTAATACAGCCCTACACGCTTCAGTATTCATACTGCTGCTTTTTCAGCAGTCACATCATCAATAAATAGGGAACCAGTTCCATTCGCAGCCATACATGCCTATGCCATAACACTACTTCCGCCATGCTTGGCCAGTATGTGGTATGTGGTAAGTGGTATGCAAGGGGTCACGAGCAGTTTTCCCTTCTCCATACTCTTCTTTTCCCATCTTTCTGCTATCATTTCATTTTTGTTTTATCTTTGTATAAGATGTTGTTCCAGAACTGTCCAGGCTTTTTGAGACAATTGTTGGGCAAATTCTAATCTGGTCTTCCTTTTTAGAGGTTCAACAACTGCTTACAATGTGTGGTAAACCCTCAGTATTTACTCTGGTGAAGTCATCTGTTGTTTATTGAATATGACTCAGATGTAAGTGTGTTCTTGATCTGGACAACTATTGTGAAGCTGTTTTTTCAGCAGGCAACACATTTGTTTTCCATGGTCTTTTGTTGTTTCTGAGCTCATGTGTGCATTGTTGTTGTTGTGTTGTTTTTTTTTGTTTGTTTGTTTTTTTGAATGCACCAAATAGTTGTTTGGCCATGTTTTTGTTATCTCACAAATGGGTTTGTTTTGATTTTTCAGCTTAACTATTTAACTGGTGATGTCAAGAGCATAAACATAGGTTTTTTTTTTTTTAGTTCACCTTTTGTTCTGTGCAAATTGTGACATGACAATAAATCAAATGTCATTTAATGTAACTGTCCCTCTCCCTCTCTTTCTCTCTCCCCTCAGCCATGCAGCAGAGTCTTCCTCCAGAAGATCAAGCCAGTCGGGCCTCGGTGGACTTTCGCATCCAGAGAACACAGGTTGATCTTTTACCCTCTTCTCCTCAGCTCTGTGATTCAGCAGGTGTCTTTGGCATGTTCAGCCCAGAGGAACTCCAGCTAATTTATTTTAGAGTGTCCCAGATTTTAAATCCGTGTAATACAGGCTTGATTTGTGTCCTGTTTATTTTATGGGGAAGCAGTTCAGGCTGATTGAATTGTGTGTTTGCTCTCTCTCTCTTTCTGCAGTACACTGTTTTGTCTCGAAAGTTTGTGGATGTGATGACCCAATACAACGAGACCCAAGTGTCTTTCAGAGAACGGAGCAAGAGCAGAATCCAGAGACAGCTGGAGATCAGTGAGATACCTTTGATCACTCTTACAGTTAGGGGTGGGCAATATGGGAAAGCTGTAACATTGCGATACTTGAAGATGTTCATGATACACCATATTTATCACAATATACTGTCGTTTAAAGGAAGCTGTATAACAATGAAGAAAAGTTAGATGCGTCCAGAATGCTGACCTGATCTGTAGATGATTCTAAGATGACTGAAAAAGCTGTGTAACATAAAGAGTGAAATCTGGAGTTCATCATATTCAGCATATATTTGAAAAGTAGTGATCAAAACTTGACAAAGTTATTGTACATGGATAATTAAGGATATAATTTACAGCACATCATGATCCTTTAAATACTGAATAAAGCATCTGAAAATGTTTTGATGTCTAGTTTATAAGATTTAAATATACATTGTGTAAGTTATTATTGTATATTAAAATAACAACATTTATTAATATATAAAGTACTTTGTTTTTCTGCTTTTCGGAGGATAAAATGCACCAACAAATCAAACAAAAATCAAACAATTAGTAACAAATGAATAAATGAGAGGTCTAACATTCAATCAGCTTAAATATTTCAGTTTTAATTTGAATGTGGTACCACTGGTTGTTGTTTCCAGGCTCTCCTGGTCTACATCTCTGTGTTTTTTAAGGAGCATGCAGTTATGCAGTGCTGTAGAAGTGCTATGATACTTGAAATATAGTCAGGAAAATGTTTTTGGAGGTAGTTTATTATGAGAACAATGAAATCTCATCATATTGCTCACTACTAAGCTCACTTTTACTTCCCTTATACATCATGAATTCTACTGCATGCATATACTTGTAAGTCACTTCACCTCAGCCTAGACAGTGTCTGTGTCTGTGGTGCACTCACTCTCATGCATGCACACACTCGCCTCTCCTTCTAGATCGTATCTTCCAGCACATGTGTGTACTTGAAGTGCTACTGAACTATTTAGCACACAGGCAAATACATACATACTCTGATGGCCGTCAGACACCAGCATAAAGGAAAAGCAGAGCGTGACTCTGTGAGTAAAGTAGGGATAGGCATTTCAGTCAAATGCCCCCCATTCCCGCAAAACCAAAAAACACAGGCTACCGCAATGAGTTAGTTAGCTGATACCAAACATAATAAATTCTCTACATTATACTGAAAGTTAGATTCCGTTACATTTGTATGAGTACAGGGCACATTGAACTTTCTGCTATGCTTTCTACGTGCTGTAGCTGTACTGTGTATATCCGCTATGCAGTGCGGCGCTTCTCGTTTAAGCACAGAAGACTTTAGACGGCTGCAGTAGTTTTGCTGTGCTTCCTTCTTTGGACTTAAGGACGCAGACTCTTCATTGCCCTCTGGTGGAGCATACAGTACATCACATGTTTCTTAAATATGGAAATATGTAACATTAGAAAGAATTTCTTTTTCATTTTATTATTATTATTTTTTTTTACACTTTTCCTGCTAAAATTCAGAGTGCAGTGAACGTATGTATAAACTGAAAAAAGTCTGTAACTGGCATGGTTAATGGCAGGGTGAACAATACTTAGCCAAGCAGCTAATTCCACTACCTAATATATGTATCAACGATACATGATTATTAGCTGGTACTTAATAACTCGACTACAAAAGAGTCCAGATGGAAGGGGTTGTAGACCCCAGCCTGTGTTACTATTGAGGCAGTAAAGTTACCATAATCAGTCATAAATTATTAACGAGGTTCCTCAACTCATGTCAAACACTAATTTCAGATGAGTTTGATGATTAACAAAGGCCACATTGTAACAAGTACAATGTCGTTGATTTGTGGGGATTTCCTCACTTGAATTATTTGACAGTGTGCTAGTAAATCTCAATTAGAAGAAAATAAAAGTACTTGTTGAGCTTGCAGGTGTGGGTGTTGCCCTCTAAACGGGGGCTCTGTGTGAGTGAGAGTGTGTGTGTCCCCTGAGGCCAGTAGCTAATGAGGTCTTCGTTCTCCACTGACACATGAGACGACCGGCTCCGTCACCAGAGACTCTGTTGTAGCCGTTTCCGGGGTAACGTGTGAGCAGAGAGCCAGGTACACCTCAGCACAATGGGCCAAGGGCAGCATGTCATGTGATTAGGTCTATGTTTATGCTTAGGATCATGTGATTAAGTGTCTGCGAATGGGTTTGTCAGTGGTAAGTCATGTAATTCTGTTGTAGCCTCATTACTGCAAACTTGGAGACGTCTGTCTCATTGTCCACCTCCTTATTGGCCGTGTAGATCATCTGCCGCTGAACAGTTTTAGGCCCCCCCCCCTCACGCGTCCGTGTCCATTTATGGAAAGAGTGACCAGATATTATTATTATTATTATTATTATTATTATTATTATCATTATTTTCAACATAGCAGTAACACTAACACAGTAGTGAGAGTGGTGCTGGTATGAGTGGCTCAGATACTACAGTGTTGCTGGAGTTTTTACTCACTGTACACTGCCTGGACTCTTTAACAGAAACCCTTTCCTTGTAGCTCTGCCTCACTGGTGTGCAGTTAGAGACTGTAGACTGAGAAGGTTGAGGATAAAAGTAGAAGAATGTGAATGAGATGGATGAAACTTGGAATAGGATAAGCAGAGCTAGTGGAAATTTTAAGAGGCCATATCCTGTGGGTACCTCTTTAGGTACATTTATGCATTTGTGTGGTTTTTCTGTTCCCAAAATCGCTGTGATATATTTTCCAAACTCTCCGTTTACGTGTTGGCGTTGAGAAAAAAAAACCCTCATCCTATTCCTCCTAAGCGCTACACAACCGGTGGCAGCATGAAGCCATGCAAACATTGCTGTGGTGACAGCATCATTGGCGAACGTTTGTTTATAAGAGGAGAGTTTTAGCTGTGTATACTGTTTAGGTGGAAAGGTGGAAATTCCATCGCTGTGGTTGATGGGAAAAATTGGGAAAATTAAATTCTTGACAGAACGTTCTGGCTGCTGGTGCGCTGCTCTTGCAGCCGGCAGTGGCAGATTTATCCATCGCAGCTCCATTGGAAACAACAGAAAATTCAGTTTACCGACGACCGCTTACCAACTTGTAAACACAGCTTTAGAATTAAACAGGCTGTTTTTCTTACTTTGCCTTTAAGACTGATTGGTCTCGTGAGGCCAGTTGTGATCTCGTAGCGAGAGTACACGTCTGGGGACCATTTGTTAAACTGTTGATGCTGGAAATCCTCCACAACCAGGGTACGCCACTTCTAAAACCCGCCCTGAATTCCTCTAATCTGTGTAAGGGAAATGTTTATTTGTGCCGCATATGTCTTCACATGCGATTTACATCTGTATGCTTAATTGGGGTTTTTGGGGGGACTTTTCAGCCATGCTAATTTACCAACAACAGGCTTGTCCATCAAGCAGTGTTGATGAGCGCACCATTCGCCCTTACTCTGAAGCCCATCTTCACAGGGCATTGGATTAGTTTAGAAATATCACACTCAGTTTGTTCCCGACCTAATAAGTCTGTGCTCAGATCCACATTTACCCCAACATTTTCAGGGCTGTCCCCAGATGTTCTCGTTAGGAGATCTAGACTAGATTGATAAATGTCAGTGACCTCTGCTCCAGTCAGCTGCCGTATATAGTGGATCATTCATAAAGTAGCCCAAACAAAAAACTCTACTTATAACTTCAGGGTGAAAAGGCAGATCCAGGACCATTTCTGGTCATTTGCAGGTCCTGAGTGACATCCTACTTCAGGGCTCCCATCCAGCTCCATCTGTTATTATTTTGCATGTATTTTGCATTTGTTCATTTTCATCAAGAAGAAATGCAAAATAAATAGGTAAAAAAGGTAAACACAATAAAACATTATTTAACTATATGCAAGGGATATGGAATAAATTAATTATTACAAATTACAATTTCGTTCATGACTCCTATATTTAAAATGGGCTGTTTTGGCAGCTTAGTGTCCATGTATTGCCTTTATTTACTGGAGAGTGAATTGCATGTTTTTAAATTGTTACATGGTACATTAAACTGTCACAGGGAGAAAGTTTAAGGTCCCTCTTCTCTCAATATCCTCTAAAGAGGACATCTACATTAGTTATTTACAGACAGGATTACGTGTATATAAATAAACATGCTGTGAGTTACATGGTCCCTCAACTCATCCCTCCTTTTCTCTCTCCAGATACTATAAACATAGGCACAATCCAGTGGGAGCAGCTGGGCTATTCTACATTAATGTGTTTTATTTGGACTGTCTTGTGTTCAGGGCTGTCGTGATTATTTGTTTAAACTTGGCTGAATAAAAAATCATTAATTAAAGTCAGTGTTTCCCACTGGATTTTGTGAGACTATGGTGGGCAGACCTATGGTGGGAGGGTTGAAGGGTTAACGCTTCCCTGGAAGAAGATGTTATATATTCTAAATCTGGTACATCAATCTGGTGCACTTTGAGAGCAAAAATAAAAGGTTAGATCTATGAAGAACTTAGTGCTCAAAGCAATTTTGTGCTTCAGTAGTTTAATCGTAAACACACTGGGTGTATGGGTGTGGATGGTGAAGACACAGCAAAAAGAAACACCCACAAAACATGGTGACAGAGTTTAACAGTTCACAAATGGTCAAAACAAAAAAACTAGAAATGAAGCGGAACTGGTAACCCGTGTTTAACTGGTTTATTTTTATAGAAAATACAAACTACTGAATAGAGAATATACAGAATTGATATACAAACTACTTTCATAATTAATTTTAGCCAAAAATAGACCTGTTTCCACCCAGATGTCCACAATTTCTTATTACGATAAATAGTACAAATACATAAAAGTCCATATTTACCTTTTCTCACACTGTTTTAAAGCGTGGAGACCAGAGTCGGACACACTGACGTTAATGGGCGTCATGCACCAACCATTCTTAGGAAGAAATTTCCTCTTTAAACTTACTTTATGAAATGTAAGTCTGATCTTATTTGAGATTTATTCTTAGGTAAGAACAGAATCTGCGCACATTCAAGAGCACAAAGGAGTGAACAGCTCTGTGGTTTAAGAACGTGTCGTGAATCTGACGTAGAGTTTTTCTTTGGACCTTTCTCAAGAACAAATTTGAGAAAGCACTTTGGGCCTCATTCACCAAGATCTTCCAATGTTCCCTAACTAAGCTAAAGTTAGACTGATGGTAATTATCAATGATAACTGCTGCATTGTGTTTGGACTAGTGGATAACTGCACTGGATACTGTGAAGTTAATATTACTTGCCTCAAATCAAACATCAAACGCTGGTATGTCCTCAAAATGCCTCATGTCTCGGATGCAGCCAGGTGACAAGGCAGTCCAGTGCGTGCGTGTGTGTTTGTGAGCACGGGGGAGGGTAGGGGAGGGGGGCTGACTGGTAGTGAGATGCTTTGCAGAAACAACGGCACAAAACAGCGTTGTTTGTTATTATGAGAAGATATCTTTGCTTCATTATGAAGCTTTGTGTGGGACAGATTAGACTGTGGCCGGTATTTATTGGGAAACACTGAAAGTTAACCTTCTGAATGAGCTGCCTGTTTATATCTGACACATACACTGCTCAAAAAAATAAAGGGAACACTCAAATAACACATCCTAGATCTGAATGAATGAAATATTCTCATTGAATACTTTGTTCTGTACAAAGTTGAATGTGCTGACAACAAAATCACACAAAAATCATCAATGGAAATCAAATTTATTAACCAATGGAGGCCTGGATTTGGAGTCACACACAAAATTAAAGTGGAAAAACACACTACAGGCTGATCCAACTTTGATGTAATGTCCTTAAAACAAGTCAAAATGAGGCTCAGTATTGTGTGTGGCCTCCACGTGCCTGTATGACCTCCCTACAACGCCTGGGCATGCTCCTGATGAGGTGGCGGATGGTCTCCTGAGGGATCTCCTCCCAGACCTGGACTAAAGCATCCGCCAACTCCTGGACAGTCTGTGGTGCAACGTGATGTTGGTGGATGGAGCGAGACATGATGTCCTAGATGTGTTTAATCGGATTCAGGTCTGGGGAACGGGCAGGCCAGTCCATAGCTTCAATGCCTTCATCTTGCAGGAACTGCTGACACACTCCAGCCACATGAGGTCTAGCATTGTCCTACATTAGGAGGAACCCAGGGCCAACCGCACCAGCATATGGTCTCACAAGGGGTCTGAGAATCTCATCTCGGTACCTAATGGCAGTCAGGCTACCTCTGGCGAGCACATGGAGGGCTGTGCGGCCCTCCAAAGAAATGCCACCCCACACCCACTGCCAAACCGGTCATGCTGAAGGATGTTGCAGGCAGCAGATCGCTCTCCACAGCGTCTCCAGACTCTGTCACGTCTGTCACATGTGCTCAGTGTGAACCTGCTTTCATCTGTGAAGAGCACAGTGCACCAGTGGCGAATTTGCCAATCCTGGTGTTCTCTGGCAAATGCCAAGCATCCTGCACGGTGTTGGGCTGTGAGCACAACCCCCATCTGTGGACGTCGGGCCCTCATACCATCCTCATGGAGTCGGTTTCTAACCGTTTGTGCGGACACATGCACATTTGTGGCCTGCTGGAGATCATTTTGCAGGGCTCTGGCAGTGCTCCTCCTGTTCCTCCTTGCATAAAGGCGGAGGTAGCGGTCCTGCTGCTGGGTTGTTGCCCTCCTACGGCCTCCTCCACGTCTCCTGGTGTACTGGCCTGTCTCCTGGTAGCGCCTCCAGGCTCTGGACACTACGCTGACAGACACAGCAAACCTTCTTGCCACAGCTCACATTGATGTGCCATCCTGGATGAGCTGCACTACCTGAGCCACTTGTGTGGGTTGTAGAGTCCGTCTCATGCTACCACGAGTGTGAAAGCAACACCAACATTCAAAAGTGACCAAAACATCAGCCAGAAAGCATAGGTACTGAGAAGTGGTCTGTGGTCCCCACCTGCAGAACCACTCCTTTATTGAGTGTGTCTTGCTAATCGCCAATGATTTCCACCTGTTGTCCATTCCATTTGCACAACAGCATGTGAAATTGATTGTCAATCAGTGTTGCTTCCTAAGTGGACAGTCTGATTCCACAGAAGTTTAATTTACTTGGAGTTATATTGTGTTGTTTAAGTGTTCCCTTTATTTTTTTGAGCAGTGTATAATTGTACAGAAATAAAAAAAAACTGATTTAATGATAAAATGTTATTTTTTAAAACAGTAATAAATAAGCTTTTAACTGTGAAAATTGTCTTAGAATTGTGTTGGTGCCTAAAGCGTTAATGAAAAGCGAAGCTTCGGGATACTAAATGGGGAAAACCAGCATAACAAACAAATACTCAAGGATTTCTAGTTATTCGGGCCCTAATTGAGGGTTGTGGTAGGATTTATTGTGTTTTCAAACTGTAAGAGTTGTGTAAAAAGACCAAAGATTTAACCTCCTTTAATGACACACAGACTACTCTGCATCTGATTCACGAAACTTTCTTATGATGTAGAAGCAAACAGAGTACGCTCTAACTCATACAAATGTTTCAGTAGGGAGCCAATAAAACAGCATGTAGCGGCTCGGAGCCAGTGGCTGAGTTTGAGGACTGCAATGCTCTCCCTACTGACCAAACTTAATAGTGTTAAAATTACGACGACTGGAAAGAATAAATTGTCTTAGTTTTTTAAGGCAGTAAAATGTTACTGTAGTGTGATTATTTCCCTAAATTAACATATTTAAATGCTGTATTATTGCAGTGTGTGAGATGATTCTGAATGAGCTGTTTTGTATTGTTCATTTTTTGGGCGGAGTCAGTAGTATAAAACAAAAGCACAGTGTAATATGTCTCTAAATGGAGCATGGAATAGTTGCAGCATTTGTTTACACCAGTGTGCATGTAAAATAAGTACATCCACTTTTACACTGAATTGCTATGTTAGTTAACCAAATCAAACAGTTCTGTTGTTTAGTTGTTAAACTATTTCGCTTTAGTGTACAGAAACTCCTCCAGATGTTTGATCATACGGATACACAAAAGATGAAACTGATGAATAACAAAACTTAAGCGAAATAAAAATTCACTTGCACTCCTTTACGATCAGATTTGACCGCACGCAACTTCGATGAATAAGGGCCAGAAAACCCTCCGCATCATTTGCGTTTGAGTTTGTGTGCTTGAGTGCTCTCCTTGACTCGCTCTCTCAGCTGAATCAACACAGGCCCTGCAGTGTAGTGAGACTGCTCTCTGTCTTTCGCTCACACTGAAATGGATATGAACTCCAGGGATGCACCACACCTTCACCTAAACATTTAGCGAAGGTCACAGTACTTCCTTTCGTTATGAAATTCTTGTGTTTGTAAACATTAGCGTTTATTTATATGCATGATAAATAGATGTCTTTGTGTGTGATCCTGCAGCTGGAAGACTGACCACAAATGAGGAACTGGAGGACATGCTGGAGAGCGGGAACCCATCCATTTTTACATCCGATGTGAGTTTGATTCGCTGCGTGTTGACCAGAATCACTACAAAGCTGCACTAAAGAGTTACTGAAATCTTCATTTTTACATTCACTTTTACAACAAATAATAGAATACATATTTAATTTTACATTATTATAATAAAATCCCCAAATAGTGCAATAATCAAATACCTATTTAGTTTCACAATAAAACGATGGAATCCCCCATTCAATTTTACAATGTAATAATAGAGTCCTCATTTAATTTTACATTATATTAATAGAATTCTCAATTTTACAGTTAAGCAATAGAACACGCGAGGGAGTGTGTCAATGCGAAGTAACGCCTTTCGCCTTCACTTCATGCCTGCGACCAAATCACAGGCTTGATGTTATTCGCAAAAGCACACAACCTCTGTGTTCTATTGCTTTTATACAACAGTTAAATAAATAAAGTAAGAAATAAATAAAGTAATAAATTAATAAACTGGGCCGTGAACGCGGCATTTAATATGTTTTAACCTTAGCAGTTCCTTCCGCCAAATTATAGTTCCTTAACAAGCAGCTTGTTGCTCCATCAGAGTAACGAGCTCCGCTCACTGCTGCACAGCCGGGAGTTCGTTCTCCAGCTCCTTACACTAAATTCCGAAACTGTCATCACCACTGAGCAGCTTTTCAGTCGGCAGCTGTGACAGAAGAACAGCTAAACAACCTGGAATCAGCCAGAAATGAACCAAATACCATTCGCCAAATGTGTAGTCTGATCTTCAGAGTCTAACCAAATCGGACTGAGACATAAAACTGCAGCAATATGAAGTTTAGCTCAGTTGTGTCAGTTTTTGCTGGATCAATATTAATGTTGTTTTGTTCCAACCAGTCTGTAAAGCATCTTACAGCCCATTTTGTTTGGCGAAACAAAGATAAGTGTTTCTCAGTGGTGGTTAGAGTAAAAGTTCAACAACTTTTCCTCTAACCACCGCAATCTTTTATCTCTCCTTTCAGTGAAATGACTGCTGCAATCAAACAGTTATTCACATAGCGCTTGTCATGCAAATGTTGGAATGCAAAGTGCTGTACAGACTGACACAGTTAAAGTAAATAGGAAAAGAACAATATGAAAAGGCCTGGATACCAACAGAATTAAGATTTTTTTTTTTTTGCCTATAGTGGGTGCTAATATAGATATCTGCTTGCTGAACGAGGTTTTCTCTGTCCTCAGATCATCTCCGACTCTCAAATCACACGGCAGGCTCTGAATGAGATCGAGTCCCGACATAAAGACATCATGCGGCTAGAGTCCAGCATCAAAGAGCTTCATGAGATGTTTATGGACATGGCCATGCTGGTGGAGACGCAGGTACAGCACTGTGCACCTCCCTCGTCTAGAAAACGGACCCTTTATACCTGGTTGACCATGAAGAACTGAATAGTCAAAGAATGGAAAATCATAAAGGATGAAAGAGTTCATTATGCAAGGCCAGATGATTTTGAAATTTTATATTGTGTATATAGCTATACAGCTGTGTGTGTGTGTGTGTGTGTGTGTGTGTGTGTATTCTTAATGCACATTGAGGTATTGAAAAGGTGAAGCGAGGGACTGTTCTGTAACTGAAATGCCTGTGTTCATGCCTTTCCAGGGTGAGATGGTTGACAACATCGAGAAAAACGTGAGTAATGCAGTGGAGTACGTAGCCAAAGCCAACGAAGAGTGCAAGAAAGCTGTGAGGTACCAGAAGAGAGCCCGCAGGGTACGAAAACACACAAACTCGCGCTTCACCTCACAGCGCTTACTGCTTATCTCACATCATACAGGTTTAAACAGGCCTAAACGCGCCCAGAGTCTCGCTTTCATTTTGGCAGTAACTCTTTAACCTGCACGCAGCTTTTGGCTTTTTTCTTTTTTTTGTTTTTTGTTTTAAAACTACCTCACCAAAGTGGTTCCCAACCCTGATCCTGCTAAATATGTAAATATAACTGACCTGTAGTAGCCCTGTCCTGCACAATTTAGTGTTTTTTGCCTTCAGAAAGGGCCATTAATTACAGGGTTCCTGTGATGGTTAGGAAGTCTTAAATTAAAGAGCATACAAGCCCTTCTTCAGAAGTCAGTTTCTGACCACAGGGTCACTGGTGCCTGAAGATATATGTATATTGTCGCTGTCCAAAGAAAAACAAGTATCTATAAAATAGTAACTTTACAGGAGAGGGCAAAAACGTTATTTACTTTCAATTGAAGGTAATGGAAAAAGACTTTATTCTAAGCAATTTTGGAGCATTTTTATCAGTCCAATCATTATGAAATTTCACACAATGTAAAGGACAGTTGCTGAGCTCAAATGATACAGAAAAGTGAAAATCGCAAAAAATGGAGATACATGTTTTTCATTGGACAGCGGCGATATGTATGTATTTGTGTATATGTATATTTCCAGGCAGCAGTGGCCCTGTGGTCAGAAACTGACCTCTGATAAAGGGCTTGTGGACAGCAAAACTGACAACAAGGTCAAAGACATGCATATTTCAGAATCCATATTTGATATTCAACTAGTGTTACTTAATAAAATAGACATTAATATGTGCCATATTTGAATTTCTGTGCAGAGGGATTCCAGGTGAGCAATATGACAATAATATAGTTACCATAATGAATCAAGTCACAATAAGCTTTTCTGATTATAACATCATTACTTAAATAACAGTGATCCACTCCATGTTTCTTTGCAAAGAGATTCAGAAGTGGCGTTGCTGTCTGTCACCCAGACAATGCTGAATATTTTGCATTTAGCCTATTACAGAAACAAAACCTCTTTTGTGATATATATAAATTTTGTAATGTTGTTATTGCCATAATGCCCATTTCTACTCCAGGATCAAGGTTGAGAACCATTCCTTTATCGTATTGTATGTATGGCCTACAACAGGGGGGTTTCAGTCCCCAGCCAGACTACTTCTTGCCTGAGCCAGGTAATCTTCATGGAGGTTTTCTAAGGCCTGGAAAGAGTCATTAGCCTTAGCACCTATCAGATATGGCTTAGATGGGTATGGGTATTGGTAGCCAGATATCAACAGAAAACGCAGCATTAGATACAAAATTAGTGACTGAATTGTCATTTGAGGAAGAAATTTAATTAAGAAAAATAAGAAAATGGAAAGACATGCTTTTGGTATCAGGTAGGACTTAAACTGTTTGGCCACTAGAGGTCACCAGGTACCCCCAGACCCTCTGTAATTATGAGTTACATACCGTCTGTGTCTCACAAAAAACTCGTATCTCCAATAGTTTTCAGTGTAAGTCGGCAGCTATGACTCCATCCAAACTTTTTTGTTGGTTTGTTTGTTTGTTTTTTTTATGTTTTCCGAATATTCACAAAATTTTTTCCCTTTAAGCTATAGCGGAAAAATTCGAAAACAGATTCTGTGACAGACTTCCCTAATTATATAGCACAGAAACATGACCTCTCATTTTGATAGAAACAACTTATGTAATAAAAAATAACCAAATGTCTTTATCTGTAGGTTATGGGGGAGTTAGGGAGGCCAGAGGTACACAGGTTGCAACATAAATTAAATTAGAGACACAAATATGTCGAATACAGTTTATTTTTTATCAACAAATGAAGACTGCACAACAGTTTTCTTGCAGGAAATGACATTGCTTGAAATATTTCAGCCTGTTTCACTGAAGGAAACACACACACACACACCATCTAAACCGCTCATCCTTCTGGGTCGCGTTGGGATGCTGGAGCCTATCCCAGCTGTCATTGGACGGAAGGCAGGAAACACCCTGGACAGGTCGCCCGTCCATCGCAGGGCAGACAGACAGACAGACACACACATTCACACCTAGGGGCAATTTAGCATGTCCAGTTGGCCTGACTGCATGTCTTTGGACTGTGGGAGGAAACCCACACGCACAGGGAGAACATGCAAACTCCACACACTCCACACTCTGGTCGCCCAGCCAGGAATCGAACCCTTCTTGCTGTGAGGCAACAGCGCTACCCAGTACCCAGTTTTTTGAAGACCTTTTTATTTTGTCACTTACATTTTGTGCTGAAAGTAGATGCTACCATGAGATAGTTTGTGGCCATTTCTGTTGGTCCATTATTGTGAAATGTTCACACAATATGAAAGGCAGGTTTTATGTAAGTTTTTTTATGCAAGGTGACATCAGGTTTTATGTGACGAATTAAAAAGCTACAAAGATGGAGATTTTGTTCTGAAGTGACGATATGCTGTTTACCTGGCTCAGGTGTGTTAACGCTGGGGTGAGTGCTAACTTTTTCTTCTGTGTTCTGGACAGAAATATATCATTTTGGCTCTGATTGCATTGGTGATATTTGCTGTGCTTGCACTAATCGTGGGCCTGTCTGTGGGCCTGTCGGCAAAATCCACTAAAACCCCCGCCTCCTCCACCACCACCGCAGCCAATCCCGCATAAGCATGCTGCCTCCAGTAACACCCCTGACCAATCACAGAGCAGGTACTGTCATGTAAGCACGACCACAAACTCAGGGCTGGTGCTGGGTGGATAAATGATGTTTTAACTTATTGTCTTCTGTTGTTGTTTTTTCTTCTTCTCTCTCTCCTCAGAAAAGGGTGTTTCTTGCCATCTGTGTAGCAGTGTGTGCTGTCATTGTTCTCCTCATCATCGTTGGAGTCTTTGCTAATTAGTCAAGGATCCACAACCAAAGAACACGCTCTTCAAAGCTGCTTCTGTCAGACTGTAAGCTCTGTTTAAAAGAACACTCCAGTATTTTTAACCAAATCTCTGTCTGCCACATACAGTCGATTACTACAGACAGCAGTTCTGATGTGTGCTCGGCACAGTGGAAGAAAACAGCGCCATCTGTAGCACACAGCATGCAACAGTTTTAACAACCCCGAGCGAAATACATGTTTTGTTGATTCAAATGAAAATGAGAACGCATCGTTTACAGAGAACACACTTTCTTGCTAATTTTAGTGCACAATTTCTATTAGTTTGCTGAGTTTAACATATTGGGGGATATAACAACATAAAACACGCCATAATTTTTGCACAGGTCACATTTTATATTTTAATTTTTTCCCCCAACATGTTAATTTCAGCAAATAAACAGTAATTGTGCATTAAACTTGGCAGAAGTGTGTTCTCTGTAGAGGATGTGTTCGCCTATTTTCACTTGAAAACCTTTCAAATCAACAAAACGTCATTTGAGCATGGGGTGCCAAAACTTTTGCACACCACCGTACAGTCGTTTCCAATGGACAATAAGGTCCCTGTACTTAAGTACGGAAGTTCGTTTCAGCAGCTGCCCATTGGCTGCTGTCCGTGGTCGCTGACTGTGTGCCACAGATACGGCAGATGAAGTTTAGGTTAAAAACCACTGGCATATTCCTTTAAGCTTTTTGTGCCTTTTTGCTACTGCTTTGTCAATTTAAAGTAAAGATACTGTTGGGAGAAATTCCTGTGAGGATTATTTATGGGGATTTATCAGCTACAATGTGCTGTTTCCGCCTTCAGTCCTGTGTTTTGTGGCAAAGTTGCCTATAATTCTTGGTTAACCTTCATCTTCCCAGTTACGTACCACTAAAGACTGTGACCTTTTCTTGTACAATGGATTCCCAATAGGGCCACAGTGGTGTTTCCGTTTCCTCAGCCATGCCACATGGCCTTCCTGTTGGCATAAACGGGTGATGAATGTTGTTACTTTGCACCAAAGGGAGGCCTTTTGTTGTTTTTGTGTTTTATGTAATGTGTAAGCCCACATGTTCAACAGGATCGCTTTGGTAGTTGTTCACGTTTTGTTTTAAAGCTGCGAAACCAGTACTTGCACATTTGAGTAGTTATGCTGTGCTAATCTCAGAAATGCTATGATGTGTAATTTTGGTTGCTGCCTGTTCCCTCAGGCGTCTGACTGAGTCCTGTAGAGGTCAGCACAGTCCCACAAACGGCACTTAATATGGTCACACACAGCCAGGATCTACCCCAGCAAACGCTAGTGAAATCTTAAATAAACAGGGCGTAAGTAGTGATGTAATGGTTTAGTTGGCTCATCGTTGGTGAGTTGGTAATGACTACATGTGTTTACATTTCTCAAAATCACTACAACCAAAATGTAATCATAATTCACATACAACTCTACACATATATTGGTGGAGAGCGCCCTCTAGTGGTGCCTGTTTAATGTCATCTAGCTGTGCAGATGCTGGATGGAAATTTCTATGCATTTGATTTGTTTTGTGTGACTTAAAGAAGCTGTTCAGTCAAAAATTCTAACCTTGCTAAGAGAGAATCAAAGCGAATGGCCACCAAATGACATACCTACATGTGGTTAGTAACTCTATTTATGGTTTGTCCAATTAGCATGTCTGCTTGAGCTGTTCTGTTGCACTGCTAAACTATTAGAGTTAGTACTATTACTAGATCATTCTATGTAATAACATACATTCTGTGTAATAATAATAATAATACAATAGCGTTTACGGTCATGTGCAAAAGTTTGTGCACTCCTGATCAAATGATATGTTTTGTTGAATAAAAAAAAAGTTAACACGTTCTCTACTGGGAACACACTTCTGCACATTTAAATACACAGTCAGTGTTTATTTGCTGAAGTTATATTCAGCATATTGGGGAGAACAGATAAAACAATAAA
>NW_023494793.1:5988586-6046086 GCF_904425465.1 Colossoma macropomum | reverse complement strand
GGTAGTATTTTTGATAAGGAGTTTTAGTCTATCAAAATATCCCACCTAGAGGTTTTATTTACGGGTATATCTGTAAATAAGCGCTACAGTAGAACATTTCGATAAGGTAGCACAGCTAGTCAGAGCTCCGCCACAGCCCGCCTTAGTGCTGTGTAGCTGGCGAATGTCCTGAGAAAATGTCCTCAGAAAAATGTTACCAGCATTAAAATAATAATTAGGATATTCTTAGTGCGTGGCCACGACTTAATGCGTGGGAACGAGATCCTAATGCGTGGCCACGGCTTAGTAAGGCGTGGGAATGAGATCACGGCTTACTAAGTCGTGGCCACGCATTAGGTCGTTATTTAACGACCTCGTAATTCAGAGGATCCAGTGGTTTTCAGGAGAAGAATGTTCTCAGGACAAAACGTATCGGGGTCTGAACATGTTTATTTAACACGGGGCGATAGAGGCGGTTTTTCAAAAACCCTATTCAGTATGGGTCTGTGGTGAATTATGGTCAGCATAGCTGGCTGTGGGGTTTTTACTCGGTTAATTGTTAAATAGTTAGCTAGCGAACTTTGGGTATATGACGTAAAGAAAAGAGGCCAGACTAACACTAACATTAGCTAACGTTAACTAGGTTATCAAGCTGACAACACAAATGTTTGAAGTATTTGAAGAAACTTCACATCACAGTGAGAGAGTGAGACCGAGTGACAGACAGAAATAACGTTACTGACAGCTCCTTATATTCTTTGTTTTTAGCTGTATTTCTCTTCAGTATTCGGAAACAGTGACACTAGTATTAACCTTATCGCTGTCGTCAGAAGAAAACCTTGTATCTCCAAAGTGGTAACTTTACAGGAGAAGGAAAAAACCTACTTTACCTTCAGTGTGAGTCAATGGAACCAGAATTTTTTCAAAGTCATTTTGGGTCATTTCGTTTAGTCCATTCATCATGAAATTTACACACAATCTAATAGGCAACAGGTTCTTTCAGATTATGTTAAAAACTGAAAAACGTCAAAAATGGAGATACGAGGTTTTCCTCTGACAACAGCGATATATTGTTGTTTATAGCAAGTTAATATCAGTGAAAAGGTGGTATAGTGTTGATCTTAGAGTAGTTTATATCCCTTAATTCCTCAACCTGTAGATGGAAATTAAGAAGTCTTCAAAGATCAGATCAGAACAGTTTTACCAAGTTGAAATAAACAAACGGACGAAAAAGATTGACCTCTCATTATTTCCTTGAGTTCTTGTATATCTGAGTTTGATAAAAGTAATGTATTACTAAACACAGGCGAGGAGAGGGAGAGAAGGAAGCTGAAGGAGACTGACAGAGCTGAAGGAGCAGATCTGACGGAGGTTAGTGATGAAGTAAGCGAGGGAGAGTTGATTAAAAGCTTTCAGCTAAAATGAATACTGAATTTAATTGAACTTGACTGAGAAAATATTTCTCACTATGACCATAAAATTCTAGCTTATTAAACATGCTTACAGAGCAAAATCACATTCTGACTGCACCAATTAAGCCTGAACTGATCTATAATCTGTGTATCTGAATTATGTATTTAGGCCTTTGCAGTTTATCTAAGACAGAGGAGAGCATTGCTAAACCTCAGTACCTTTGCTTGATCTGTGCCTGTTGTAAGTGGATGGATATAGTGTAATACTAGCTATAGTCATACTAGCTCTGCGCTTAATACAAACTACAAAGAGGCAGATCTGCAGTGTGCCAGTTTGACCAAATGGCCATTTTCTGGCTGTTGTTACTCTAAAAGTTACCATCCTGGTCTCCTGGGGGATGATGCTCCCAGAACGTCCCCCCCCTCCTCCCAGTACAGGTTTAGCCCATTAGTGATGCCCCTGGATATTCATATCTACATATGTACAGACATTCAAACATCTCTATAGCTGCTCAAACAGTGGCCCTTATTATTCTATTGTATTTATTGTATTCTTATTTTATTTGTTACTCGTTAACAGTCTGTGTGCTTGTCTCTTCGGTTCAGTACGTTACGTCATACCTGCGTGCACTGATTCTGATTGGAGGAGACCGCCTGGCTAGTGGCCCCCAGGTAGTT
This sequence comes from Colossoma macropomum, assembly GCF_904425465.1. Classification (NCBI taxonomy): domain Eukaryota; kingdom Metazoa; phylum Chordata; class Actinopteri; order Characiformes; family Serrasalmidae; genus Colossoma; species Colossoma macropomum. Next base: position 6,044,017 of record NW_023494793.1, on the reverse strand, counting down.
TGAGACCCCTGCTCTGGATGTTGGAACATCGCTGTGACCGCATTCAGCCGCAAGATGTGCAGCGGGTTGATAGGTTTAAGGGGACGTTTACGCCGAGCGATGGACAAAATTAATGCTCCATTGATCTGCAGTGAAATGATTCCATTATCTCTCCATCACTGATCAGAGTTTACTCTGTGGGCGAGACTGTAGTCTGTAGGAGCCTGGACAGTGCTGACCTAATTTTTTGCTTCCCTGCTGCAGGACATCATAAAATTATAAAGATGTATCATTTATTTTTGAGTGAAACATTTCTGATGCTGCTGAAATGAGACAATCGAGGAAATTCCTGAGAATGTCAGTACTGCAGACTTTACATCAGTAGAAATTTTGATAAACCCAGAGCTAAATTATGCTAATTTGTCTGATTCAGGACGTCCTGTTTCAGCACATTAGAAAATGTAGAAAATTATTTTAGATTTGAATTTTGAGTTCTTTACTTGTTTTAAAGGAATGGTTTAGCAGCCTTCCTACATTGCGGTGTCTGGCAGATTGTTTTCCAAATTGGATCTTTATGTCAGTAAAAAGCTCCAGATTTTTATAATTTGTGGCATAGTCAGACTGACCGTTCAAAAAAAAGGCTTGTTTGTTTGCTTTTGCACATATTTTCATAAATATTTATGGAGCTGCACATCAGTGTATGAAAGTACAATAATGCTTATTATGAATTATTCAATCATAATATTTTTTACTATTTATGATATTACAGTATCATATTTTAACATGACAAATAATGTGCATAGTTATTATTATAACTTTTATATAATTCTGCTGTTTATAAGAGCAGATTTAAATGCATTTAGTGCTTTTTCTGCCATCTAGTGGTCGTGTTTGTGAATTACACCATGGCAAAAAGTTTAAATCCTCTGCCAGGCAGACTCGTGTCCTGACTGACTCCCAGAGCTCAGGTCAGCCTGAAGTAAACTGAGCCTTGCATTCATACAGACAGGTGTGTGTGTTTAGCCTGTTTGGACAGATAATCCCACCTGTGGGACTGATAATCTCTTCAGGACTGATCTGTTAGTGGCCAGAGGGAGGATGTGGAGTGATTTGGAGTAGATGTATAAATCTGGTCATCCAAGTTTAAATAACTGTCCAGTGGCAACAAATAAATAAAAATTGTAGGATATGGGCTCTTTAATATACCTGTCTAGTGACCCTGTGGATTGTTATATGTAAGAGCTCATATCATGGAAAACTGAATTTTCCTTTACCTTATTTTTTTAATGGTAGAATGTGATGTAGTATATGTATATAATATATATATAATGTATATAATGTATATAATGTTATTACAGCTTTTAAAACGTTCTTCAGTTCATACAGTTCACAAATATGGAAGTGTAAACGCAAAAACAAGCTATCTTGAATTTGTTTTGTGATGTCACAAAAACAAACACATTTACAATTACCTACCCTGCAGCAGTTTAGCCCCGCCCATTGATGTTTAAGTTATAAGGAGTGTTTCAGCCCAGACTACTTTTTGAGTTGGACCCAAAACAGCCGATCAGAACAGAGGTCATTTACACTTATCAGTCTTAAAGGGACAATAGCAATAAAGGTCTGTTTCATTCTAAGGGATAAAGAGAGTTTGGAAAAATGTAAAAATTAATTATGGCTGTTTTGTAAATAAACCCACACAAACATTGTAAGTGGACCTCAGGATGGTGGGGGAGGATTTTCCTTTCTTATTTTTTTTTAATAATAGAATGTGATGTTATATGTAAATGTTGTTACAGCTTTTAAAACGTATCATTCACTCTTCAGTTCATGTAGTTCACAAATATGGAAGTGTAAATTTGTATTTACCTGTATTTAACGCATTTACATTTACTTGCCCTGCAGCGGTTTAGCCCCGCCCATTGATGTTTTCAGTTATAAGGAGTATTTCAGCCCAGACTGCTTTTTGAGTTAGACCCAAAACAGCCAATCAGAACAGAGGTCATTTACATATATCAATCTTAAAGATGGCCTGTTTAATTCTAAGGGATTAAGAGAGATTGAAAAATGGTCATGTAAAAACGAAACTATGGCTGTTTTTGTAAATAAACCCACACAAATGTTATATGTGGAAAACAAAACACCAGACAAATGTAGGATATGGGCCTTTAAAACAACTGTCCACTGACACTGCACCACTGTCCACATGTGCCATATGGATTTATGCTGTGGTGTCCTTTGCACATCTGTTGTGGTCTATAGGTCTAATCCCAGGCCCATTATCATACACAGCACAATTTAGTGGTGATGTCATGGTGAAGGAAATGCTTCTCTTCTTAATCTGGTTCCTTTGTGGCGATTTGTTTTTTTTCTTTCTGTACAGTAACTGTAATCCAGCATCCGCTCTTACGTAACCGCAGGAGGGCGCGGATATTAATAATCCCGCAGGGGCCCATGTGGCACGCTGGGCACTGTGACATCACTACAGGCCACAGAGTAGCAGCATCAGCAACAGAAGCAGTGCACTGTGGGTAAAAAAGCACGCTGGAGGCGTTGGGCATGCAGCCGTCTCTCTGGAGCACAAACACAAACCGGAGGGCTGTCAGGGTGTAGATTACTTGTAGATTATGGACGATGGTACGTACTGCTACAGCACTTGCACGCTTGGATTACGGTATAGATTATTTGTAGATTAGGGGATTATGTTTGGCGGATTGGTTTGAATGTATGACTTCGCTGATTTGCTGATGTGTGTGAGGCTCTGATGTGATGAGAGGTTTGAGAGTGAGAATTAGGAAAGTTGCGTTTGGTTGCAGTTTGTCATGAATGCAGTGTTTTGCACTGAATGCACTGATTTGTGTTTTGGTAATAATTCATTGCGTTTTTGTTAAAAGTGCATTGACCTACAATTTTTAATAAGACATTGATTTGTATTTTGTTAAGAATGCTTGAGTTGCATTGTATTAACAAACACATTAAGTTTTACTTTGTAAAGAATGCAGTGAACTGCATTTTAAGCATGCATTGACGTTTTAAGAGTGTTAAGTTGCATTTAATTAAGAACGCACTGTTATGTTTTTTAAAGAATGCATAGAGTTGCATTTCAAGTGTTCATGGACATATTTTAAGTCAATTTAATGCATTCAGTTACATTTCATTAGGAATGCATTGAGTTGCATGTATGCATGCAATCATAAATGGCATCTTGTCAAGTCGAAATTGTCTTAATCTAGTCAATATTTCTCATTTTGATACTGTTGTAGCCTTATTATAAGATCATTTAACTTATTTCTAAACATTTTGTATTTGTTGTAAGTGATTTTAGTAAATAAAATTATTTTACTATATTGACAAATAACGTTACTTGTTTCAAGAAATGTGCCTGAGACCAGCAAAATTATCTGCCAGTATAGTGAGATAATTTTACTTAATAAATGACCTAAAACCAGTAAATAATGTCTAGAAATAAGATAAGTAATCCTAAAATAAGGCTACAACAATCTCAAAATGAGGAATATTAGACACATCGACTAGATTTAAGATAATTCTGCTTGCCATTATGCCATTGTTTGCAGTGTTAAGTTACATTTAGTTAAGAATGCGTTGAGTTACATTCCAGTCATAATTGTTAGTCTTATTTTGAGTGTTGTGGAGGAGTTTGCATGATTTTTACTGCATGTTATGTGCTGTAAAGGTTATATAGTTAATGTATGCTCTAATGGGGCTTTGAAATGCCATGTTTTGTATATGTGTGTGTGCAAGCACAGAGTGGAGACTATATTTTGTGTGTGTGTGTGTGTGTGTGTGTGTGTGTGTGTGTGTTGTACTTACTACACTGTGAAAAAGGCACGTGAGGCAGTGCCGGAGAGTGTTTGTGTGCATGTGACGTTGTTGTTGTTTGTTTGTGTTTATTTGTTTCTGCCAGGAACACTCGTTTCTCTCTTTGCTGTGATGTAAGATGTACGGGCTGGATGTTTACTGAATAAGGAACGTGTGTTTGTAGGAGATGATGGGGGGTGACCGGCAATGTGAGGTGGAGATGATGCTGAAGCAGTCACAGAGGGAGCTGCAGTGGATCCAGAAGCAGCTGTCAATCATCTCCAATAGGACAAATGGACCAATGAGGGCCAAAGAGAAGGTGAGCGAGGTCACACCCAGAACTTGTTGCCTAGACCCACAGGGCCAAATGTAATCTCATAAGGAGGATTCACATCTGGGGACAGGCCCAGACAATTCAGTTCCAAATGGTGCCCTCGCAGTCCTGCAGTCCACAGTGGCGTGCGTCCTCTACTCCTCTACCTCTTCTGCGGCCTTTGGCAAGCACTGCAACGATGTCAGCAGCGGTCACTTACCCAAAAATTCTCAAAATACCGATCAGAATGGACAGTTTTGTTTATAGCTGTCTGGCCAGCATGGCAGAGAGGAGCATATCCAGATATAAGCAAGATGTATTTATTAATCTAACTTGTTATTATGTTGCATCATGCTTGTAATCTGAATTCAGAAACTGTAGATAAGCAAAAATTAGCTCATTAAAAATGCGAGTGTAACCATTATGCTCTTTGTGCCATGTCGTATGAGTTTGTCTCAAGTGCATGTGTTTAAGTGAAACACCATCAGGCTTTCTTGCCTGTTGGTCTGCACTGTGTTGCTTTGAGGACAGCAGGGCTAAGCGCTTTGGGACTAGGCTAACATATTAAATTGTTGGTGCTAGATTGCTGTGAAATCTGCTTCAATCCAGGGTACACCCCCTCTAAAATCCACCCCCAAATCCCTCTAGTCTGTGCTCTTTTAACTTTACTTAGTAATCAATGACTCAAGCAGAACAAGCTGGCTAGTGAAGCACTATCGTTAACTGACAGAACTGTTTTTTAATGTTTATGTTTACAGCATGTAATGTGTTCTATGCACACACAACTCATGTCTACATGCTGAAATGGAGTTTTCTGGGGGATTTTTGCTAACTTATATTACATCCATGGACTAACGACAGGCTTGTAGTCCATCTAACAATGTTGACCATTGCTCCTTACTTCAGGCTCTGTTTTTACGAGGTGTTGGATTGCTTTAGAAACTTTACAATCAGTTTGTTCGTTCCCAACAACATTTCTCATGGTTGTCCCCAAAGGTATGAGATCATACCTAGCCCTGCTAGACCACCTGCTATCCTCAGTGTAGTCTCCACCCTCAGATGAGCCCTGGATTTATACTGTGAACTAAGATGGTCACAACTATTAGATTTCTGTCAGTTACACTCTGATTGGTTACTCACACTTTCTCACATGACTGAGATGTTGTATTCTTTAATCCTTTTATCTCATAAGAGTGTATATTATACCCGACTGACTATAAAGTCACAGCCTTAAGCTGTTATTGAATTAGCCTGAACCAAAATTGACCAGACTGGCCCCCAGTCTTACAGTGTTCATTTGTTTCCAGCTCGATTGTGGATGTACACTGTAGATGCTAAAGGGCCAACATCATGAAAAAACTGTTTTTCCTTGCTACTTTGTAAATGAAAGAGTTTGATGTTGTTAGTGTTGTTCTGAATTCTTTCTTTAGGCCATACAGTGCGTTTATGGAAACAAAAACAGCTCATTTTGAATAGAACATTTTTTCACTTCCGTGTTTGTTAATGCGGCAGAGTAAATAGTAGCGTTAAACTGCTTCTGGTCGTGCTGTAAACAATGGCTGATTCTGCCCTAAATCATTGTTGTGTTCCTAAATGCACCAATAATTCAACCAAACAGTCTTATCTGAGTTTCCACTCGATCAAGTTTAAAAATGTTCAACTTCGGCTGAAAAGCTCCGCCCGTCATGTGTCACTTTTAATGAGGTGACCAATCAAACAGGGTAAAACTGAACTGGAGAGCAAGAGTGGGCTGCACAGCAGGACAGATGTACTCACATTTGTGATTAAAAATGCTCCAAGATAAACATTTATTCACAGGCATATTGACAATCCTGGAGATGGTCATCACAGAGGTTTGCTTAAAAAGCCTGAGAAACAGACTCCTCACCACTGTAGCTTGGAGATTAGTGTAATGCAGGAATACGATGCTGCGTCTCTGTGCTGGTTGTTCAGGGCATTTGCTAATGTCACTGACCTTTACATGGGCTGAGTAGGAGGAATTAAACCTGGTGGACTTTTTCTCCAAAATAAACCGCAATGAGTGCAGATCTGTTTAGGGATGTGTGATGTGGTGTTGAATATAAGAACCGCTTGGCTCGGCTCCTTCTCTGCTTTGCAAAACTTCCTCACAATTAAAATGGGGATTTTTTGCAGAATCTGTTCTCTGTCTGAACGCAGCTGCTTTGACATAGAGATACACTTTCAAACGTGGGACGCGCAGCACAGTCGTCTGCCGCAGTGTACTCCGTTTACCTGGCTGAGGCCCTGAGCCCTGCACCCACCCCTGCAGACACACAGGTCATACAAAGCTCAAGTGTTTTTTAATTTAACGCAACGTGCTTTGGCCAACTAACATTTCTGTCCATGTTGGAGGAACTACCAGACATGCTAACTGCTCTCCTGTTAACCGCTCTGAGGCCGAAGGAAGATTTTTGAGGAAGGCTGAAAACTGGTGACCCTCCGTTGCCACTCTATTAAACTCTGCAGGTGGAAGTTTGATTTACAGCCGGTTGTGACACAGAGACTGTGAAAAAGGTCCATTGATGTCACAATCATTCACACTGTGATGGTTGCGTGCTTGTGATGTCCCAGCCACTCACACAGAACTCATCATAGATGTGACATCACCATAATTCAGGATGTGATGGTTGTGATGTCACAGTCAGTCATATGCAGTTCATCACAGACGTGATGTCACGACTCATTTATTCAAATAACCACTATTGTTAACTCTTTTATGAACCCGTGCTCTGTTTTGTATCAGTTTCATGCCGGCGTGTGCACAGATAGACCCTGGAGCTCTCTTTGTCCTCAGACTGAACCTCTTGGTCAGCATGTGTACTGAATGTGTTTTATGTTGTCACTCTTAACTGTCCTTTTTATCAAGGCTCAGCTAAGCCTTGACCCAGGAGTAGAGCTTGGGGGTCAGTTTGTGTCCACAAGCTTCATTGCTTTTGGGCGCCCCCTCTGGTCCAATACCCTCTTGGTAAAATTCCACTGCTACGGCACCGAATAATATCTTTAGAAACTTCATGTTTCATAACGTGGTTATTATGAACAACAACCAAACTAACAGCAGTGAGGGCTGCTGATAACTTACGAAACCGTGCTTTTGTTTTTGTAAAGCGGCCCAGGAGTTTCAATAGAGGTGTAACTCATTTTTAGCGATTAGGTGGCAAAGTGGGTGATGTTACAGCCTTCTAGGCCAGAGGTGCAAACCCAGTTTTGGAATGTAGTGTTAATATTTTTGACTGCTGTGGGAAAAACTCTTAGCTCTTGACAGTTAGCTTCCCTCTGAAACATGCTAACTGTCTCTTTTGGGGAGGGTGTTTCGATGGGCTGTAAATTAAATGAAGTTTAATTCACATTTAGTTTTTTTCGCCCTCGAGTTCCTGCTCTCAAATGTCTCTGCACGGCCTGGTCTGAAGAGAAACAAACTTGTTTATCAAGCTAAATGCTAGCTAGTAGGGGTGGGGAATCTCTAGGCACCTCACGGTTTGATTCGATTACGATTCAGAGGCTGCGATGCGATTATAAAACGATTATCGATGCATCTCGATGCATTTTTTTTTCTATACAGGATTTCTATTTTCTTACTGTCTGAGGACTTGGTAATGTTAAAGCAAAGTATTTGTAGTGATCCATAAAGAATTTACTTCCAATATCTTTTATTAATAAATCAAATGGAAGTGATGTGGCAAGTGAACTAGAAGGCTCTCATTCACTGCTCTTGTTTGGAGCACATGAGACTGGCTGCCACTCATCTGTGATAAAAGAGATATAAGTGATATAAGACTCTGTGGCAGTGGATGTCCACGCATCACATGTTCAGTTTTGGTGTTGTTGTAGAGTGTGTGGGGGGGGTCAAATATCTTTGAGATGGGACGCTGTATCTGGGCTCTAAAGTGTCCAACATAGCGCAAAAGCCCTGGTTCTCAACGACTGAGAACGGACGCAAATCCTTGGCAATAAAAGTTGTGATAGAGTTTGTAATTCGCTTCCAAGTTGGGCAGAAGTTTTGACATCACTTGCTCGATGGTCCTCTGGTTGGCAGCAAGTACAGCCAGACGGAAAACGGGTGGAAACATGTAATATGGTTTCTCATGTTTGTCGTCTCCAAAATATTTTAGTTTAGTGTGACACAACTTGCATATAGTGTGGCTCTTATTCACGTCCCTTTTCCCCTGGCATGCAGACTGCAGGTCACCCAGCAACGCAGTCTCGCCTAGCTAGTAGCTAACGACAAAGCAAAGTGAGAGATTTAAGACGAACATTTGGAGACAAATGGACTTATTCGCATTTACAAGCACCGCAGTTGGTTTCCTGGTACGTTAAATCTGCAATGAGTGACTGTCAAACACTAAAGTTGCGAAGATGAAGTCGCTTCTGTTTCAAATTTTCCCGTTCCACCTTAAATGGTGCTGCATTTACATTCTGGCAGAATTTAAGGTGGAACTGGAAAATTCGAACAAGAAGCTAGAGAATAAGAAGCGACTTCAGCCTCATAAAACGGTCGACTGTTGAGAGACATTTTACAAGAAACTCTTCTACTTTTGAGGAAAAGTTTTCTGGTGGAGATGGGAGGAAAGTGGCTGTAGCTGAGCTAAAGCTTAAAGCAGAGCAAAGTAAGTCTGTGTTTTTGTTTATATTTTTTAGCCTATACTAGGGCATTAGCACATACTGAGACATACTGGACGTGAAATGTTGTGGCTCCCAAGCTGGTTTGATTTTTGTTCAAAGGACAAAATGGCTCTTCTTATCATTTGTGTTGTGACTCCTGATCTAACCTGGCTTTTAATGCAGAGGGTGCTGGTCAGATTTCTTGCTCATCCAGTAGTGTTTTTGTCATGTGCTGCCACAGACTGTCCAGGATAGATTTTACCCCCCCCACCCCTACTAGCTAGTCACAACAACATGCAGTAGCAGAGCAAAGTTTGAATAAAAGGAATCTGCCAGCGATTTGTGGTTAACATGTTTGCAATTCAGCAGCTCCCAGATTCTCAGCATTAGTCAGAAGTATCAGGCTGTCGAGGCTCTGTTCCTAACTATCTGTTTTGGAGCTCTAATTTAATGCAGTAACATCGGTTTCTAACTACGTTGGTTTGCTAGTTAGATAGTAGGCCCTCAGATGCATTTATTATCAAAAATAAATGAGAATGTACTGGCCAGCAAGCTGTCCAGAGCAGAGGAAACCTCAGACCCGGCTTTTAGCCTGTTGTCCTGTAAAAATCAAATTTCTGAGCAGCTTAAAAATCTGTATCAGCTAGCGCTGAGTGACCAAAGGTCATTTTTTAAACTATATTATTACACTGTTGCCTGTGCTCTCCTGCCCTGTCCATTATTGACCGTTCAAACCATGCTGTTCAGTGTTGCCAGATTGGGCAGGATCAACCAGATTAGCATTTTATACTACTTCCTATGAAAATAATAAGTTTTTTGTTTTTGTTTTTTGCAAAACAGCTCATTTTTAATTAATGTCACAACTATTTGTGTTATGATGGTTATATGTGATGTCATAACCATTCATGTGGAATGCATCATAGAGGTGATGTCATAACTATTTGTGTGATGTCACAGCCTTTCGCATAGAATTCACCTTGGATTTGGTGTCACAATAATACATGTTGTGATGTCACAACCATTCTCCAAGAATTCACAGTGTGATGTCACAACCATTTGTGGCATGGTGGTGGTGTGGCTGTGGTATCACAACCATTCATGTTGTATTAGTAGGTAGGATCCAGACGTCTGAGAGGAAGTGTGTGTTTTTTCTGACATCTGTCAGGATTTCAGTCTGAAATTACTACACAGCGAATTTGCCAGTGTTAAATCAACACTGTGAGTGTTAAACTTCACACTTCCTCAGCGTCTATAAAGGTCCACACCAATTTGAGTTAAAGTGACGCTTCATGAAGTGTTGGGATTTTACACCACTTTAAGTGTTAAACACAAACACTCACAAATAAGCTTTGTGCCTACACTCCCCTGTAACACCAGACAGTATTATCTACTCATTGGGTTTAAAAACTCCAGAATAAACTCTCAACACTACAATTTTAACTCTGAAAAATCAGCTTTTTTAACACTGGTCCAGTGTAGCTGCTATGTAGTTACTCAGTCAGTCGTTAACTATCATTCAACTCAATATCAATGAAATTCAACTGAACTTGAAGTTGAAAGGTTATTAAATCTAACCCTAAACCTAAATCTAACCCTTACCTTAACTTCAACCCTAAACCTAAACCTACGTCTTGACCTAACCCTAACCATAATGTTGTTGATACTCAAATGAGTATCACCAGAAAGTTTGTTAGTAAGTATCTAAGTAGATAATCTATAGGGGACCATCCAAATAAAGTGCAACCAAAATAAATATACAGTACTTTTAAAAATGGTTCTTCAAGGGTTCTTTAGTGAAAAAAATGGTTCTATATAGAACCATGAACACTCCAAGAACCCTTTGCATGATTAAATGTTTTTTTTGTGTGATGAAATTGTTCTACAGATTGATGGAGAATATCTTGTAGATGGTTCTGTATAGAGCCTTTTTGAAAACAGTCCCATATAGCACCCAAAAGGGTCCTTCTGTTGTTACAATGTCAAGCTTGTTACAGTAGAAGAACCCTTTTGGGTGCTATATAGAACCCATCCATAGCACATTCATGCACGTTTTCCAATCTGAAGAACTCTTTCATGATGCAAAGAACCCTTTAATCGTGCAAAGGTTTCTTTGAGTGTTCATGGTTTTATATAAAACCATTTTCTTTGCTAAAGAACCCTTGTGGAACCATCTTTTTTAACAGTGTACAGCCAATCATAACACAAGGAAAATGCAGGGGGAATGTGGAATATATGGGCCTGTTACTTCAACATTCTTGGGATTAGGATTTGCCACAGTTGGGTTTCTGAAGACTCGTTCACCTTCATTTACTTGCACTCTTTTATCAACTGCCCTCTTTCATCTGGTCGCTCAGTTTGTTTCTGAATGTTTCCAACACGTTGTTTCACTAACCAAGTAAACGTAGTGCATGGTGGACCTACTGACCTTTCCACTGGTCAGACAGTGATCTGGAGTTCAGGACAGTGTGCGATTGCTTCCCCTTGTTAAGTGTGAGTCTATTCTGATCTGCTTAGATCAGCTTTTAAACACCCACTACGTTGATTTACCATTAAAACTTGATCAAGTAGTAAGTGTTATGTAATCGCAGTGTTATGTAATCGCACTCTGTCCTGTCCTCCATCCTGTAGCGGTTAAACTGTTAAACAGTCTGGTTGTGCTGAAGACCTTTTAAACGTTTAGAGAACTCTAGTTATCGCTGTTGTTTTAGTCCAGGGGTCGGCAACCCAAATGCTAGGAAGAGTCATTTTGTCCTTTCAACAAAAATCAGTTCACCTTGGGAGCCACAACATTTTACTGAAGTAACGTTTTACTGTCTTGGTGTAAGTATGTCTCAGTATGGGCTAACGTCCAAGGATAGGTTAGCAAACATAAGACAAAGGAAAATGCAGACTTACTTTGCTCTGCTCTAAGCTTTAGCTCAGCTATAGCCGCTTTTCTGTCTCTTAACGTTCAACTTTTTTTATGAGGCTGAAATCAGCTCCGCATTCGCCAGCTTGGAAATTTCCTGTTCCACCTTAAATGGTGCCTGAGGCGTTAGAATGTAACTGCTGCACCATTTAAGGTGGAACGCAACTTTATAGTGGTTGACGGTTTCTCGTTGCATATTAAACATATTGGAAAACCAGTGCTTATGAATGCAAATAAGTCTGTCCAGTCATCTCTAAATTATCAACATTTTAAACCTCTCCCTTCTTTGCCCTTTCGTTAGCTACTAGCTAGGCAAGATCGTTGTCTGCGTTGTTGTGTGACCAGCAGTCTGCGCACCAACCTTCAGGGTTAAAAGGTGAACTGACGTTTAAGACCATTTCTGAATTAACTCCAGCGTTTAGAACCATTTATTGTTGGAACTGTGTGTTGAAAGGCTCAGCAAAGCTTTATGTTACAGCAAAGGAGGCTGATTTTATTTTTACCTAAACATCTAATTCCGCTGTGGAGCCACAAGAGGGCAGTAAAAGAGCCGCATGTTGCTCTGGAGCCGCGTGTTGCAGACCCCTGTTTTAGTGTGATGATGATGACGTTATTTCATAACGTGAAAATCGGTCCTGATGCACCTTCAGCTTCCAGTGTTTTGAGTATAGTTTTGTTTCTGTATGTGTTTTTATGTCCGTTTGTGTGTATTTAACTCTTTATAAGGACCAAATCTCTACAGATCGATTAAGACATGATTTTTTTTTTGAATCATAACGCATTTTCCTTCCTTACCATGACGTATTTCCGAGTGAGGGCCTCTGAGCTAGCTGAGTGTGTTTCTCGATGATAGGTGGGGGTGCTGGGAGGGGAGGTGAATCATGTTATTATTGGTTAAAGATGCATTCCAGCTGCATTTACTTAAATGACGCGTGACATCATTTGAAATTTCAACGGATGTGAAGTGGACAGTGTCTTAAAATGTAGAGAAATGACCACCATATGTTGAGATGAGGAAACATGGATGTCTCAGAATGTAAAATAAAGCGTGGGATGTTCCAGCCTTTCCGTAAACAACTTAGTATTGTTTATACTGTGAATCAGGAACTGTCAAAGTCATGAAGATGAAGATGAACACATCCTCTAGTCCTTCATCAGTGGTCACAGGACGCTGCCCACAGGACGCTGTTGGCTGGATATTGTTGGTTGGTGGGCTATTCTCAGTCCAGCAGTGACACTGAGGTGTTTAGAAACTCCAGCAGCACTGCTGTGTCTGATCCACTCAGACCAGCACAACACACACTAACACACCACCACCATGTCAGTGTTACTGCAGTGCTGTGAATGATCCACCACCCGAATAATACCTGCTCTGTGAGGGTCCATGGAGGTCCTGACCACTGAAGAACAGGGTAAAAGGGGGCTAACAAAGTATGCAGAGAAACAGATGGACTACAGTCCAGTGAGTAAGTGGAGCTGATAAAGTAGACAATGAGCGTAGAAACAAGGAGGTGGTCATAATGTTATGCCTGATCGGTGTATTTTGAGCAGCGTCCCCTAAACTCTGGGTAGACAGCATGTTGTAAGCTCGGAAAAAATGCTATACAGCAGAAATGGTCAAATGCAGACATTGCGGTCTAATAACTGCATGATTTTTAGTATTTACACCAATTTTTAATCCATTATGTCAGGTAAGAGAATGTCATTATACCAGATGAAATCTGACACTGAAGTTGATCTATAAAATGATTGTGGTGACTGGGGGGTGGGGGCTTTGCGTGTGTTGTATTTCCTCATTTGCGATCCCATAATCATTGTGAGGCCCTGTTGTGATGTAAAAGCAGTAGCCTGTAGCTCTTTAGCCTGTGCTGTCATGCAGCTGTACTCTGTGTATGTGTTTATAGTCTTTTAGTGAGTGTTTGTGGTTAATGTATGTTACTGTATATGTTCTGTCACTGGACCTTTAATATGAGATTTATAATGTAAGAGATTTGTGGGCAAAGTTTAGTTCTCCGGCCGTCCAGTCGGTGCTGTAAGTGTTAGTTTGCCCAATAAAGAGCACTACATGTTTCGGCATGTTATTTTACCCCTCCCGCTGGTGCACGGTGATGTAATCAGGAACCAAATGGTCACAGTATATTTTTGTGAGGTTTACACCTGTAGTTTTTTCACAGTTGTGACAAGGCAGGAGTCTTTTAACTTCAAATCTGTATTGATATGAATGATTTTCCATGGTGAGTAGGTCTAATAGCCTCCCTTTTCTCAGATAATCAATGAAAATATATTATATAGACAGTAAGACATTGATTGTTCTCCAGTTTTAAACCGGAGCAACACGACTCAGTGCACTACATTGTACAGCTATGTTGTGAATTTGGGCTGGGTGTGTTTACAGCTTATACAGGGGGTGGAGTCTAACATTGAACCCGATGAAAAGAAGGTCACATCAGGTACACTTTCTGAAATAAAGGTAGTAAACTGTCACTGGGGCAGTTCCCCTCTTGTCACTGGGGTGGGACCCTCAAGAGTACATCCCAGTACCTTTCAGTACAGGGAGGGGCACATAATTGGAACATAATTGTACCATAATGGAAATTAAAATTATATTTTCTAAGCTGTACTGACTCCACACACCCCGTCTCGTCTCCAGGCTTTTTATTTTACTGTTCTGTTTTAAAACATTCGGTAGTTAAAAGGTACAAATATGAACTTTTCACCTGGAAAAACGTATTTAAGGTTCACAATCAGACCTTAAAACTACTGTTGAGCCTTTGAGGGAACATTTACACTGTTTGTACCTTGATAAACAGAAACTGTTCCTGCACAGAACCTTTATTTCTAACAGTGTAAGGGTGTTAATTTTTCCAAAAAGTTTTACTCAAGGAAATAACTCAGGATCCATCAATTTAATTTTGTCTCTCTTATAGGGGTCCCTTTACTCTTATGGGGGCCTTTACTCTTATGGGGGCCCCCCCACCCACCAGACAGAGGTAATATTTTGATAAAAGGTTATTGGAAAACAAAATGTCTTTTAAATTATGCGGTAAATTGTGCTTGAATTTACAGGGTAATAAAAGATCAGTTTTATATTAGGTTGACTCGGGTTGAGTGTGGTGTCTGCGTGTGTGTGTGTGTGTGTGTGTGTGTGTGTGTGTGCGTGTGAGGTTGGAGCCGTGTTAGGCTGAGCACAGCAGCATTTATATACACTCACACAGGAGAACATGAACACATTTGGGACATTCGTACTGAAGGGCCTTTTGCACAAGCAGTTGGCGTGATGGTGTCAGAGTGTCTGCAGTACCACACGAGGCCACTGGGGGCAACAGTGGATCACACATGAACAGCAGCTTTGAGGGGAAACCCTGATCTGCCCCAGTAAATCCCCACTAATACTGCATCCGGGATCTCTGATTGGACAGGGGGGCTGAGATCACAAGCACACACACACACTACAAAAAGAGGGCTGGGACCAGGTTACATCCTTATTAAAATGAAATATATCACAATATATGTTCACCAGGCGTATCATATATTTTCATATGGCCTGTTTGTCCAGAATAGCAAACCACAAAAAAGCCCAAGGTGGGAAAGAGAGAGAGTAAAGAGTGTAAAACTCAGGGAAGTGGAGGAAGCTTAGAGAGAGAGAGAGAGAGAGAGAGAGAGAGAGTCCCTATAAAACCTCAGCTGACCTTGCCGGCTCCAGTCATGACCTGGACTAAAGCTCTGCTGGAGGGACACAGATGGACAAGATAGCAAAGTGAGATGGACTGACAGAAATGAGAGAGAGAGAGAATAAGACAGAGAGAGGGAGAGAGAGCTGTCCAAATGAACAGAAGCATGACTGTCCTGCTGTTCGACTGGACTGCTACAACAGTGAGAGACAGGAGAGAGGGGTGGGGGGGAAAGAGGGGAGAGAGAGAGAGCGGAAAAAAGAAAAGGGACATAAAAGAAAGAGTGAGAAGAAAAACACAGTTAAAGATTTAATGAGAAAGAAAAGGAGACTGAAGAGAGAGACAGGAAGGATAGTTAAGAAGAAAGAGAATGAAGAGGGAAAAGAAAAAATGGATGGATAGATAGAGAGAGAGACAGAGAGAGAGGAGGCGTGTTCCTGCTTGCGTGAGCCTATGTGTGTGTGTGCGTGTGTTTTTTTTGCTGGGCGCGCGCGTGTATGAGTGTGTGTGTGTGTGTGTTCGTTCCAGCGTGCCTCTCTCTCTCTCCTCCGGAGCTGCTCGCGCGGGTTTCGCCTTCACCGAGCGGCGCTCGCGGATGAACCGACGAAAAAGAGAGAGAGAGAGAGAGAGACAGAGAGGGAGACCGAGAGGGAAAGAGAGAGGGAGAGAGGGAGACCCATCTCTCCTTTCCCCAGCAACAGCAGTCCCATAACGCGGCCCGGATCGTCGTTTGAGGAGCGCGAGGAGGGATCCGGGAGAAGGTAATGCTCGCTCGGTCTCGTTCTGCTCGGCTCTCTCTCCTCTGCAGCGTCTGATTCCGACTCTCCGTTCCGCCTTAAATGGTGCAGCGGTTACATTCTGGCGCCTCAGGCATCAGAATGTAACTGCTGCACCATTTAAGGTGGAACGGAGAATTGCGATAAGAAGCTGGCGAATAGGAAGCCAACTTCAGCCTCGTCCTCTGCGGCGTGTGCGCCCGTGTCCTCAGCTCCACTGGGGCAGCTGTGTATTAGAGCGGGGCAGTTGTTGTGCATGTAGGTGTCGATGCCAGTGGGGGGCAAGTAGAGCATCTGCCCCAGCGCGTTTATACTAGGGAGGGCAAACTTGCTGTCTTACCCCCTAACACACGCACACACACTCTTATAGGCTGTAGATGCCGATCATCAGTGACTGCAGCACGCGGATGCAGATCGTATAGCCTGCTCGTGTCGGGGCTCGTGCTCGTGTCGCGAGCGTTCGGGAGAAAATAATCGCTCGCGTGGTTTGTTTAATGTAAACCAGCCGCGTCTCATCACGCTGATCTGTCCGGTGTTTAGGCTTTTATCTGCTGGAGGTTTGTGTAGCAGACAGAGAATGAAAAGGTGAAGCGCTGAGGATGAGAGAAACTAATATATATATAATATATGTATATAAAATGTGGGTGTACATATGCAATGTATACACACATATACATACGTATATATGGTTTGTGTGTGAGTGTATATATACACATATATATAGATACACATATATATATAGATGTGTGTATATATATATATATATATATATATTATATGTATATATATATGTATATATGTATATATATATATACACTCACACACACACCTTATGTATAGTAACTGAACTGAAACTAAACTGACGTTATTTTGTATTCAGGCGGCGACTGTGGCTGTGTCTCAAATCAGCCGTATGTGTTCTGTATGTGTAATTATCAGGAGAACTGAAGTGACCTGAAGGGTGCTGGCTTCTCTGGAGCACTGGGGCTGTGTCTGAAATTGCATACTTCTTCCCTAAATAATACGCCTAA
This sequence comes from Colossoma macropomum, assembly GCF_904425465.1. NCBI lineage: Eukaryota > Metazoa > Chordata > Actinopteri > Characiformes > Serrasalmidae > Colossoma > Colossoma macropomum. Next base: position 6,026,900 of record NW_023494793.1, on the reverse strand, counting down.
GCAGCTCCACAGAAAGATTAGTGTCTCAGTCTCAAACCGCAGTATTCATCAAATAGTAAACGAGAAGCTCCCCAATGGCGAGTTAATCTTAGACACAATTTATATTATGTGAAACAAGACACTAGCTACCATTAGCTAGAGGAAGGCCAGCTTAACTGATTACGTTACCAGTGATGTTTTGAAACGGTAATTTGGCCTTCAGTTAAGAGATTTTCGGTCTCTCCCCGTTAAAACAGACAGGAGACCTGGGCTTGACTGGCTGGAAATAACTGCCCAGCGGCGTTGCCAAGATTGCTGCCAAGTGAACAGACTTTCCTATAAGGACTGTGGTAGAAATTACCTATAAACCTAATCGATTTGCTCTATATTTTACCGCTTCCCTTCTTGCAATCCATCCCCAACAGCGTAACTCATTACATTAGGATGAATAATCTTTAAGATACCAAACTTGGCTAGCTAGCTAGTTTTCTCACTTGTCTTGCTGATGGAAGCCAGTAAGTGTCCTGACACAAACAATGTGTTAGCTTTAGCAGTTGAATTGGATGTAGTATGCACTTTGTTCGCTCTGAGCAGAACTGGAATTTTAAAGTTTCTGTTCTTCTCCAACATAACGTTCCTAAACTGAACTGCTGAAATGCCCTTGAGCAAGGCACCTAACCCCCAACTGCTCTCCGGGTGCCGTGGATAGGGCTGCCCACCAAGTGTGCTCACTGCCCCCTAGTGTGTGTGCATTCACTAGTGTGTATGTGGGTGTTTCACTGCACGAATGGATTAAAATGGTGGAGGTGAAATTTCCCCATTGTGGGACTAATAAGGGTAACTTAAACTAGGTAGAACAAAAATTAAACACTGGTCAGTTCGGTTCTTTTTCCCATAGCCTATATGGAAAACCTAGAATAATAAAATAGGAAGTTTGGAAAGCTCAGCACACTCAGCAGTTTTGTTCATATTGATAGGGATATTTGATATTTTGAAGTTATTGCAAAATAGGCCTGGTTATGTATTTGTATGTTGAAGTTGTACTATATAAGATTTTGTGTTAAAATTTTAAGGAGTAGCATTACTGAGTCAAGAGAAAGAAAATACCAATAGCCTGAAATACCAATTTTACGAATGAATGTTAAGACTCCAGGCTCAAAAAAAAGGCCCGGCTCGATGTTGAGGTCTCAAATGCAACATCAATGTTATACTGATGAAGATATGATGGCAGTAGTAGATAATTCACTCACATCCTCGGAAAACACAGCCTTCACCAAGTTTTGACTGAGTTCTTTTTGCACCCATGCTTGCAGTCATCAGATTCATCGCCTGGGGAACAGGACTAAAGCTTGCATGCAGTTGCATTTTTCAACCAGAGAGGTCTCCAGATCCCCAGAACTTACATGGTGTAGCTTTAATGAGATGAAGTTTACATTAAAAAAAAACATTTATCTTGGAACCGACGACAATCAAAAACGCAGCTAGCTGCCTTCCTTGGTCATTTACATTTGGTCCTCGAGTTGCTGCATTTCATCTTCTAATTAGTGCAGCTTAATGAATATTTCTCGCTATTTGATTAGGTAGACTCATTTCCAGTTAACAGCTGGTGAGATTGTTGAGCATGTTGAGACTGTATGTGCGGGTGATATGGGCTGGGAGGCAGGTGGGGGGTCTGAAGAGAGTTTCTTTTCAAAAACGGTAAGCTGATGCATTATAGAGGCATTACAAATGTCTCTCGTTGGCCTTAGCCTGTGCTAGTTCAAGGGGTTATTCTGGATGAATGATTAAGCCTCCTTTGCTTATATCCTCTGCTGCTGAATTCTGGTATCTACTCTCGCTCTCTCACACTCAGTTAGGCCATCCTGTCAAAACAGAAGCCATCGCCGCAGTGTTCGTGCATGAGAGACGGTGGGTTTTACACAGTGTGTTGAGTGGATGTTGCCTCTTTTAGCTCAGTGTGGCCACAGTGGGCTTCACTGGGATGCCATATGGAATCATTGTATCCTGGATGAGCTTTTGGTATGTCACACAGTTCAGAAGATAGATGCACTACAGGCATTTAGTTTTTTTATGTGTGTGTTTCTGTCAATATATCTGACTGGATGCTGATGTTTTCTGCTGATCTTTGCTAGAGGCTCCATGGTATTTTGAGCAGACCCTTAGGCTCTGTTCCTGTGGTCGGGTGCGTGGCGTTCTGCCGGTAGTGTGGGTTACAATAACACACAGCACTGTTCGCAAGGATTGCATTTCCTAATGCTTAAATTTGAACTGTAGGGACTGTGCTGGGATGTGCAGTCCCTGATGAGATTATATTAGTAATTGAGTAATCTACCAATTATTCTGACAATTAATCCAGTACACATCGCTAATGGTGAACAGGATGGGGGCAGTATATAATATCGTCAAGGGCGGCGCCACATCTCTGAAAGTGGTGGGACAAAACATACTGTTTCCAAAAAAAAGGGGGCTGGCTGAGTGACATAACACAATTAGGCCACTGACTAAAACTGCCCTTCACGTCATGCTAATGACCTGTACACGACATGTAAGTGTACTTAAGTGAAATATTGATGGATTTTTACTCTCCTGAGTATTTTCAGATCATATTACTGTTACTTCTTCTAAAGTGAGTAAAGGAATATTTTTACTCTGTTACATTTTAGTCATTCATATTTAGTACTAATTGCTTTTTTGTGTTTAATTTCAGTTTGTTTTGATGGTGGCAGTATTTGTACTACTTTGTGATTGGTTACATCTCTGACTTTGGCGCTTTGCATTTTGGGCCAAAAGAATCCCAAAAAGAGAAGAACAGAACCGAACAGTCTTCAGTTCCCATGCTGATAAATGCTGGATGTAGTAAGAGGTTCCACTGCAGTACTCAGTACTTAAGTAGTATTAAGTGTATTTCTACTGAAGTTGTTTTGGGGAAGATACTTTTACTTAAGTAGTTTATGCAACTATCAATACTTTTACTTGAGTATTGAATTCGGAGCGCTCTACCCCCCCTCTGAACCTGACCGTGAACAGTGTTAGTGTTTGTTTTGATGCTGCTTCAGTAGCAGTATTTGTTAGCTGACATCTCTGAAGAACATCAACGTCTGTTTTCATACTCTGTTCATTTTCTAAAAACCCACCACAGGTCATTTTTTTGTGATATTGTATCTCTTTCCTTTGGTTCGGATGGTGCACTGCAAAGGCTGAAGTGGACTAAATTACACATGTGGGTGTTTGTTTATTGATCAGAACTTTTGCAGGATGCCAGCGCTCCGTTACTCTCACATTAACCACCATGAAAACAGAAAAACAGAAAATAGAGATGCTTATAATCTATGTGTATAACCGATCAGGTTGCTGATGCTTGGCTAAAAACCTGCTCCATGGTCCATGTGCCAAAATCATCGTTATTTTATACCCTCGTAAATTAGCGCGGTTTGGTTGTTTGGTGTGGACCTGAATACGGGCGGAGTGCTTTCATGTCAAAACCGAACTAAAGAAAAAGTTTGACAGTCCATCCAAGGCAGGTCTGAAAGCGCCTCCCAGCTGAAATGGAGATTCTGATTGACTCTGCCGCTCAGTTTTAGTCTGCCTGTTTGGGCTGGTCAGTGCTTAATGCACTTTAGGGGACATGGAGGTTTTATGTTGCGTCCTGAACTTAAAAAGTAGCGGGTCGTCGCCACAGTTCTTTGAAAAGTGGTGGGGCAAATTCCCGCTCGCCACCGCGGTTCCAGCGGCCCTGAATATTGTAACTATATCGTATACCCTTGTATCATTTAACTATGCTGGAGTATACAGTCCATGATGGGATGTTATACTAATCTAGTAACCTACAGATTAATTTGCTAATTAATCGAGTAATCAGTACACATTGCCAATGGTTACCTGGACTGGGACAGTAGAAAATGTTGTAATTGTATTGTGTACACTTAACTGTGCTGGGACGTGCAGTCCATGATGGAATATTATTAGGTGTGTAACTGTCATTCACATTAGTAATCTAGTAATCAACCGATTCATTTGTTAATTAATAATGTAATTGAGTGCCCAATGCTAATGGTGAACAGGATTGGGACAGTACAAAACATTATAATTGTACTTTATACCCTTGTATCATATAACTAGGCTGGGATGTGCTGTCAATGATAGGATGTTACACTAATCTAGTAATCATCAGATTATTTTGCTAAGTAATCGAGTAATCGGTACAGAACGTTAATGGTGAGCAGGAATAGAACAATATAAAACATAATTGTGTCATATACCCATGTATCGTGTAGGTGTGATGGGGTGTGCAGTCTGTAATGGGATGTTATAGGAGTGCTTTAGGAGCTGATTTGTCACTCGTTTATATTACCAATCGAGTAATCTACAGATTATTTTGACAATTATTTGACCACACAGTGTTAATGGTGAACAGGACGGGTAATTTTATTACCCTTGTATTGTTTAACTGTGCTGGAATGTGCAGTCCATTATTGACAATTATGTTAGCAATAGAATAATCTGCAGTTTATTTTGATGATGAATAAATTTGGGAAGTATGTGGCAAAAATTGATAAATTGTGAGCCACCTATACAGGACTAAAGTAAACACTAATGTTGCTAGCACTATGGCGATGGTGTGATAACGACACAGTGGTCTGTGTGGTAATATCATGTCTAGGGTTATGATAAGGACTAAGTGGTAGGATAATACAAATGAGTTACAATATTATGTAAATATATATTAAATTAATTTGAAGCTAAGATTATTTTAAACTTTCTTTTTTTTGGGCTGTTCCGGGAGTGAATATTTGATCTACCATTGACATGTACATTTTGGTCATCAGAATGGACATACTTTGAGAAAACTTTGTCTGTCAAGTTGCAATTTTTATTTATTTATTTTATTTTTGTATTTTTTTTCCAGATATTGAAATTTCTAATTGGTGTTGAATAATTATCAACTTAGACTCTCATGCCGATCCCATTCTAGATAACCTGTAGTGTAGTATACATTATTATTGTTGTTGTTACTATTATTATTATTATTATTATTATTATTGTAGGGAAACCTCTCTAAGGTCAAAACATCAGGCAGTCCTGCCTGCAATACACATTTCTCAGTACAGTAACAGTTCCTGCTTAGGAGACGGGGAAAAACCTCTCTTAACTTTTATTGTGTGTCAATCTAACAAGTTTTTAAATCATTTTGCACCATTTCTGTTTGAGCAGTAATCATGAAAAGCTGGCTGTCATGTGATCTAAAATAAGAAACAAAAAGAAAGTGACATTTACAAGAGACATCAAAGGGCATCAAAATGCGTATGATTATTAATGTGGAAAGTTGAATTTCAATTAAAACATGCAGATGATGCAGTGATTAGGGTATTAGACTGTACTTTGCCAGTGCAAGTGTGGTAACAGTGTAGCTGTGACAACACGAGCGCGCAGAGATGCAGAATCGCTGTTTGGTTATTAATCCAGTAGCAATATTAGGGTATTAGGGTATTATATTGCTTAAGCAGGATTAGTCTATTTACACTTTGTGCTGTTAGGCTAAATGGTAATAACCAGCGCTGTGGAGGCTTTAGAGAGAGCGTCAATCAAAAAAATAAAAAAATCCACTCTTTCAGTGCTCATTAACAGTCTCTCCGTCTCTCTGTGTCTGTGCTGAAAATGAATTGTCAGTGACTGTTAGCACAAAGCTACCTTTGATTGATTGATTGGCCCAGGTTTCATGATGAAAGTAATGAGAATAATCATATTTGTAGTTTTTGATAGTATTTTTCAGGAATGTAACTACACAGCTTATTGTATTGTAACCTATAGTATTGTTGTATTGTGACTCGCATGTTGGATGTGACTCGCAACATATTAACCTGTGGCAAGAGTGTTAGATTGAAAAACTGCTTTTGTTTTGTATTGTATTTTTCTAATGTTCATAATGTAATAACATGAGTCACTCCTTATTTTTGCTGTATTGAAAAATGCTGTCATATTGTATCAATCAAATTATCATTACACTCATAGTTTCTTTTAAATGTGATGCTACTGGTTCTTTTTAGTCTGTTCCAACTTAGCTAACCTCAGAAAAGCTAAATATTATGAAGCATGTCATGTATCGTTAAAATGTCTTGCAGTATCGTGATATTATATTTTTTGCAGTATCGCCCACTCCTGATATGAACCCCTTAAACTACAGGCTTATGTTCAGTTGGTAATCCTGAGGCTTATTTCTCGGCAACTACTATAAATTACTAAACTAGCATTGAATTAATATGTACATTGTGTAGTAATTGTAGATGTTTTGTTGAATTCCTAAAATAATTGAACATAGCCTGTTCCAAAGGGCACATTTAACATTTTATGTTTTTTTTTTACCTATATATTAAATTCAGTAAACAAATAAACATTGTGCACTACAATTTGCTAGTGGGTTTGTTCCCTGTGCAGGATGTGTTAACTTATATACACTTAGAAAATCAACAATATATGTAATTTTCCTGACAAGGGTGTTGGTATATACATATATGGCTATATAAATATATGTTTATCTTGATATCATTTTAGTATCACCCACTGAATAGCTGCTTTGTAGATATTGTTCTTCTGTGACCTTTTTGCAGGTGGAATGCCTGGATAGTTAATCCTGCATCATGAAAAATATCTCCAAATATGACACAGACCTACTTTCACAGTCTCTCCCAGCACTGGGTGAAAACTGTAAGGCACTTCAGGCAGGATGTTTTAGAGCTAAATTCCATATTACATTGATCAGCATGCTCAGTGTATTTAAGCAGGCCTGAAGTGAAATGAATTTGGAGATGAAGATCAGCTCATGGATAAATAGTGATGTCCCCCAGCAGAATCAGCAGTGTGTGCTGTGAGTAGCGTCATACCTGTGGCCGGCGCCACGGAAAACAATCGATTGCTGGAATATTGTGACTGGGCTCTCAAACTCCAGTTCTATTTTTGTACGTACAGATGTGCCCCTAAGCTCTTTGGCCTGATGTTTCTGTTTTAGTGGCATTACAGGGAAGCCCGTTGCAATTTGTATGGGTGGTCATATTCCTGTGTGATCAGCACTTATAATTAACATTTGCCTCAGTATAGACTTGGGATGTGCACAGGTACTCGAGTGCTTGGTTAACTGTTCAAAGTGCCGGTATTCAAGTACAGAAATCACTAGTTGTTAATTGTAGAAAGAGAAAATGTACAGGCTAACAATTCACTGTGATGTGGCGGTTTTGCTTATATGTTTGCTTATATAAGTGTGTTATGTGTTACTTTGCTTCTCCGAAACACGAGTGCCTGAATATGAGTGCGTTGGCAAGGACGCTTTTTTAAGAACATGGCTGAGAAGATAGAGATAGAATCTTTACTATCTAGTTTATGTTAAGTCTGAGACGTTATAAAGGAGGAGACAGGTCACTGGTTGAAATATGAATAGGAAAGCTTGTAATGCTCAACATGGCATGTGTTTACAGGGAAAGTTCCACTCTTCAGGAAAAAGAGCCAATTTAGCTTGCTGGTTACGCTGCGAGTGGGAAAGCCCCCCTCATTGTTGAGGTCTGTGCAAGCCCAGCAGCCAGAACAACCTGAGAAACATGTTTTTTGTGCGTTATTGAGCCAAACGCTACAAACTATTTGTGAGGTTTTTGTCAGACTTTACCAATGATTTCAAATATGTTTTTGAAACAGTAATTTGACCTTCAATTTTTAGTTTTTATTTCTCTCCCTTCAAAGAGAGAGGAGCCTGCTATTGTATGGCTGGAGATAACTGCAAAGATGGCCACTGTGTGAGCACTTTCCTAAGCTACGTCCATAAACAATGAAAATATGTTTTTCTGACTAATAACATGTTAACTAAGGAGAAAAGACTTTGTGTAGAAGATGGCGAGTTCTCATCAGCATCCAACGTGATACTGTTTCACTCTATTAGCTCCTTAGCTCATCTGAAGGGACAGCTTCTGTTACTCATCCAGTACAAAAAACCTACTGATTTCCCTGAAATAATCACTCACAAATACAACATGGTGTGGAAGGAAGATGCTGTATGATATCTGGCTCATTTTGACTGTAGGCCTTTTGCAGGCCCCCTAGTGACCAGAGATCCACTTGGATATTTTTAAATAATATAATCAAAAGAAAAATACCCATAAATGTGTTATCAGTTTATCTAGGGCACTTAATGAAATGTTGAGACTCTGTGTTGAGCTGCTAGTGAGCAATGAGGGGTGAAAGAGGGGGAGTGAGAACCCCCTGCAGTGAAAACAACTCACATCTCTTCGCAAAGACAACCATGCTGAGATAAACAAACATGATCACAGCTTTTGTGATAAAGCAATGTACAATAGTGGCACAATAAAAGACTTCCAGTGTCAAAAATTTCCACCAAAATGTATTCCGGTAATGTTTTTAAAGATAAACATGCATAGTGCAAAAACCAAGGAGCTATAAAAGCAGGCCGAAATTGCACTTTATTGCTACTGTGAATGGAGAAAAAGCAAGAGCTCATTACTTTAAAAGAACAAAATGGAATTTATGCAATTTCACCCTTACCCCACATGCAGTCGATCAACCAAGGCATGTTTGGTGTCTGAAGTTTCTTTAATTTTCCACTGGAGCTAGGAGGCTAATGTAGCTAAGAAGTAATGGAAGCTACAGCAATCAGCATTGTGCAAACTGCATGCTTAACTCATTCACACATCATTTAGATATCAGCAAATGAATGATTAACAATTCAGCATGGTTTGAAAGTGTGTCTTGATTTAGACATGCAGTTTACATGATGCTTGTTGGTGGGTGTAAGCTTTAACTACTCGTTAGCTACATTAGCCTCGCAGCCCCAGTGCAGGCCTAAAGAATGAACCTCAGACACCAAACATTTAAGGCTGATTTTTAACACTATTATGTCTGGGCATTCAGTCTATATATGGGAACAGCTGTGAAAAACATTGTTTTTATGATGTCAGGAAACCGACAACACTGAATAGCTAACAAGTGATGGAAGCTTATCCTCCAGCATTGAGCATTGAGCAAAATGGCTGCCTCTCTTACTCATCTCGTGGACATTAAGCATGTCTATTTGAGGTTACTTAACAACTTGACACAGTTTGAGGCAAATGTGTGATGATGTAGACACACGGTTTGCACAATGCTAAGTGTTTGGCTGCAAGCTTGTTAGCTACATTAGCTTCATAGCTCCAGGGCCAAAGAAGCAAGCTTCAAACCCAGATCATGTGTAGGCTGATCAACTGCACTTGGGATTAGAGAAAAACGGTGTAAATATGTTTTACAGAACGGTTCCCTCAGTAATGTATCCTGTGGTGCAGCAGAGGTTTGGCTTCCTCTAGTTCCCCTCCAGCTGCGGTGCTAATCTTAAGTCTTTGTATGTGTATGTGTCACTGCGTGCCCTATGACTAGTAACATCTGGAGCAGACGCTGATCATGGCTGGCTGCACAGGGCACGTGTTTCTCACTGTTTTTCTCTCTTCCGCCCTCCGTTCATCCCTTCATCCCTCTGTCCCTGCCATGCTGCTCAGCCTCAGTAATATGAACAGCGCAGCCGTGTCTGGATTATGTAACAGGCCTTCCCCTCCCCTCGGGCCGCCCAGTCGTAGAGAGCTGGCTGTGGTGACCAGTGGGCTGTAGAGAGTCCATATAATCATCTTTTCATCATCAGCATCATCATCATCATTATAGAGAGCTCAATTCTATGTTACACTGATTATTTTCAGCACACTTAACATATCCGTATATCTGTCCCTGAGCTGTTTAGCCTAATGCGTCTGTATTGGCGATCATTTTTCAGTGTGATCAGCACTTATTATCAGAACATTTGCTTCTGTATAGACCTATAGAATAATAATGTAGAGCTGCATCATTAATAGCGGCTCACGGGCCTGATCTGGCCCATAAGCAAGTTGTCTCTGGCCCCAGTCCATCTTTCAAAATAGAATTTTTAGTTACATTTAAATTATGTTAAATCTATTTTAAACACTGTCCGAGCATTAAAACCCACTGAAATATGTAAAATCATGTATGGGATGGTCTGCAGTCACTGCAGTCGCATGTAAAAGTTTGGATACCCGCAGTCTGATTACATGTTTTGTTGATTTTGTAAGTGAAAATAAGTTAACACATCCTCTACAGAGAACACACTTAAATATGACATTTTTATGTAAATTATTTTACAATTTCTGTTTATTTACTGAGTTTAACAACAAATAGCACAGTAAGTGTGCCATAATCTTTGAACAGGCCTAATTCAGTTTCACATTTTTTCCAAATTGTTAAAAATGTTAAATTGTGCATTAAAATATATGAGACATATTTAATATATAGGCATCATTAAAGTAAACATTACAAGGACATGTATAAAAACATCTGTCTATACTTTATTGAAACGTGCATTCAATTTTCGTCAGTTTCTTCAATTTCGACCACTGCTACAGTAATGCTAATGTCTATTCTCTATGAGATTTCCAATGTTAGGTTGGCACATCTTGTTTTGCCCCAGCTCAAATTTATTTGATGATGCCTACATTGTATAGGATGCTACTATAACATATATGCATCCAAATTACTTATTGAATATTAAAGGACATTTTTTGCACTCAAATTGTTCCCCATGAAGTTTAATTATGACGTTTGTGTGGCTTTATTTCATTTTTTCAAACGCGGCCTTATTTTATTTTTACTTGTATATGTATATGAGCTCTGTTCTGATTGGCTGGCTTGTATGGTTCCTCATTCAAAAAGTAGTCTAGGCTGAAACACTCCTTATAACTTCAGTATAAATGGGCAGAGCTAAATTACTAAAGGCAGAATAAGCAGATGTTTGATAATGATATGGCTTTTCATGACATCACAAAAGCAGTGTTTTTACAGCTTAGTTCCCATATATGGACTGTATGCATAGAGGAGTGAACGGTACAGTACAGAACTGTATCAGTGTTAAAAATCAGCCTTAAATGTTTGGTGTCTGAGGTTTGTTCTTTAGTCTTGCACTGGGGCTGCGAGGCTAATGTAGCTAACAGGTACTTAAAGCTTTCATAAACCAACAAGCATCGTGCAAACTGCATGCCTAAATCATGACACACTTTCAAACCACGCTGAATTGTTAATCTTAAATTTGCTGGTGTCTACATGATGTGTAAATGAGTTAAGCATGCAGTTTGCACAATGCTAATTGCTGTAGCTTCCATTACTTCTTAGCTACATTAGCCTCGTAGCTCCAGTGTAACATTAAAGAAGCAAGCTTCAGACACCAAACATGTCTTGGATGATGGACTACATTTGCAGCGAGGGGGAAAATGTGTAAATTTGATTTTTTCGCTGAGGACAGTGCATTCCTGATTGGGGAAAAAGCGTCACCTGCGTTCTGCTTGTTTAAGGGGCCATTGCATTTGGTGCTGCTGCAGCAAAAGGGATTTAGTGTTAGATTTATCAGTGTGTGTGGAGTTATAATTTCTGTCACAAGCAGATCAGGGAGCTAAGCCCTCTGAGTGGACTGGCTAGTGAACCGAAGTGGACATGCTTTGAATTATGTATTACATCATAATACATAATTCAGTACGTGTACATTTACAGGCCACATAGATACAGAAAAGGGGTTGTTAAAAGAATACTTGGGCAAAAAATCAAATGTGTAATTCTCCACTTACCCCAAATGTTTGGTGTCTGAAGTTTGCTTTTTTAAACTAATTTTGCACTAGAAGCTAATGTAGCTAACAACCAATAGAAATGTATGTACACCAATTAGCCCTCTGCAAAATCTTGACTTGGTGTGTATGTTATGTTAATACCAAGTCATAATCAGTGAACTAAGCCTTAAAAGGACAAGCTAGGGAAATGGACATCCTTCTGAATGATGTGGTGTGTGTTCATGGGAGTGAATGTGTGAGTGATTTGACCCAAATTCCTGAAAGCATTTTTCAGTATGTGATATGTTTTAAATTTCTGAGGTGTGCAAACAAATTAAAACAAATAAAATGCACCACCAAAACAGTAACACCACATTTACAGAGGCCTTTGTAAGTCTATGAGTATATGCATTGCGTAAGGATGCACTGATGAGGGAATTTAGGACTGACATCATTTCATGATTTCATTTCATGTACCGTCGTATGCAAAGGTTTAACACTCCCTGTCAAATAAGATGTTTTGTTGATTTTCTAAGTGAAAATTCATTAACACATGTAACACTGTGCAGAGAACAGTCTTAAATATGGCATTTGTCTGCAAACTATGGTGCAGAATTTCTTTATTTGCTGAGTATATGTATTAATAAAATAAAACGATGAAAAGTGACACAACTTTTGCACAGACCACATTTTATGTTTCATTATTTTTTTCAAGATGATAAATTCAGCAAATAAACAGTAAAAAAATAATATCATGTGTTATATTGTATGTTCCATTTTTACAATATTTGAAACTTAATAAATAGAAATTGTGCACTAAAAGTTGCATTAAAATGCGTAATTTAAGGGTTGCTCAAACTTTTAAACATGACTGTGTTGTTATATTGCCCACAGTAGCCACGTTTACATGCAGCCTGATAATCCCTTAATAGTCCGACTAATGCACCTCCGTCAGACTAGACTGGTCCGGTTGAGGCCATTTGGAATACAGTTTCTATCCGAGTGATCCTGTAAATAATCCAAAAAAGAATAATATCCATGTAAACGGCTGTATCTGATTACATTCCCAATCGGAAAGTTTAAGTACGTTCTGATCATGTGCGTCACATCGTAGCGAAAGTTTATAATGTCCAACATGGCGGAGCAGAAACTGGTCTGCAGAGGAGACGAAGTTTATGCTCTGATCTCTAAAAGACGGCGGTGGGATGGACGTCAAGCTTATGTGTATCAGAACATGACGTCTTCCTCTCGGCCTTCTTTAATAAGCACAGGTGAAGCACGTTTTCCTGAGTCTGACATCATTTTAAAGCAATTAAAACACAAGCACTGCTCACTGCTGCTCATCTCACTCTGACTGGTTCTCAGAGTGCATAGTTTTGGATCGGTTTACTTGTAGTGAGCATGTAAATGGAGATTTTCCGTCAGATTGCTGAGCAGAGTGAGAATATAAACACCTCAGTGTAAATCTATAATCTGAACATATTCAATCGAATTGGCAAGAATCTTGCATGTAAACACAGCTGCTGAGGCAGAAGTTGGTCACTGTTCGTGTGCGGATGAATGTAGCGTACTTATGAAGGTCATTGTGTATGTAGTGTATATGTGCTTGAACAGATGTCTGAGTGTCTGAGTGGGTTTTTCACACGATTGTGTTGCGGAGGATATTCAAACATGAGTATCTGATCAGTACTGTGTGGTTGCGTTTGCGTGTGCAGTGTCTGGGTCTGTGTTTGCCTGTGTTTTATACTCTTGTTTTTCGTGCCTGTTCAGGGCTGCACTTTAAACATGCCGTATCATTTGAGCTGCGAGAGTTTGCGTAGGTGGATGATTACTGGAATATGTGTGTGTGTGTTACATGCATGCTGACATTTGGTTTCCTCCTGGTGTGTACAAAACCAGCACACTGGAAACTGTAGTGCATTGGTACTTGATTTGAACATGCACAAAAAAAAAATTGATCAATGTATTATTTTATTTTGACAATTTTCTGAGGTCAATAAGGTGAGGCAGGTGAGTGTACTTGCACTGTATTTGAATGCTGCTTCTACACCTGAACCAAATTTGTCATAGCAAAATTATACTCACATGACTCACTGTGCTAAATAGCCAGTTGACTCTTGCTCTCAATATTATGAGAGCAATGATTATATAAAGGTAACACACACGTGTGTGCATACATATATATATATATATATATGTATATATATATATATATATATATATGTGTGTGTGTGTGTGTGTATATATATATATATATATATATATATATATATATATATATATATATATATATATATGTATATATACAGATAATCATGTTTGAATGAAGCAGTCAGAGTTCACAATAAGGCTTATGCAATTCGAAGAGCTATGAATAACCCATCTCTTGCTAATATTTAGCCATGCTTGCAGTGAAGTGACCCTTGACCCATAGTCTCTGCCCAGTCCATATTTCCGTCTCTCTGTTTCATTACGGGCTGTTTAATCAGGCCATAATTGGAACAAATAGAGCACCCACACATGCTGCAGCCTCTTCCATTAACATTCAGCTTAGTCCCTCCGTCCCAAAGCGGAGAGAACGCGGCCCCGCCAGCCAGCTGGCCTCAGATCAGCCGCGGTAAAGGTCTCTCTGTGTCTGCTGCATGACAAAACTGGCCTGGGATCAGTCTGTCTTTAAAGAGCTTGGGACCAGTGGCTCCTGTATTTTTGGCTTGTGGATTTGTCTGTATTTAGACAGCAGGGTATTCTAATGATCAAATCACATTTGTTTTTCATGTCTGTTTTTCCCCCATGAACTAATTTGTGTTTTTAAGCAAGGTTGAACCAGCTACTGATGGTTTGCTGAATTGCATGCAGTTGTAGAAATGGGAATGGAAAAGAATTCAGTGAGATTTGCCTTTAAAATCAGTCACGTTTTGAATATACTGGGCAGAAATGTGATTATAGGCGTATCTTCTGTCTAAATGCAGCATTTATGTTGGCTTATACCTGGTGAAAGGTCTGTGTTTGGTGAAAAAGAAACTGCTGTTGACAGGACTGCACAGCAGGCTGCTCGGGAGCCTGACGTGAAGTGACAGACATGCATTTTCTTGAGTTTCGGCCTTTGTAACTTTGGCTTTTTCTCTAGTAGGACAGGGAGATGTGGCCAAAATCTCAGCACAATATATTTTTCCATATCATCTTGGTAATATTAGTAGGTCTAAGTTTAGCGGTGTTGTTGGTGTCAGGGTCCTTACAGGACAGTCTGTCCACTCTGTGGCAATCTAAGCAATGCTCCCAAGCAGACCAGGCTCCTGTCAACCTAAATGAAGGAGACCCAGAAACAGAAGACAGATAGCCATGCCGATGTTCAAAAACAAAGTCATATAAATAGGACTGGACCCAGATATTCAGGTTTTGTTTTTTTTTTGTTTGTTTGTTTGTTTGTTTTTTAGTTTTTGGCTAAATGTAGGCTATCATTAAAGGCGAACTGAGAAACTTAGATGACTCGAGGTTACGGTCCATACCACAGCTTTGTTTTTTAATTAGCTGAAAACAGCGCCAAACATGGTGAAAAGAAACACAGCCTCTCCAGTGCTAAGAGCTAAAAACACAGCCCTCTGCTCTACTCTGGAAAACCCACCACTCCACCTGTATTCAGGCTCTTCACCACAAAAGTGTTTGTACGAATGAACCTAAAACAGCCCAACACAAACATTTCTTCTCTTTAAAAACTGAACTACTTACAATACGATTTGTCAGCTCATTTATGAAATATGTTTATTATTATTTTTCTTTGTAATTGCACTGTTAAATTATGGAAATAAATATCATCTCAGCCTGGGAACCTGACATCCCGCTCACTCACAGCAGTGAACATCAAGCTAACACGGTGCTAGAACAGCATGCATTCCCAGAGCGGCTGTAAACAGTGTCCCTCTGTACTGGACCCTTGCTAGGGACGCGGGGTACAGCTTCAATCATTCACTGTTGATTACTAACGAAGCTCCAGAGACCAACTTGCTCAATTTGTATTCAGGCAGCTCTCATAAATGGTTTGTAGCATTTAGCTCAAAGAAAGCACAGAAAATGTGGTCCCAAGTTGTTGTGGCTGCTACAGATGTGCATATCTTCACAAGAAGGAGGACATTTCCACTTTTAGCAACAAGACGTTTGGTTCTCTTTGCTGAAACTTCTTCAGCCTCCATGCTAAGCGTCACGAGCTATCCCTTTCAGATTTCAACCAGTGAACCACTGTCTTTGGTGGTGTTGCCCCTTTTGGTAAAATTACAGTCATATGCAAAAGTATGAAAACCCCTGGTGAAATGACGTGTTTTACTGCTTTTCTAAGTGAAAATAACACATCATCACAGATGACACACTTAAATATGACATATTTTAGTGAACGATTTCTGTTTATAAGAATATATATACATTTATGTAGAGTTATGTCAGTTGTTATGACAAGCTTATGTGGATGATATGTAGTCTTATGAACAGTACCCTACGGTAAAGTGTTACCGTCGGTTCTCTGTAGAGGAGGTGTTCATATATTTACACTTAGAAATCAGCAAAACATGTCATTTGACAAGAGGCACCCAAACTTTTGCTTACAACTCTATATGCGATCTAGGAAAACCTAATTACTTGATGCGAAAGATGTGTGACCTTTATTTTCCCCAAACTCACATCCTTTTTAACTTATCACTGAAGCAGCCAGTGCTGACTAACTCTGCTGTTTTGTGATGTCGTGAGTGAACAGCTAGACTTCCGCTCTCTCACCATATATAGAGTAAAAGCCATACCTAATGTACGGAAGTAGCAGCTGTTAAAAGCGTAAAGGCTTTGCTGCTAATACCACAACAAAGAGCAGAATAGAATGATCATTTGATTATTATGATTGATTATGATAATAATTTATTGCTATTGGAAGCTTTTGCTCACCCAGGCCTGTGTACAGGTCCCAGAAATGAAAGCCATTATTAGCAAGTGTTCCATGTTTTGTGGGTTGCGTGTAAATAATTAAGTTTCAAATTGAGCTTCACGCCAAAAAGGATTTGAGTGGGATTTCTGATGATGACCTGAGCATACGAGAGTGGTAGACCTGTTGATCCAATCATGTGGGATTGTCATCTCACGCTGATAGAAAAACTAACACCACTCATTCTGCTTAAGCCCAGGATCCAGACCCTGTTTACACGCTAATGTTCCTCTTTTCACCTCAAAGTTTTATAAGCTCAGGACAGCTTCAGTCGTCCAGAAATGAACCCAGGTAAGACAATGGGTGTTTAACAGTGTGTCCTGACATTACATGTAAGTGGGGACAGACTCGCAGTCCGCTAAGGCAGTATGGTAAAGACACAGTACTGTGATTCACAATCTTATAATATACAGTACATGCCACAATATTGAGATTTGCTGACAAGTTAGAAGAGACACAGTGCAAAACAGTTGTGCCAAATACAAAAAATAGCTGAAAACTATGGTGTGTTGAATTTTGGTTGCATTCAGTTGGTGACAAATTAATAAGATATTGGCACAATGGGTTCATATCCATCAGCTCCCCCTTTAATTGATAATAAATTATGATGATAACTTCTCGTCATATTACTCACCCCTGCAGTTCGTATCATGGTGCCTTGTGGGCCACTAGTAGGTTGTGAAATCGTAATTATATTCTGTATGGCCAAAAATATGTGGACGCCTGACCACACCTATATAATATTGGTGAACATCTCATTCCAGCGGCGGCACTCCAGCCGATGCTTGGCACTGCGCATAGGGATCTTAGGCTTGTGTGCAGCTGCTTGGTCAAGGAAACCCATTTCATGACGCTCCTGATGCACAGTTCATTTGCTGATGTTGCTTCCAGAGGCAGGGTGGAACTCTGCTTCAGCACTTGACAGCCCCGCTCTGTAAATTTTCATAGTTGACTGCTTCATCGCTGAACTATTGTTCTCTTAGACATTTCACAAAGTCTTATGTTTTAAAACACAGAGCTCCTCAGAATGACCATTCTACTGATGATGTTTGTTTACAGAGATTGCAAGGCTATGTGCTTGATTTTATACTCATCTTAGCAGTGGGTGTGGCTGAAACACCTTAATTCAGTTAAGAAAGCTGTCCACATACTTTTGGCCATATAATGTGTTTACATATTCAGCTGATGTCCTGACAAATTCAAAAGAAGCTGTAATTCGTAGTTGCCTATACTGCTGTCATTAAAATAAAGAGAACAAAAAAAAAAACAGAAAAAGATGATAATTTGTGTGTTGTCCACTAAAGGTCACTGGAGTATCTTGACTGATTGCCGATGACAGTGTTCAGAAACAGATGGCGGGGGAAGAAAAGGAGGAGAAAGGGTTTCTGTTAAGTGATTGGTCATTTCAGTTGCGAAAGATGGAATCAGAAGCTACTCCACAGGCTTTACTGTTAAGTGGAGTGGACAGTGTCCTTGTCAAAGCAAAAAGGCCATCTAGTCTAAGAGAAGCAGTGATGTCAGTGGCAGCTAAACCTGACAAGCTAAATAGCACCTTGCCTCACAACCATTCTTCTGCTCCAAAACTGTTTGAAGGAAGCACAAGAAGAGAGAATATGATAAGAAAAATGTAAATACAGTGAATAAGCTTAGCAAACGTCAGTTGGATCCATAAGCAGCAGCTCATTTTTCATGCAGTCATAAAATTAATGAAGCAGCTTCATCACCTCCATTTGTGTAATATGTTAAACAAAGGCAAACAGTGAAAGACAAATGGATGGAAACTTTTTCGATAAGAAGCCCTTCCTGAACATGGCTGGTAATGCACTCATTCATTCACTCAGTCTCGTTTAGCAGGCTGAAGATTCTCCACAAGGGGGCGCTGTTGGCACTCAAGTGTGATGATTTGCATCAAAGACTCTCTGTCCTGGTTATAGCAATATTTAGACTGTTTAAAGCAGGGCTGTCTAGATTTTATGTCAAATTGTGATGTTTACAATGGGCCAAATGCAAAAAAGACAAAAAAGTAAACAAAAAAAAATGAAGCTCCCCTATTGAGTGCAGAGGCTAGCTAGTAACTAATTAGCCTTATGTTATTTATTTTTTTTGGTTTATTTATTTATTTGTTTTTTTTACCAATTTAGTCATACCCAGTTCTACCTACTAGTTAGGACTCCCCCAATCACATGATACCACTAGTGCTAGGAGGCAGAAGGCCAGCACAGGCTTCCTCCGAGACCTGTGAAGCACCAGTGCAACTTTTCAAACCGCCACTAACGCAGCATCATTGGACAGCTGAACACGCTCGAAGGAAAGTGCCAAACTTCAGATCTGTTACGTCAGCTAACAGACGCCTGAGCTGACCAGCATCGCGCTGTGTGATGAGGGAGAGGCGGAGCCATCCTACCCCCCCAGACAGAGCGAGGATTTGTGCTTTCTTGGCCTCCTGACCAGGACGGCTGTAGCATCGACCAGTGATCGAATTCGCGATTTCCTGATGATAGGGTCAACGCTTAGATGGTTGCGCCACTTGGGAGCCGCACTTTTTATGCTTTTTTATACTAAAAATACTTACTAAATGGGCTTCAGATATAGAAGATCATAAATGATGAGGGCAACTTTCTGGTGGGCCAAATCAAACAAACGTGGGCCAAAGTTGCCCTGGTCTAAACCATCTGCGAAAAACTGTTCCATGTCCAACATCACTAAGGCTACATTTACACGGCAGGTAAAAGTGGCCCAAATCTGATTTTCTCACCAAATCAGATTTTTTGGTTTGGCTGTTCACATTATCTTTTAAATGTGATCTGTATGCGACATCAGTCTGAACAGATCAGCTCCTAAACTGACCCGCATGCGTAAAAGAACAGTGCGTCACGCTGCTTCACGTGGCTCATCCAGAGGTAAACAATCATGACTGCCAATGAACGCCAGTCGCTTCCGGAGGTATCTATTCTTAGACGCTGCAGCCTCGATCTCCTACGGCCGTGTTCAGCCATTTCTTTCTAAATCTCTTCAAACACAGAGGGGTTTTGGATAAACTGTCTAATTTTTTGGTACAGAAACATCAGCCTAAATGTTTATGAGGTCTCAGCAGCGGGAAATTATGACAAATGTTGAGTTGGATTGACGTAAAAGTCAAATTCCGATCTGGCTGTTCAGACGGAGTCGCATTGCTGCATATCGAATACGTATTGGATTTCAGTACCACATATGAAAGCGTCTCAAATCAGAATTGAAAATGTCAGATTATGTGTTTTTTGCTGTTCACACTGACACACAGACAACACATCTGTGTCACATGTGGAGAAAAAGATCGGACTTGGGCCACTTTTACCTGCTGTGTGAACAAAGTCTAAGTTAGTATTAAAGCAAAAGGTTACACTTTATTGGATGATCCACTATAAGTGCTTTGTAGATGCTCAGTATATCTTTAGTTAACACTTAACTAAATATCTATTAAATGCAACTGAACTTGAAGTTGAGTATTGATGAATTTATGAAATCTGTCCCTAAACCTAACCTTAACTCTAAACCTAACCCTTAAGACAAAACCTACACCTACTCCTAATCCTAACTCTAACCATAATGTTGTTGAGTATCACCAGGAAGTTTGTTAATGATTGAAGTATCTGTAGATCATCTATAGAGGACCATCAAAATAAAGTGTGACCAAGTCTTCTGTACATGCCTGACTTTGACCGTGTGATTACACATTATATTTAAGGAGGTCTTAATTTTTAAGGTGGCCTGAATATTGGCACAATAGTAGGGCTTGATAAATTTACAGTTCAAACTGCATGAGATGACCTGAAAAAAATCTGACCTCTTCCTAAATACTTCAGTAGTTTGACAGTCTTTCTTTAGATTTACTCGATCTTCTCTACAGAAAACAAACTTAAATATAACTTTTTTCTGAAAATGTTAGTGCACTATTTCTATTTGTTCACTAAGTTTTATATATTGGAAAAAACATAAAATGTAAAAAGTGTCATGACTTTTGCACAGAAAATATTTTATACCCCCCCCCCTTATGTGAAATTCAATAATCGTGCATTAAGCGGTTCAGTAGTGTGTTATGTGTTAACTCATTTCCACTTCTTGACCAGGCGCCCAAACTTTTCCATATAAATGTGTGTTGTAATGCTGTAACATTTCAGTCTAGATTTGCTATTGAATCACGTTAGATTAGTTTGGCTATAAATCTAATATATGTATTGTTATAAATGTGTTGTCAGCTGATATATTATCCACCCAAATCAAAGTGCTGTTTAGTGGAGTATTGGCAGTAGTTTGGAGTTGTGAAACAGCAGGGTCATCCTAGTTACCTTTCACAAAATGAAGTGTGTGTTTGGCCTGTTTTTGCTCCTTCTTTCGTGGGCTTGTTTGTTGGTTTAGAGATGAAATGGCCCACTGTGGGATGCTGGTTTGCTGACTTGCTGCGAAATTGCTCTCTGCTGGTGAAGCGGCATGCAGAGTTTTATCTGTGCTGCCAGTCCCGCTGCATGTGTGCATGTGTTCATGTGTGTGTTTGTGTGTAATTGCGGACACGTGTCCGTGTGGCCAACTTTTCTCTGGGCATGGCTCTTGGCCTTGCTCCAAGCGCAGCCATGATTATGTCCCGGATTTGTATTGTAATGAAAAAAAAAGCTTATCCGTCCCCAGGTTTTCTCAGCCCGGCCGCGGCTGCCCACTGCTCGTCCCCCGCTGAAGTGTCCATCACATCTCCTCAGACGTGTCTGAGGGAATCATTTTAGACGTAGCATTTTACAGCTGAAAAATGAATAAAAGCAATATAGTCATATGCTAGAGTTCGCACGTTTTGTTGATTTTCTAAGTGTGAATAAGTTAACACATCCTCTACAGAGAACAGTCTTCTGCCCATTTTAATGCACAGCCACCCTTTATTCGCTGAATTTATCATGGGAAAAAGTGTGACCTGTGCAAAAGTTATAGCACGTTTTATAAAGTGTTTTGTTTTTCCAGTGTGTTAAACTCAGCGAATAAAGAGGTGTAAAATTTAAATTCTAAAATATATCATATTGAAGTTCCCTGTGCAGGATGTGTTAACTTATTTCCACTTTCCTAGTTTGACTGAGGGTGTTCAAATTTTTGCAGGTGGCATTGATTTTGAAATGTTAGAATCCATTATAGTCATTTTAATATTTATGTTAAGTGTGCCCTCACGTTTTGCCCAAAATTAATTTTTTAACCTTTTTTCAGACGAAAAAATCCCAGTAAACTCCACAAAAAATTCAGGATTAGCAAAGAGACGTGTGCTAGTGTTGGCTGATGCTAGCTTTTAGAATAGTCTAATCAAATCTAATTTTGTTGAAATTAGTGATTTCATGATGCACTGAATCATTTTCTGAAGAACTGTAATAGAATCAAATCAGAGATTTGAGATTTACACCCCTGTTCTACAGGCCAGGCTAACGCTACAGCTAATGTTCCTGGAACAAGGCCTTCTCTGTATTTTAGTTCATATTGCAGCATTTCAGCTAATTTGTTCATCTAATTTGCTCCCTCCAACAGTCCTGGACGTGGCGTTCACAGCCCTCTTGTTTTTGTGTTTGAGAGAGTGCGATGATAAGTCCTTGTTTTTTTTCGACAAGCACCATATGTTGCTTTGGGCTCGCTCGCATCCTGCCAGTCGGAGTGTAATGACGCTGTCTGGGAGCGTGTTGTTTGGAAGCTTCAGACGTGCAGTTGTCAGGGTTTCTCCCTCGTGATCGGACACAGATTAGACGCAGCTGTTCAGGAGCCGGCTGAAACGTGGCCTGAAGTGCTATCAGACAATAAAAGTACTTCAAATCACTGTAATGACAAATAATGCAATCCGGTCCAGCTCAGTGTTTCATTACAGGTGCTTTTGAAATGGTTTGACTACACATTTAAAAGAAAATTGACTCCAAAATGTTTCATAAATCGCGAAAGCTTTTAAATGGCACGTATAATGGCAGCCTGAATTTTCCTCACTTTTTAAATGAACACTGCCTGACTTTTCAAAGCATACAGTTCACACTGCAGTCCGTAAAGTCTAGGTATGTCTGACATATTTACATATTTCCACCTATTCAGCCTACAGCAGGGCAGCTTCTCCCATTCACACTTGTTATAAGAAGCTTACAGCTCAGGCTGCTTTTTGAATGAGGACAGCCAATCAAATCAGAGTTTGTTTACATATATCGGTCTTAAAGGCACAGTAACAAAAACAGCCTGTTGAATTGTACGGCATTAAGAGGGAGAAAAATAGTACAAGAAAAATGTAAGATATGGGCCCTTTATGTTTATATTATGCCTATATTATGTTTATATTATGGAAATTATGTTTATATTATGTGGAGGTTCTCAGGTAGAACGTGTTCCAGTCATATAAAGCAGGATCACTTGTGTATCATTTAAAAGACCACAGTCTTATTTTGCCCTATTCCTCCATTAAAGTGTAATGACTTTTGCCCGCTCATAAAACATTCTCTGATTTTTTGTTAAGTCAGATGATGTAAGTTTTAAACAACAAAAAGAATACTTGAGTAATTTTAGCTGTACTTTGTAAACTGTTGGTATTTTTGAGACCTCTCTTGTGCAGAATGTGTGGAAGAGTGTTTTATAATGCGGGTTGTGCTTTGGACTCCTTCCCCCAGCTGATGAATCTGACGATTGTGAGTGTGTTGAAAGAGTAGTCAAAGGCTTTGTTCACACAGCAGGTAAAAGTGGTCCAAATTCGATCTTTTTCATGACACAGATGTGCTGTGTGTCAGTGTGAACAGCAAAAACCACACTGAATCTGACATGTTCAATTTCGATTAGAGACGCTTTCGTGTGTGGTACTGAAATCCGATACGTATCCGATCTGCGGCAATGCCACTCAGTCTGAACAGCCAGTTCGGAATTCATGCTTCAATCCAACTCAGCATTCGTCATCATTTCATATAAGCTGATGTTTCTTTTAGGAGCGTGATCTGTTCAGATTAATGACGCATACAGGTCACATTTAAAAGACGTTGTGAACAGCCAAACAAAAACATTTTCGGGTTTGATGAGAAAATCAGATTTGGGCCACTTTTACCTGCTGTGTAAACGTAGCCAAAGAGAACTCAGTTAAGACTCGGTGAGTGAATTATCTACTATTGTCATCATATCTTCATCAGCGTAATGTTGATTTTGCATTTGAGACCTAAACATCGAGTCAAACCTACTTTTTGAACCTGTTTGCCTGAGACGTTAATACATGAAGATGTATGACGTCCAAAAAACACCCGCCAAATTAGACCCAGTGCCTCTGACTTATATTACTATTTCAGGGTTTACAGGGAAGTTGCAGTGCAGGCGTGCTGTATTTTAGCATGTTTTTGATCTCCTGAGTCAGTAATGCTACTTCTTTCAGTTTTCACTAAATAATCTTAGTAGTGCTTAAACTACAACTGCAAAACAAACAAAGTATAAGCATTTGAACCAGCCAGCGAATTCTGGACTTACACACAGGTTGAAGTGGCTGCACTATCTGGAGAAAAGCTTGTAGACTTCCAGTGTTTCTTCTGAAATAAAGGGTATTAATGGGGAGTTTGCTTCCCTTTGCTGCAGTAGCAGCCTCTGCTCTTCTGGGAAGGCTTTACACAAGATGGTGGAACATTGCTATGATGATTTGACTGCATGCAGCCACAAGAGCTTTAGTGAGGTCAGGTACTGATGTTGAATGATCAGTTCTGGACACCCCAACTCATCCCAAAGCTCCATCACTCCAGAGAACACAGTTCCGCTGCTCCACAGCCCAAATGCTGGGGGGCTTTATACTCGAAAGGAACATGGTGACCTTAGGCTCATGTGCAGCTGCTCCAGAGGGTCCCATTCTATTCAAAGCTTTTCTGTGGAGACTGTACAAGCTGTGCATCTTAAAGTAGCTGAAAACACTAATGAGAAGGGTTGTCTGGAAACTTTTGGACTTTTTATTTGTAAATGAGTGTTGTTGATGAGTACATTTTACACAAATATTCTGACTTATTCTGAAGGTTATACTCTTCCATAAAATGTATTTACATTAATGAAAGTAGATAAAAAGTAGGTTACATTTGACTGAATGTTTTTTCTTCTTGGGGGAAAAAAATATGAAACAGGTTTTCTTCATATTGCATCACCTTCATTTCCAGATATAACTGCTATTCTGTCTTGGCTGGGTCCTTCGGGACAGGAGATGGTCAATAAGCAGGGAGAGGCTGAATTTACGATTAAAAGCCCATCTTTTCATCCTGAGGGCGAAGTGTTCCTCACGGCTTGCTCTGATCAATTTAATTTCACACATCATTATGTCAGAATAAATAGTGTCCATTTGTGCCTCCGGATAAGTGCTTCTCCTTCTCGTTCTTAAGTTTGCTTTTGCCTTATTTTCGATTGTTTTTACGTTAGGGCTGCAATATGTGGACAGAATGCAGGATAGAGATGCACTGATATGGAAATTTTGCCGATATGCTGATATCCAAGATTTTTTTTGTATATACAGAAGGATACCGATACATAAACATTTATAAAATGAAGATATTGAGACTTTATTGAATTATGATTATATAGAAATACATCATTTCTTTCTGCAGGGTTTTCAAACGCAGGAAAATGAATAAAGTGCAGATATTTTAGAGCAGTAGCCCTAAATCATCTAAACTTGTTACAGAGTACAGCAAATACATCAAAATTGGTTTAAAGTATCTGTCAAATCTAAACATTTGTCCAATACTGATATTTTATTTATATCAAGCAAATATTTTGTGATATGAAATATTTTGCTGTGTGTCTTGCAATATTTTCTAGGTTGTACTGACTCCACACACCCTGTCTCGTCTCACACACAAACACCCCTTCTAAGCCGCTTATCCTTCTGGGTCGTGGGGGGAGCTGGGGCCTATCCCAGCAGTCACTGGGTGGAAGGCAAGATACACCCTGGATATTGCAGGGCAGACAGACACATACATTCACACACACTCAGGGACATTTTAGTGTGTCCAGTTGGCCTGACTGCATGTCTTTGAACTGTGGGAGGAAACCCACGCAGACACGGGGAGAACATGCGAACTCTGGTCGCCCGGCCGGGGAATCGAACCCAGGCCCTCCTTGCTGTGATGTGACAGTGCTACCCACTGTGCCACTGTTGGACCTTAAAACCACTGTTGTACCTTTGAGGGAACATTTACATTGTTTGTACCTTGATGAAGGAAAAATGTGAAGACTCTTGCACCTTTCAGCGATGTTAGTATTGTGAAGGCCAGTATCGCGATACCAATTAGCAAATGATATACATCATTCAGCCCTTTTCAAGGCCTATTTTAAGCCAGGAGTTTGTCCTCTCAGCGCTGCGCCTGTACTGTAGGGGATTTTGAAGGTGTTAAGGAGTCACTGAGTGACTGTTTTCTTCTTCATGCGTTTTATCTTATCTCTCTTCGCTGTCGTTCGTCCTTGCTGCGGCTTTGCGTCCCTTGCTGCGCTGCCACGATACGGAATGAATGGCCCAGCTTTCTCTTTTTTCCCTCCACGATTTCCTTCCTTTCATCTTGCTCGTCTCCTGCAGCTCCATGCTAATGCGACTAGCTGTACTTTTTTTCCCAGCGCCAAGTCTCTATCTCTTCCTGCCAGTACGTGGGGAGTAGCAAAGGCTAATTGAATAGCATAGTTGTAATGGGCCAGATTTAATTGACCCTAGCCCTCGTGGAAAAACCAATTAGGGAAGGAGGGGTAGCCGACTCCTAAACCGTCAGCCTCCTACCTGCCGAGTTTCGGGAAGAAGAGTTAGACGTGATTTTGAGTGTGTGTCCGGCCGTGGTCGGTGCTTGGCCCCCTTTTGGCTGTGCGCCACGTCTAAACTAGGGGACAAATAGGCCCCTCGCTGGCGAAATGGAGCTTAAGCCAGATTCACAGAGAGCCAAACATGCTCATTAATACTGATGGAGGGGAGAGAGAGCATGGCAGCCCCCCCACTGCTCACTCGTACAATACAGGGATTTATCAGCCTGTGCTTGAGCCCACAGTGGATGAACAATAGGACAGAAAAGAGAGAACAAAAGCAGCTTGACTCAGCCTTGCTCTTCTCTACTGAAGCCATACCAAGAGGGCGACATTTGGGCAGGCATCCTGGGACAACGTTGAGCTGCTTTTCCAACATACAACAGTGTAGGAATGAGTTTTAAAGCGATAGTTTGGCAAAACATCCAATGTGTACAATTTTGCAGTCCACCAACAAAGACATTACCTGTCCTAAGTTTGCTTGTTGCCTTGATTAGTAATTCAAGAGTCAAAAGAGCTGAATTTGGCGTGAGTTTTTCAGTCTGCGCCATACAGCTTTAACGTCTTTACATATTAACGTCTCAAAAAGACGGTCAAGTAGATAACTGACTCACATCCTCAGAAGACACGTCCTTCACCTTCACAACTCACATTGCAAAATGCTCTCCTGCACATTGCCATGTACACCATTATGCAAATGTTTGGGCCACCTCTGGTTAAATTATGTGATTTTCTAAGTAAAAATAAGTTAATATATCCTCTACAGAGTACACACATTGTAATGCACAATTACTGTTTATTTGCTGAATTTAACATAATGGGGAAAAATGTTATGGAACATTTCATATTTAATGTTTTATATTCATATTTATATTATATTATATTTAAATTTCCAGTATTTTAAGCTCAAATACATAGAAATTGTGCACCACAAACATATGTAAGTTATTAATTATATGAACTTATAGGGCTGCTTTCTGTGTGGAGATTGCTTGTTCTCCCTGTGTCTGCGTGGGTTTCCTCCCACCGTCCAAAGACATGCAGTCAGGCCAATTGGACACATTAAATTGCCCCTGGGTGTGAATATGTGAGTGATTGTGAGTGAGAATGTGTATGTCTGTTTGTCTGTCTGGACATGTCTGGCGTCCATCCTGCCTTCCACCCAATGGCAGTTGGGATAGGCTGCAGCTCTCTCTGCGATCCAGAAGGATAAGTGGTTTAGGAAGTGTTTGTGTGTGTGTGTGTGTGTGTGTGTGTGTGTGTGTGGGTGTGTGTGTGTGTGTGTGTGTTTTGATGTGTCTTATTTGTTTTCACTTCAAACTTGTGCATATGACTGTATGTACTGTAACATTCATTATCCTTGGCATTTCTGCTGAATAGTTTCATGAAATGTCTAAAAATGCTAAGCTAGTCTCAACTTATGAAACACACACAAGGTGGATGACCAAAAAAAAAACTGAACTGGAGAAACATAAACAGAACCAGACTGACAGTGTCTTCTCTGTACTGGACAAGACAGGACACATTTGGTCATTTGGACAGGATTCTTTCATTATCTTTCATATCATATTTCTGTGTATTTTCTTCAAACATTGTGGCAGGTCAGGATGTATTAAAGGACATATATTCTACATTTTTCTTGTATTTTATTATTCTTTTTGCTCTGAGGTCCAGTTGTAATATTTGTGTGGTAATCTATTTTTACAACATCACTTTATCTGTTTTCTTTTTTTTTTTAGCTAACTATGCCTTCAACAACACTCTACAGGGCAGATTTACTCATTTTTTACTATGGGGCAGATTTACTAATTAGTTTTGCAGCGTCACAAACTCTGGCAGTTGTGTTTTTCTAAGACACAATGGAGCTTCAGTGCGTATAATAAGATGAAAGGGGCGGTCACTGCTGCTTTGTACTTTGGACTCTGCATTTACAGTTTCCCTCTCAAAGCGCAAAATACTGGGAGGACATTATTGTAATGAGACACTTACTCTTTATTAAGGCTGACTGTTTAACACCAGGGAAGTATGGAAGCATATCAGTATCAAAATTAATATGAAATTTTAATATGTGAAATGGTAATGCATTTATATGTTTGCATTATAATTTCCCACTCATATATGCCATGTTGAGCTGAAAATCGAAATTCAAATTCAGTACTGCGATTTTAATTTGCCATTTGTTATACTAGTACTGACATTTCATTTACACAAAGATTTAGACGCTTTATGAGCAGCTTTATTTAAATAGAAATGTATTTCCAGAACTCCATATTGGTGCTGAATGTGATTATGCATTAATTAATCAGATTGCATTTTCGTTTTCATGATCTTCCCAATCCGTCAATCATCCCATCAGGTTGGAGCTAACAGCACGCTCCGCGGAAAAGGATGTATCTGAAAACATGGCGGCTGAAGAATGTATAGCTACTCTAATGTTACCAAATGAGGTAAAGAAGAGAAATATAGCAACTTGTTGTGCTTAATGTCTTTCTACATGACCCAATGAGAGAGTTTAATCAAAGGTTTTTGGTTAATCAGTCTGGTTGATATAAATAAAAGTTGTCTTCCTTTTTGTCAGCTTCCTTTTTCGAATCTTCCTATCCACCTTAAACAGTGCAGCAGTTACATTCTGGTGCCTCACTGTGCCCAAATGTTACAACAGCACCGTTTAATCCAAAAACAGAAGCTAATACGCTACATGAATTGTGGAGGGGCTGCAGAATTAAGCTGGCTAAAAGCTACTGTTAATGCTAACTAACGCTACATTCCCAAACAAAGCCCCCATCTGTTGTTTTTATCAGCTGGCTATTATGATCCAGCTCACTGTGTCACACACATATACCAGCAGCTTCTGTAATATTAATTTTTAAAATGGAAAGCAGAACATTAGAGACCCCCTGGCTGAATTTGGTTGAACTATAACAGGGTACCGAAATGCTGCAGTTGCTGTCGCCAACTCAGCCAATGTGACAAGGTGGTTGTGTGATTTGCATACATCTATGTGTACCAGTACAATTACAACTATATCATTTACAGTACTTTTTTGGTAACAGAAAAAGTGGAACACAGAAATATATCGAAATCTGATGTTCACTGTGGAAGTGGAAATAGCCCTCGGTGCTGGATTGATCTCTATCTGCTGCACCTGTAGCCTATGGTCCTATGTTGGCCCCGCCCTGACGGCATGATTGGCAGGTTGGGAAGATCATGAAAATGCATTTTCAAAGGCATTTTAACACAGAATGAGCACAGTAGGCAAAGAGGAGAGGCGCTGTTTCCCATTTACATCTGAATATCTTTCTAGCTCTGTGTTCTGTTTGATTATGCGATTTAAATGCATTATTAGACAGTGAAAATGCATATAAGATTGACAAAATTAATGCATAATCACGTTCAGCATAAATATGCAGTTCTGCAAACACATTTTAATGTATATAAAGCTGCTCGTAAAGCATCTAAATGTTTGTGTAAGTGAGATGTCAATACTAGTATACCAAATGGCAGATTAAAATCACAGTGTTGAATTAAATTTTAATTCAATTTTAATTTGGAGCTCAACATCGCATTTATGAGTGAGAAATTTGAATGCAAACGTACAAATACATAACCGTTTCACATATTACGTTTTCATTTTAAGGATATAATAATAATAATCATTAATAATGTCTGTGTTTTTTCTCCTGCCTGGTGCAAACAGGCTTTCATACAAAAAAGCATGTGAGCCAAACAGGTTTATGTTGTGCTGGTCATATTAACTACGTTGCAGCTGTGTTCATTTGCATGGATGCTCTTTAGTAGATGACCCGCTAAACTGGCAGCCCCCATCAGCGCAAACTGTTGTCAGAATGTCGGTAATTAGCACCCTCTTAGTAAGTCAGCCCCATGTCAGTTCAGTGTGTATGGGTGGGCTACACTGCTGCAGATCGAATATACGGTCACTTTTAAAGTGTGTTCATGCTTGTGGTGTCACAACCTGTCGTTGCAGCTTTGTTTTCATGTGGGCTGGGTACAGTTTTGAAACTTGTAACAGTATTTACATAGTACATGAGTCTGTTTTATGGGTCATTCTACAGAAACGTCCATTTTTGTGTCCCTAGCATTTACAGATATATTACACTTAAAAACATGTTAGGGTTACAATTTATTTATATTTTGAAATAAAACAATAAGTTATTTTAACAGTTACACCTTCTTGAGCCTCAATTTATCAATATTGGTTTTTAAATCAATTATCTAGAATTCCAAGCACCACAGAAGAGCTCGTCCTCTCAGTCATGTGTGAAGGCTGAGGCCATATTTTGAAGAGAAATACACGTTTTCTGCAATTTTAACTACAATAATCTATACATGACTATGAAATATGTCATTTAAATGACATAAAGAAAACAAATGCCAAATAAATATTATAAAATATATGATAAAAGTTGTGGTCCCCAGGAGTCGTGTCACTGGTATTACTGCGTAACAAAAAATCTCTTATTTTGAAATAAAAATCACACTGATGACATCGCTTGACTTCTTTTTACATGTTTTCTGAAGATCTCTGAAAAAGCACATGGTGAGTCCACTGTGTCTTTCAGTTATCAGAGATTTTCTCATTCAGCTCATGATTTCATATGAAGCTTTTAGTTGACGTCACTGGTGTGACCTACTTTATTCTGAGGTAACTGAAAAAATAGAATACAAATGGATTAAATTACATATTTTAGTGGATATTCCATGATTGACAACATGTGGTTTGATGCTCTGTAGCAGCCATTTTGTAAAATGCATTTTTCAAGAAAAATGTCTCTGGTGTTACCTTTCTTATGTGTAACACCAGTGAGGATCAGTAACACCAGTGACACCTATGGACAGATAGAGAAGTGGACGGTTCTGTAGAATGGCCCTTATTTCTAAAAAACAAGGAAACTTTGGTTTTACATAATATGAGGCCCTTTAATGAGCAAGCAGCTCTTTTATGATCTAGATCAAGCTGGAAAAGGACAACTGCCGAATTATTGTTTTGTATCTGACTTATGTAATGTAGACCGGCAAAGACTGGTTCCCAAATCCCACAGAGACGTTGGGCTCCAGGCTGTCTCTCCTGGGTCTCCCTCTCTTTCTGTCAACCTCTCGCTCTCTCTGGCTGAGGACAGCCAGTGTCCAGATGTCCATTTGCGTTACGGAGGTTAGCATGCTGGCAGGCCGCAGGGGGAGGCTAGTGCTAATTGCCCGCTGGCGGGGGGTGGGAACCATGCAGCTGGGGACGGTTAGTGCTATAAATACCCCGGCTGGGTCTCTCTCCGGAGGCCCAATGGCAGAGCAGCACAAACGCTTCTCTCCCATCTGAGCCCAGCCTGCAGCTCTACTCCCCCTGCCTCATACAGGCTCTTACTGCCTACTGCAAGAGAGCACAGCTTCAAGGTTACCATCACTGCCAGCCTGCCAGAAGCTCTCTCCTGCATGCTTTAAAACAATGGTGTGACCAAAAATCTCATTTACACCATTTTCCCCTTTACCCCAAAAGCAGTTAATCAGACAAGACATATTTGGTGTCTGAAATTTGCTTCTTTTAGTTTTCCACTGGAGCTACGAAGCTAATGTAGCTAACAACTATTAGAAGCTTATACTCGTCAAATAGACTTGCTTATGTGGTTTCTGACACTGTATAGAATAATGAAATCTACACAAAGTATGGACATTCAGACTTCAGACTTCAATGCTAGGCTAAATTTTGCTTGAAAGGGAGGAAACCCACACCAGCAGGGTCTCACGAATGCATGCACTAAATACACAGCAGAATAGTTTATTACCCAAAGAATTTGTGTTGTACTGATGAGTGTTTTTTTTTATATTATTAAATATACTACTTTTATTTAATTCATTGTATTACCTTGAATTTTACTCTTTCTGGTGGGGTGTTGTAGGCTACATTAAACAAAGTACAAACCATAACTAATGCATTTGCTAAGCATTGTCCAAACTCTGCAATAGACATAAAACTGTAGTAGGAGACACTGGTTTGCTATTATACAAGAACACATAAAATCTCTTGCTTTGCACACAGGCACAATAATAACCAACATAATTTTACCTTTTGAATGAATGGCTGATGACTATGTCATGTTTGGCGTTAGCTAGGTATATGTTTTGGAGTTAGCTAGTTACAATTGCACATATTTTTCACAATAACCTGCTGCTTTTGCGCTAAAAAAGTAAAAGAAAACTAAAAGCAAAGTGGGTGCTGAAAGGCTAGCCTGCTAACCATTGCCTCACTTCATGAGTGTCTTAATAAAGTAAAAAAAAAAAACAAGCTGTCAACAAATAAGTAATCATGTTTCAGAAGCTAGAGAGAAAACACAATCACAATGTTGTAAAACCCAATTTTTAAAACTTTTTTTGGCTTTTATGCAAATTAGAGCGTTGCAGGGGGGAAATAGTGCTTTCATGACTGAATGCATATTATCGTCAGAGACATTATAAAGGAGGAGGCAGTTCACTGGTTGGGAAACGAATAGGAAAACTCATAACACTCAACATGCTGAGGAAAGCCCCGCCCTTAAATAAAAAAGCTTGGTAATGCCCCAGTTGTGAAAGCAACCCCGCCCAGTTTTTTTGTCGTACTGTGATGAGATTCAATGTCTAGATTTAGCACTGCTGTGTCCGATCCACTCGTACCAGCGCAACACACACTAACACACCACCACTGACACATTAGTGTCACTGCTGTGCTGAGAATGATCCACCACTCTGCTCTGCGGTGGTCCTGTGGGGGTCCTAACCATTGAAATGCAGGGTGAAAGGGGGCTAACAAAGTATGCAGAGTAACAGATGGACTACAGTCTGTAATTGTAGAACTACAAAGTGCACCTGTATGGTCAGTGGAGCTGATAAAATGGACAATGAGTGTGGATCCAGGCCCACAGGGCCCAATCATACTATCAACACTGATCTGTTGGGCCATGCACCATGATAGAACAGCAGCAGGGAGAATGTAGGGAAGATATGAGCTCCATAGATGACCTTGCGTTTGACTTGTGTGCTGTTTGATGTGGTCTGATCTACTGAACTCCTAGCCCCTAGATGTTCATGCGAGTGGGCAGGGTTTCCCTCTGCCCTCAGCCACAGATGGGGTTTTAGCTGATGAGATATGACACCCACACACACGCAGAGTCATAAAATAAGCTATAAAACACGTGTGTGTTTGTGCAAATGTAGCCCATCCAGCCACCGCCCCCCAACCATACTAATCACGCTAGTCTAATTTTAGCCGTGCAGAATAGGTCTTGTCTTAATAAGTTTGTCTCCGCAGTGTAGCGTTTCCGAGGCCCTGTCTCCGACACAAAGCCGCTCCCAGGTTCCACATGACTGCAGCCATGAATTAGTAAGCGCCGTTATTGTTCCTGCTGCTTCCTGTGCCAGAAAAAGGCCAGGCAAACAGGCTAGCAGGCTAACAGATGCAAACACAGCACGTTTGGAGCCTTTGAGGTGGACAGCTTTTGCCATGGACAACTTTTGGCGTGGACAGCCTTGAAAATGGACAGCGTTTGGCTTTAGTGGTCAGTACTTATCTATAGTCTTTAAAAACACACGGATGTTTTATCCTAAGTGATACTTGCGGGAATGGACAGTTGTAGGCACTTAAGATGTAAATCTGCCCTCACAGCCAGCCAGTTCTTCAGGAAACGATCCAGTGCATCTTGAAATCTCAAATTTCACCCCAGTTCGATTCAGTTTTATTATTTTGTCACTTTTTTGACATTAAAAAATAGCCCAAGATTGAGTGCATACTTTAATATTATTAGAATAGATTATTATTAATTCAAACAATTCATACAATCCATAATTGATGGAGGTGAATCATCTCCTTCAGACTGATGCATTGTGATGCATCCGTGCGTTTTACACCTCTAGCATGAATCTGGGACGCATAGATTTAAATGTTTTTAGAGAGTTTAGAGAGTTTTAGAGAGAGAGAGGTTAGTATTACTGCCAATTACTTGATAAATGAGGGAGGGGATGTGCTTGTGGTTTTGCTCTGGGCACATTTGACTAAATCACAGCCAGACGCTGTGTTTTAATACAACACCATTCAAAAGTTTGGAATCACTGAGTGCGTTTACATGCACTTAATAATCTGATAACTGCAGAAAATCTGATTTTGTCAGTAATCCGATCAATGCATTTATATTAATCAGATGATGGGGAAACTCCGGGTCAACATGAGTCAGACAAATTCACAGAAGAAGGCGTGACGTAAACGTAGTGTAAATTCATGCCATGGCTTTTTCTAATCATTGCGCCACTTTACCTGAAAATACGAACATACATCATTTAGAAGATGAAGAATATTTAAATCCTTAATTTCGTCAGGAATCTATTTGGTTTCAGTGTCGCTCCAAAAGTGTTTTGCTCCTCGCTTATTTCCGGTACCGCCATCTGTTTTTGCACATGCGCAGACTGAGAAATCCGAAAGAAATCAGATTAACAGTTCACATGCCCTGAGAAATCTGATTACTGAGCTGAAATCCAGCTCTCCTGATCGGATTTCTTAATCAGAGTATGGTGTTTACATGACCATTTGAATAATCGGATAACTGCAGAAATCCGATTGTGATCGGATTATTGAGTGCATGTACACGCACTCACTGTCATATTAACAAATTAATAATGACTTATACAACGTAGATTGAAATGACATTATTATGAAAGACTAGACACCACAAGGTAAATGAATAATAACCTACAATTATCCGTTCATAACAGTTTATTGACATAAATTATCATTTGATTAGCAAGATTCTGCATACTAATTTGATTATATATTCATTCTCGATGCTATACAGCTTTATTACAGCTCCATCATTAAAATGTCTTAGTTTTTACAGCTTCCTGTAAGTAGTTTGAAACTTACAATATTAGCATCAATCTGTTGGATTGTGTACATGCATCTGTAACAAAATTGGTTTTATGTTGAGACTGTTGAACAGTGATTCCGAACTGCTGAATCAGAGTGTGCACTGTTAGTCTTTGCATGTTTGAGCATATTGATACTGGGTTAATAAGAGTGGTTAAGGAGACTGTTGGGTGCACTTGAAGCGAGTGGAGTGTTTCTTGAGTGGCGTGGCTGTAGTTTAAACATGCATACTGAATATTTTGATATGATGGTTGGAGCCTGGCAGTGAGTTGAAATTCATGAATAGCATTAAGTTTTACTGCCGCGGAGTGCACGGTCCAAGCCGAGCATCTGGTGTGCACGGTCTCTTGCATTTATATTAGCTACCTCCCAGCACAGGGAAGCCCAGTGTGTGTGTGTGTGTGTCAGTGTGTGTGTCCACCTTTCAAGATACAGGCCTAGTCGCTGAACTAGGAAATATTCCTGATATCCTATTTTAAAATCTTATTCCCGAGTTGTATTTAAAGTCAAAGTTAGCAGGTTTACTCAGTTTTTTAACCACCGCTGTATTTTTGGCTCTGTCCTCAACTACTCGACTGCTGCCCGCAGGGTCAACTGGTGGATTTTTTAGTCAGCTAGTCTATGCAACCCCTAGTGTATATGGATTATATGAACATTCGGCCACCGCTGATGATTTATGATTTATATCGGTCGGTTGTCGACTATGAATCGTCATATAAGACAGTTAGTTGACTGTTGCCGGTCAAATTACATAAAATAAAACAGCAGAAATATAAATAATGCAAATATTGTAAAAATACTAATGATTTCTTGTATAACTATGTTTTATCACCTGTCTGTAAAGCATTTTGAGCTGCCACAGGCATGAAAAGTGCTATATAAATAAATATTATTATTATTATTATTATTATTATTGGGGCGGAGCTTCCTGGAACTTTTGGAGTCCACTGGAGTTTTGTTAGTTTCTCCAAATTAGCTTTTTTAATTTTTCATCAGTTATAATTATACAAAAAGGTTTTTACATGTTTCAGAATGATAACCATTTTTGTTGTTTTAACCATGATTATGTTTTGCACTTAAGTCTGTTTTGTTGTAATAAAGTTTATTAACAGCGCTTAACAGTGCTGAGCATCTTCAGTATCTGCCAATACTGAAACATAAATATTTTAAAAATGTTTATAACAAATTGGGACTAAATCCAGCTCGAATAACATTATAGAGAAATGTAACGTTTATTTGTAAAGGTTTAAATATGAAGTAAAATTAATAAAAGGAATTTAGCATCACCTGAACCTTCTGCTGTACCAGAGTACAATAAACACGTTATCAACTCTCAGAATTAATTATTGGTCAAATCAAAACATCTGGCCAATGCTGATATATATTTTTAAAAAATAATTATCTGCTAATATCGATATGATTCTGATATCATCGTGCATCCCTAATCTCCAGACAGTATAAGAATATGAGCTTTACAGTTGCTAAAATGAGTGAGTTTCGTCATGGTAGAGGGGTATTTTTGTTTTAATGTATACATGCAAGAAATTTTAGTGCTTTATATCCAGTTTTTTCCAATACAAATGAATTCAGACCTTAACCATATCAACCCCCTTAACACCTTAACCAGGTATCTCCCTAAAAGAAAAAGAAGAAAGCCTCTCCTTTAAGTAGTGTCTGAGTTTTTTGTGAGCTACAGTGTTTCCTATCACTTATATCCTAGAAGAGATGCACAAGGTTTCCTTTATGGTTGGATGCACCGCAGTTTTGTACAAGGTGGTGCATGAGCTCATTCACAGCGTATGTTAGATCGGTATTCATGTGTTTTCTTGTTCAAAAGCATAGAGAAAGCATGTTATTGACAGTGTAGATAAAACAGCAGAATTAGCCATGTCACCTTTTGCATCTGTCTTAAAGGATTAATATGGGCCCAATTTTAGCAGCCAGTCAATTCAGATCTTTATTTTTTTTTGTACTTAGTATTCAAGATTGTGTATACACTGAAGTGCAGATAGGTCCAATGGGGTTTTTTTTTGTGTGTGTAATTTGAGTTGGCTGTTGACTTTTTGTCTTTGTGTTCAAATTTTAGCGCACAATTTTTTTGTTTATTTGCTGAGTTTAACATAATGAAAAAAAGCTACAACAAAAAATGAAAAATGTCCCATAACTTTTGCATAGACCTCATTTTATTTTTTTTCCCAACATATTAAATTCAGCAAATACAAAGTAATTGTGTATTAAAATATTCAGAAGTTTGTTCAGTGTAGAGGATTGTTCACTTACTTTCACTTAGAAAGTCAACAAAGCATGTCATTTGACCAGGGACGCTGAAACTTTTGTATACAGCTGTACAGAAATAAGTGCCTATATGCATTAGTAATGTATCCATTATGTAAATATATATCAATACGTCCTAAAATGTCTTTTATGTTTTATAATTCTGCATATACGTATATACATCTTGCTGCTGTCGGAACAAAACCTCATCTCCATTTTTGACGTTTTTCAGTTTTTGACATGATTTAAAAAAAATGCCTGTTGTCCATTGTCTGTAAATTTCATGATGAATGGACAAAAGAAACGACCCAAAATGACTTGGAAAAAAGTCTGGTTCCACTGACTTACATTAAAAGTAAAGTAGGTTTTTTCTTTCTCCTGTACAGTTACCATTTTGGAGATAGGAGGTTTTGTTCCGACAGCAGGGATATATATGTGTGTGTGTATATAAGTATAAGTGTGTATATATATAAGTTCTTGTTC
This sequence comes from Colossoma macropomum, assembly GCF_904425465.1. Lineage (NCBI taxonomy): Eukaryota > Metazoa > Chordata > Actinopteri > Characiformes > Serrasalmidae > Colossoma > Colossoma macropomum. The sequence goes on along the minus strand of NW_023494793.1, from coordinate 5,988,913 downwards.
CATTTACATCCATTAATTGTAATTTTTTAATTAAGTGACTTTTCTAAACTTGCCCTACCCTTGAACCTCAAAACCAAAAATAACAGAACTGTGATTCTGGGATTATATGTGAGTGAACAGTGAGAGAGACAACATGTTAACCCTACTCTGTCTCTGTACAGTTCACTGACTGAGCTGTGTGTGTGTGTTTTCAGAAGCTGAAGAGTGAGCTGTTCCCTCTGCACATAGCGGACCTGCAGGCGTATCATCTGCTGGAGGATCGTCAGCCCTCTGTCCAGTTCAGCCTCAGCCAGCTCAGAAAACACCACAGACTGCTGGTCAGTCCAC
>NW_023494793.1:5926086-5983586 GCF_904425465.1 Colossoma macropomum | reverse complement strand
CACAAAACGAACTACAAACGAACCGAACTGAGACCACCTCGAGAGGTAGTCTCAGTTCGGTTCGTTTAGGGGGCCGTTTAGGGGGGTCTGAGTTCGTTTGCCGTGTTCACATATGCAAAAGAAACCATGACTCAGCGGTCTGAGTCCACTTCAGACGCTGAAACGGCCCAAGTGTGAAAACGCCCTAAGATCACTATACGCAATGCCAAGCGTAGGCTGGAGTGGTGTGCAGCAAGCTGCTGTTGAACTCTGAAGCGCTGAAAACGTGTCATGCTTCACTATCTGGCAGTCTGATGGACCAATCTGCGTTTTAGCAGATACCAAGATATTGCTACCTATCAGAATGCATAGTGCCACTGCCCAGTTTGGTGGAGGAGGGATAATGGTCTGGGTCTGTTTTTCAGGGTTTGGACTCCTTAGTTCCAGTGAAGGGTGATGGTAATGCTACAGCATACAAAGAGATTTTAGACATCATTTGCTTCCAAGTTTGTGGGAACAGTTTGGGGAAGACCCTTTCCTGTTCCAGCATGACTGCTCCCCTGTGCACAAAGCGAGGTCAACAAAGACATGGTTGGATGAGTTTGGTCTGGAGAAACTCCAGTGGCCAGAGTCCTGACCTCAACCCCACTAAACACCTTTGGGATGAATTGGAGAGCTGATTGTGAGCCAGACCCTCTCGTCCAACATCAGTGCCTGACCTCACTAATGCTTTTTTGACTGAATGGGCACAGATTCCCACAGACACACTCCAAAATCTTGTGGAATGCCTTCCTAGAAGAGTGGAGGCTGTTATAGTTGCACCTCCATATTAATGAAAATAAGTTTTGGAATGGGTCGTCTAACAAGCTCATATAGATCCAAGACCCTTTTGGATATATGAAGTTCTGTTCTGACAGTGATGATGTGTACGGCTGTGTGTCCTGACACTGTCTGAAAACAGACATGCGTGTGTGTGCTGGCTGGTGCTTATAGAGACAGCAACTTATGATTTGACTCCACTAAAAGCACTATTATAAGGCACCACGCTGCACCAAAACCCTCACACACACACACAGATGTGTGCACGCTGTGGGCTCGCCCATGTTTACATGGTTAGTAATGAAATTAGAGCGATGTGGTGCCCACACTGCAGGCCCCCAGTCCTACCATAATTTAATTATTCTACTTATTAACGCTCAGAAGGAGACAGACCAGCCAGATACTCTCTCTCTCTACTCTCTCTCTCTCTCTCTCTCTCTCTCTCTCTCTCTCTCTCTCTCTATCTCTCTTTCTCTCTGTCTCTCTCTTTCTCTCATTCTCTCTCTCTCTTCTATATAGAACCATATGCAACACATTCTTCATCAACGTAAAGAACCATTTCACCATGCTAAGAACCCTTCAAGCATGCAAATCGTTCTTTGCATGTTCATGGTTCTATATAGAACCATCGTCTTTACTGAAGAGCCCTTGAAGAACCACCTTGTTCAAGCATGTAGTGTATACTGTGACATCACACTTACCTGGACTGTAAGGTTACTGTGATGTAGCCATATTCTCCTGTACACTTACAGTAATGAGCTCTGCTTAAAGTAATTTGCGTAATCTCTTGTATTTTTATGGAACAAAATGTAAAGCAGTAAATATACAGCAAATATCCAGTAGTTTGCTTTATATTTACACATAAAAGACTTTTAAATTGATCAGACCTATGAATATGTCTATTAATATCATTAAATGGAAAAAAAATCTCAATTAGAGATTATAATTTGAAACATGTATTTTTAAAATCCAATTTTAACTTGAACAAACATTCATATCTGGCAATACCAATAAACAATCATTTTTGTCAACACCTCAGTGTTCCAGCTTTTAAAGAATCCAAAAAAGAATAATAACTTTAAAAAGAATAATGTTGATTTCTTTATTTATTTTTTAAATCCAAACTAAGAAAAAAAACTTTAAAGGTCTTTAAAACACCCAAACCTGAATGATCAGAATGAAAACACTTACGCCTTAATTATTCTGATGGTATTAGTATTACATGAGGAGGTGGGGTAATGTAATTTTTTACTGGCATTTTTCAGTGATTTTAGTTCGGTCTAAATGCAATTACACTGGATTTTACCTTGTAGAAATAACCACCTGTTATATAAATCCTGTGAGAATCGACACGTTGGTGAAAACTCATTCTGTAGAAACAGAGTTTCTGAAGTGTGGAGGCTGGAAGAACTGTTTACTTGTGTTTTCTGTGGCTAAAATCAAGCTGATATGTACCATTAATGTCCTACCTCTAGTGTGCAACTCAGAACATTACAGAAATGTGACTCTTGGCTGTGAATTCCCAAGCTAGTGGCAATGCTAATGACACACTGCTTTCACTTAAAACAGCAAAGTAAATAATGAGGGTAAATGGAATAACTGCTAAATTAAATGTTTTGATGTTTTCTACTGTTTTCCCATCTCTCCCTTTTATACCGAGATTTCTTATCCCGTGCAAACTGGTCATAAACATTACAGACGACTTGTGGTAAACCAGCATTACCCCACCTCCTCATGTAATACTAAGGCTTCCGAATAGTGCTTTACAGTGTTTTTAAATCGTATTACAGTGTTTACAGTGTTTTAAATCAATACCCATAATGCTGTGCGATACATTGCACCACACAGTAATTTGCTCTTATTATAAAAAATATGTTAATATGTGTTGATTTCACAGTCGTATACATGCAGAACTCCTGACAAGGGATTTTTCATAACTCTGTAGTGACTGCTTTGTGGACATAGAACAATGGTCTGGAGTTAATGTAGCCTTTAACTGATAATTCACCAACCTTAAATCCTGAAGATGACTGCTGGTCACCATAGCAATGAAGACAACAGTCTCGACCAGCTAGTAGCTAACAAAAAGGCAAAGAGAAAAGATTTAAGATGAACCTCAATAATTTGGAGACAAATGGACTTATTTGCATTCAGAATCACTCCAGCTGGTTTCCTGATATGTTTAATCTGCAACGAGAAACTGTCAAACACTAAAAGTAATGAGGCTGAGTCGCTTCTCATTCACCAGCTTCTTGTTAAAATTTTCCTGTTCCACCTTAAATGATGCAGCAGTTACATTCCTTTTAAGGCGGAACGGGAAAATTCTAACAAGAAGCTCGCAAATGAGAAGTGACTTCAGCCTCTTAAAAAGTTGATCGTTGAGAGACATTTTACAAGAAAATATTCTACTTTTGCTGAAAAGTTTCTTGCCGGAGATGCGAGAAAGGTGACTATAGCTAAGCTAAAGCTTAAAGCAGAGCAAAGTGACTCTGCGTTTTTGTTTATATTTTGTAGTCTACACTGGGACATGAGCACATATCAAAACATATTTTCAGCCAAGATGGTAAAATGTTACTTCAAGAAAATAGACATAAAATGTTGTGGCTCCCAAGACGGATGGATTTTTGTCGAAAGGACAAAATGGCTCTTATTAACATTTGGGTTGCCAACCCCTGGACTAGAATTACCATTGAACTGAATTGAATTGAATTTAAGAATTTTGCCAACGTTCTGCGAAGCTCATCCAACCAACAGCAGCTGCGAAAAAGTGCGTTTGTGGGCGGAGCATGGACGAGTCGAATGCCTTGTTAAGCTCAAGTATCATCCACAGTGACCTCAAATACAAGGAGGGAATTCTCTGTAACTTTTGACAGCCATAAAATACCAGATGTCAAGTCATATGACTTGGACTCGCGTCCGATTCGAGTAAGACTTGCGTCCGACTTCAACACCAATGACTCGAACTCTGACTCGGTCTTGCGCATCATGACTCGGAAAGACTTGAGACTCAAAGCAGAAGAAACGTGGAGAGTCTGACTGCAGACGGGACTCTACACAGTCGACTATTTTCGATTATAACAGCTTCTGCAGTTAAAACAAGCACTACATTCACCACAAGGCTGATGTTGACTTTTTATTCGCCAGCTTCGTATTGGAATTTGCTGTTCCACCTTAAATGGTGCAGCAATTTTACATTACATTTAGTTGGAAGGATAATAAAAAATATAATAATAAGAAAATGAATAGACAGCCATACACTGATAATGTGCCATCATTGAAAGGCTGTAGTACTGTTACCATTATTCAGTGTTGAAATGGCCTTAAATTAGCCGATGAATGCATATATCTTGTTCAGGACATGAAGAACTACTGACTTGAGACTCACCTTCACTGACTCGGGACTTGAATGGAGACTCGACTATCTTTGCTTGACTCTGGACTTGAGTGTGAACACTTGAGACTTTTACTTGCAACTTATTGACTTGTTCCCACATCTGCAAAATACACTTCATGGATGGAGATATGAGGCCAGGTTTAGTGACCACTCTTCATTTATTTCATTTCCAGTCAAAACAGCCATTTAATGCAAGTTATTCATATTATTTTTAAGCACGAGGAAAAAAAAAACAGAAATCGTGTACTTAACAGAAAATACACAGAAGCTTTAACCACTAAATATAACATCAAATGTTTCAGTATTTATTGTGTCCACTCTTTGCCTTTATTACAGCTTCTGTTCTTTTCAGGAGACTCACTTTCAGATTTTCGGAAAAAATCTGCAGGGATATTTTTACACGCCTTCGAAGTTCAGTCTTAGAAGTTGGTTGCACTTTCTGCTTCATCACAGCCTGAGCTTCTGCTGCTATTGCTTAGTCAAAACAGCTGTAAAGCGAGATGGAGAGCAGAGGGGAGCTGCGGCTTTTGGACAGCGATGGTGCCCTTGACAAATCTTTCACTCTCTCTCTCTCTCTCTCTCTCTCTCTCTCTGTCTCTCTCTCTGCCTCTTGTTGGCTGTCATGCTGGAGGGCATGAAAAGAAGAGGGTGAAGGGGGGGGAGTGACACATGAGGAATCATCACACTCTAAAATCTCTTCTTTCTCTGCCAACTTCCTCAATCGCTTTCACTCTGTCCGCAGGAAAGGTCATTAAAATTTCACTTAGCCTGTGGGCGCCCACTCTCTCTTTCTCTCTCGTCCTCTCTTTTTTCTCCTTCTCTTTTTCTCACTTTCTGTCTTTTGCGCCCCCCTCTCTCTCTCTCTCACTCTCTCTCTCTCTCTCTCCCTCTCTCTCTCTCTCTCTCTCTCTCTCAATGAATGGGGCTCTAAATAATGTAACCACTTTGAACAAGATCATAAAAACCTCCATCTAACATTCATAAGCCGGTTAGGCTCAGTGAGGGGTCTTGGGAACTGCAGAGTTACACACACTGAGACAGATACACGCACACTTATACTTGTTTTTGTACATTGTGAGGATGTGTGGTTATGCGTGTGTCTCATACACTCATGTTGACACCTGACCGTCACACACATGCGCTTGTTGGTCACCCCATTCCAAATCTCAAGGCATTAATATGGAGTTGGTCCCCCTCTGCGGCCATAACAGCCTCCACTCTTCTGGGAGGCTTTTCACAAGATTTTGGAGTGTGTCTGTGGAAATTTGTGTCCTTTCAGTAAAAAGAGCATTTGTGAGGTCAGACGCTGTTGGACGAGAAACGCTGGCTCGCGGTCAGTGTTTCAGTTCATGCCGAAGGTGCTCAGTGAGGTTGAGGTCAGGGCTCTGTGCAGGCCACAGGAGTTCCTTCACACCAAACTGGTCTTCCCCAAACTGTTCTGACAAAGTTAGAAGCAAATAACTGTCTGAAATCTCTTTTGATACTGCAGCATTAACGTCACCCTTCACTGGAACTAAGGAGTCCAGACCCTGAAAAACAGCTCCAGATCATCATCCCTCCTTCACCACACTTTACTGTTATAAATATAAGTATCTATATATAATAGTAATACATCCCGTATAGATTGTACAGTGCTGTGCACAGATATCTCATCAATTAAATATGATATCAAATTTATCAGTGTTTATTGTGTCCACTCCTTACCATTATTACAGATTTCATTCTTTTCAGGAGACTCACTTTCAGTTTTTCAGAGAAATCTGCAGGGACCTTTTTCCACACCTCCAAAGTTTAGTCTTAGAAGCTGGTTGTGTTTTCTGCTTCTCATCATCCAAGTAATGACCACATTCAGTGATGTTGAGGTCTGGACTCTGGGGTGGTCAGTCCATTGTTCAGCTTCTTTGTTTGATGTATCCGTCTCCTTTTCTCAGTGAGGTTCTTCTTGAACAGCTACACATCCTTTCAGACCCACAGCGCTGAGTCGTCTTCTCACAGTGGAAGGATGGACAGAAACACCTGTGGATGTTTTCAGATCTGAAGCAGCTTGATTTTCTCCTCTCTCTCAGAGATGAAAGCTTTAAGTGCTGTTTGTCTGATGAGGACAGTGTTGGTGGTCAGTACTGTATATGTGATGATAAGGCGTCCCATCTGTATTAAATAGATCCCAATATCTGTATATAATAAGAACATCTGTATGTGCTGTGAGTGCTGTTTTTACTGTTCTGCGTAAAAAATGTAAATGTTTCTTCAGATGTTCAAAGTGAAGGGACATCCCAGAATAGCATGTCACATTCTTAGAAATCAAGATGCCCAAAGTGTTCTTTTTACAATGCCATGAAGAACCACCTTTGGATGGTCCATTACAGAACCATTTTTACTAATCTTTTTAAAGTTAATAGAATGTCTGTAGTGTAAAGGTTCTTGGAAAAACACATAAATTGATATATAACCTTCACAGTCCTGGTTCTGGAGATCTACCGCCCTGCATAGTTTAACTCCACCTCTTATCTAACTTACCTCTCAGCTTTACAGTATGAAGCATGGAGTTTTTGTTCGTCCTGTAGTTTTCCTCAGTTTTCTCTATTAAATCAGGACATTTCTGTCCAGAAAAAGTACAAAAGCAAATACACACACACACACACACACACACACACACACACACACACACACAGCCACTCCATCTATCTCAGAAACACACACACATACTCAGTGGCACTCCTCAGAGGAAGAAGGAAGGATGAAAGAGTGACGCAGGAGGGAGGGAGATGAGAGAGGGATGTCTGGAAGCAGAGGATGAGAGAACAGAAATCAAAGGGCTAGGGCTGTAGAGCCTCCGCTGTGGCTCCGCCCCTCCAGCTGTGGGCAGGAAGCAGAAACTGAAATTCCGCTTCTTATTTACATAAAACACCACTTTATTTCACAATACCACACTTAAGTACCATTCAGATCTGAAACACACTGGCCACTTTATTAGAAACGCCTACCTTATACTTTCACTCACTGGCCACTTTATTAGAAACGCCTACCTTATACTTCCACTCACTGGCCACTTTATTAGAAACGCCTACCTTATACTTCCACTCACTGGCCACTTTATTAGAAACGCCTACCTTATACTTCCACTCACTGGCCACTTTATTAGAAACGCCTACCATATACTTCCACTCACTGGCCACTTTATTAGAAACGCCTACCATATACTTCCACTCACTGGCCACTTTATTAGAAACGCCTACCTTATACTTCCACTCACTGGCCACTTTATTAGAAACGCCTACCATATACTTCCACTCACTGGCCACTTTATTAGAAACACCTACCTTGTGTTTGCACTCACTGGCCACTTTATTAGAAACGCCTACCATATACTTCCACTTACTGGCCACTTTATTAGAAACGCCTACCTTATACTTCCACTCACAGGCCACTTTATTAGAAACACCTACCATATACTTCCACTCACTGGCCACTTTATTAGAAACACCTACCTTATACTTCCACTCACTGGCCACTTTATTAGAAACGCCTACCATATACTTTCACTCACTGGCCACTTTATTAGAAATGCCTACCATATACTTCTACTTGCTGGCCACTTTGTTAGAAACACCTACCTTGTGTTTGCACTTACTGGACACTTTATTAGAAACACCTACCTTGTGTTTGCCCTCACTGGCCACTTTATTAGAAGCGACTACCAAACGTTCTTTAACGCGTGTCCACCCTAGCAACAGCTGATATGATGCCTTTGTGGGCTGAGCATGGTGAGGACAAATCCAGCGTAGCATTAACAGTGTGATTGATGCCTCAGAGGGAGGCAGACGGGTTCAGCAGGACGGTGGTTGGTCCGAGCTGAAGGAAGGAGCTGATTTTAATGTGGTGTGTAATGTGTGTTTAGAGACCTACAGTGTTCTGAAGTGGAGGAAATCAGAGAAACGGGAGGAGTGAACAGCGTGAAACGGTGCAGCTCGGCAGGGTTTCGTTTCAGCACCATGAGCAGCCGCTGCTAAAACCTGTATCACAGCAAACAGTACTGGGCCATATATCTGTCCTGTAAAGGAGTAAGGAAAATAGTTGATGCAGTACGAAGTTGACGGTTTAAGCGTCAACCTGCCTGCGTCAATGTTTAAGCATGCACAGTTTACTTAAGACTAAACCAGCTCAAAAAGTTGACGCTGGCCTGTGAAGTGGTGCTGGGTTTAGTTAGCTAGTGGACATTGAACCAACTGGATTTATTTCCTCAGATATGAAATAAAATAAAATAGTGATAAATCTGAAAAAACTGCTCTTTTGGGGACTGTGTTGTCTTTGAACGCCCTGCATACAACTCTCCACCATGAGTGGTTTTGAAACTGCATGCTTTAGGCCAAAATCTTCTTAAAACAATCATAAAACTTGATACAAATCACTTGGAATGACTTTATTATCTTAATGATTGAAACAATGTAAAAATGTTTAACACACACATTTTCTAAACCACTTCTCCTTCTGGGTCACTGGGAGATACGGTTTACATTCTTGTTTTATTTTTATTTTTTAATTAACATCATTTGTGGTATAACAGAGCGCTCGTACGTAACACACAAACAGATCCAGTTTTAACCAGCAGCTGTGTGAACAGTTAACCTCATACAAGAATGAAATGCAACATAAATCTCCCAAATATAAAATAAATACATTTAAAATGTAAATAAAAGGGTCCCACACTGAAAAATGTGTAAGATTCATCCTTTAGAGCATTCGACAGGACTTTGTTGGGAATAAGGTTTGTCACTGAACTGATCCACTGTACAGTAGAGGGGTTTTGTTCTGAATCCCACTGGAACATAATAACATGGTGGTGCGGTGCAGAGTGGTTCCTACTTTTGATCCAAAAAGCGCTTCATTTACCTCTGCTAATGGGGAAAAATACATACATTGGTGCGGCTTCGATGCAACCCACTGTGGTAAACCCACTGCTGTGGTGTACACTCTGCAAAACAGAGCCTTCGCCCTGAGGGGAGAGATAGAATACACACACACACAAACACAAGCACACACACACTGTACTAAAATAGCTTTTCTATTCTATTTATATATTTATACTAACAACATATAAGAATATATTGTTTTTCTCAGGGGTGGCTGTGTGTGTGTGAATTTGGTCAGTGGGGGATGGTGTGTGTGTGTGTGTGTGTGTGTGTGTGTGTGTGTGTGTGTCTCCTCTGAGGCTGTGTGAGCAGAATGTGACCTTCATAAGCAGATGAAATACACTGTGTTCTACACCCACACTTACATTGATTTCTGCAGCAATTGCTGCCATTCTGACCCAACCAGTGCATAAACACTGGTGTACTAAAAATAAACAAACACTGGTGTACTAAAAATAAATAAACACTGGTGTACTAAAAATAAATAAACACTGATTTACTGAAAAATTAATAAACACTGATGTACTGAAAAATAAATAAACACTTATGTACTGAAAAATAAATAAGCACTGATGCACTGAAAAATAAATAAACACTGATGTACTGAAAAATAAATATTTTTCTAGTTTGTTCTATTATATTCTAAAAAAATAAATATATATAACTAATATTCTGTGCTATAAAAGCAATAGTGATATATTTTTACTGAAACGTGCGTGACTCTTTATTTCTTCTCTCACTTTATTTACATGTAACATTTTCTGTCAGTTTGAATCTTCTCCACTCTCGACCTCTCTCTGTCTCTGTCTCTGTCTCTCTTTCTCTCTCTCTCTCTCTCTCTCTCTCTCTCTCTCTCTCTCTCTGTCAGTCTTCTTTCTTTGTTTCTCTCTCTGTCTCTTACTTTCTCTCTTTTCTCTGTCTCACTGTTTTTCTCTTGCTTTCTTTCACTCTTTATCCCAATCACTCTCTTTTTTCTGTCATGCTTTTTTCTTTTACTCGGTCTCTTTTTTCTTTCTCCCTCTCTTTCACTCATTCTCTGTCTCTCACATCTTTCATTCTGTCTCTCCCTTGCTCTCTCACACATTCTCTCTCTCTCTCTCTCTCTCTCTCTCTCTCTCTCTCTCTCTCTCTCTCTCTCCTCCAGTAGACAGTGTCAGACATCACGGTGAGAATGCAATTCCAAATCTGTAACATCTAATTTTACGCTATCAGAAGGAGGGACACATTCAATCTCACTGGCCTTAATTAGATCTCTGTCACTGGAGGTGTGTGTGTGTGTGTGTGTGTGTGTGTGTGTGTGTGCGTGTGTGTGTGTGTGTGTGTGTTCCTCTCCTGAAGTGGAAGACGAAAACTGAGTGCGTTAGTATTATTTTTAATGTAAATTGTGTTTGTGTTCAGGTTTAATGTTGTGCAGACACAGAAGCACTTCCTGCAGGACAAGCTGACATTTTCATTTAGCAGGTTTAAAGCGATGTACTCAGTTTCCCTCTTACTCCAAATGCAGATCAGCCAAGACAAGTTTGCTTCTTCTGTGACGCTAATAAAGCAGAGTAGTGGAAGCTTATGTATGCTTATGTAAGGCTGCGTTCACATGATCAGGCTGATATGGGGAAAAGGTGATTTTATACCACAGATCTGATTTTTTCAGATTTCTTCACAGTGGTGGTGATAGGAACCAGGTGTCACGATGTCTACAACACAAAATAGCCACTTTATTTACTTTCCAAAACCACCAGTGAACCTGCAATTGTCTTTTGAGGTAAAGTTGATGATGGCAAAATAATGATCGATCTGAAAAATAAGTTTCTTTTGGGGACTTTGTTGCCTGTGAACGCCCTGCATATACCTCTCCATCATAAATGGATTTAAAAATGGAAGCTTTAGGTCAAAATCTTCTTAAAACTATCAGAAAACTCACTTGAATGACTCTGAATGATTGAAAATACATAAAAAATATGTAAATGTGATTTTTGGGTATGCTATTGTTTCAACATAAGTGCCCTGTATGTACCTCTAAACCATGAATTAACACAGCGGTGCAGCACAGCACGGTTTTATTTCAGCACCATGGACAGCTCCTGCTGAAACCTGCACTGTGAATGGGAGCTGTCCACAAGAGACTCTGCCAGAGAACTTGTAGAATTGAGAATGAACACTCTATAATGTCTTCTGGGTTTCTCAAACGCTAGAGGGCGCTCCTGAGTCCAAAATGAATGGGTTGATATGGAGCATTTCAGCAAAATCATAGTTTAGAAATGCTTAAATATTCTTAAGATAAAAGAATACATTCATTTCCTGAACACAGAGCAGCACAAAACATTTTAACACTGCTGTTATATTTTTGAGAGCTTTTAAACTCGAGTTATAGGAGTTTAAAACGGTGCCTCGCGTTCGTTCATGACATCAGTGAGTGTGAACAGCCAATGAGCTGCTCCGCTCGCCAACCAATCAGCACTCAGTAACAGTAATGTTAGCGTTCTGCTGCCCAAAACCCGTTTGCTGTAGAAAAAGGAAACATACATGTAAGTTTTCTTTGCTTTTTCAGTGAAATACATCCTTCTACTTTCTAAAATTAAAGCAAAGTTCTGGTCAGTGATTAGAAACTATTTTAATGTTTTCGTTTTTAGCCGTTGAGCTCCATTTACTCCTATTCATTAAGGACTCGCTCGCGGGTGCCCTCTGCTGTTCAGCAGTCATGTTTTTGATATAACGAGGGAAATAGGAAGAGGCCATCAATCTGAAGAACACTTTCATGATGCAAAGAACCCTTTAATCACACAAATGATTCTTTGAGTGTTCATGCTTCTACATAGAACCATTTTTTACTGAAGAACCTTTGAAGAACCATCTTTTTTAAGAATGTAGACACTCCCACCCTGTTGGTCCACTGTGTAGGTGTAAAGTCAAAGTCAGTAGCTCATCTGCTGCTGCTGCACAGTTTGTGTTGGTCATCCTCTAGTCCTTCATCAGTGGTCACAGGCAGGGGTGCCGCCCGGAATTTGGGGCGTCATGCAAAGATATCACACTGAGCTGCACCACCATGCAACCCTGAAAATATTACACTGTGCAGACATGCATGCAACATTCTGCTTACAGTTCAGTTCGCTGTTTGATGCGAGACTGATGCTCTCTACAAGACATGTACATATATTTATACATATATATATATATATATATATATATATATATGTACATATATATTTATTCCACATTTTATAACCTAATAATAACTCAGTTTGCACTGTAGTCTATGTAGTTACTGAATAATAAGACTTAGGGGGTACTAACTATGGCATTTTAAGAGGTTTATGATAAACATGAAAATAACAGCTTATATGTTTTTTCCTCTATAGTTATAATAAGCTACACATTTTTAACTGAAAAATCATTTCTAATTGAATCATTTGGAAGTTAGGAGGTGCAGCTTTTTTGTCTCTTCGTCTCTCTCCCGCTCCTGTGTCTGATGCCAGGGCGAGAGGCCGTTTGTCATCGTTTCATTGTCGTCTCATCGGTGACGATGAATAAATGATGAATAATAAATGATAAGCATGAATTATTAACACTAACGTTTATAGTCGTCACTGTGAGAGCGGTGGTTGTTAGCACAGAGAAATAAAACCTCTTTACCGAATTACAGCAGCAGTGAAATATGTACAAAAATGCCATAAACTTGTAACTGCAGTTCATGTTAGCAAAGCGTGTTTTGGCGCTGTAATGTCAGAGTTAGCAGAGCAGTCCTAATGGTTGTAAATGGCTCTTGTGATGGCCTATTTGTCCTTATTAGAGTAGCGAATTGCTGCTCTGAGCTTGGCCAGTGTGACTTCGGAGGGATATGTAGACCCAGGAGTTTGAATCCCTGATGATTCGATTTGAGGAGCAATCCCAAGATTCATTACAGAGAAAATAGTTATACAGAAACATATTTAGGCTTAAAAACATTGAATCATTTTTCACAGTAGCCATAAAATGCAAGTTCCTCTGCACTTTTTTCTTCTAAAACGTTGATGGGATACATTTCGATGTAATGTAAGCTGGAAGCGAGTTGAAGTTTGTGGATTCTTTGTAGGAGGTGTGGATAGTTTTCACAGCAGGGGGTTCACAACCCTCCCCTTTTACCCCTCATTGCTCGCTAGAGTTACGTTTATTTGGAATAAAAATATATTAGTCCATTTTTTAACAGTTTTAATCTGGCATGCCACTCGTGCTGTTGGCAGTTTAGCAATGAGGGCCACGAGGCAAGGAATTTGGAAGAAATAACCAGCAAAAGCGTTCAGTAAAGTACAGACTAGTGCAGCCAAAAAGATGTTTCATTTATTTGGCCATAAATATATATATATCAGCTCTGCACAGCGTGAGAAGAGCGCATGGAAAAATTATGGGGATGTTGTTCAAAGACATTGTTTAAATATTTTCTTTGAAGTGCGATTTCAATTTGATTATTTTATTGTATTATTTTATGTAGTTTTATACATGATTAGTGACCCAATGATGGCGATTATTGTCAATGCAGAACTGCTGCTGTCTTATCAGGTTAGTATGTTGTGTGATGATAGGACAGCTGGGGTCAGTTTCAGACTTAAAACTTGATGATATGCACACTTGAAAATGTTGGTTCTTCACAGATTCTTTAGTAAAGAAAACTGACCCAAACTGACCTGTGAGGTTCTGTGCATCATGAAAGGGTTCTTCATGTGTTGTATATGGTTCTATATATAACCTTTTTGAAAAGGGTTCTATATAGCACCAGAAAGGGTTCTTCTATTGTTATGATGTCAAGCTTGTAATGATAGGAGAACCCATTTGGTGCTATATAAAACCCTTTTCAAAAAGGTTCTGCTTAGAACTATCTACAGCACACTCTCCATCTGAAGCTGCCACCATGCAAGAACCTTTTAATCTTGCAAATGGTTCTTTGAGTGTTAATAGAACCATTTTCCTTATCAAAGAACCCTTGAAGAAACATAATTTTTAGGTGTGTGGTTTGGGTCTGGTCCAGTTGGGACAGAATTTTTTGCTTGGGTCAGGTTTGGACTCAAAACATTATGGTGTATTTTGTTTTGGGTCAGGTTGGGACAGAATTTTGTTGGCTCAGGTTGGATTTGGAATCAAAACATGATGACGTATTTTGGTTCAGTTGGGTTTGGGCAGGTTTTTGTCAGGTTGGGCTGGGTTTGGGCTCAACCTGATGTGGTTTGGGTTGGGTTGATACAGAATCTTGTTATACTCAGGTCAGTTTCAGACTCAAAACTTGATGATGTGATTTGGGTCAGGTTCTGGGAAAAAATTGTATGGACTTGTTTCAGGTTTAGACTTAAAACTTTATGATGTGGATCGAGTCGGGTCAGGCTTGGACAGAAATGTCTCAGGCTTCATTTGGGTTCAGGCAAAAATTTCAGGCCTGATTAAAGCTTTAACCCTGGTTTCACATGCGTTCGCTTGCTGGCTGTGGCTGTTTTCCATGGTAACTCAATCAGCAAGTCTGGGATCAGTACACAGCTGAATTTCACCCGAACTCAGGGATCTGGTTACTGAGGCTCAGCTCAGATACCGTGCCAGACGCTTCTGGAAGATTCAGTGGGTGTTTTTAACTGAGTGGTTACAAGAGAACTTTACCAGTGCTGGACTTGTATGTGTCAGAGAGAAACGCTTAGTCATATTGACCAGAGAGTGTTTAAGAAAGAAAAGAGAAACTGAATAATTGTCATCAGCAGGAAGGACAATGAGAGAGATCACCCTGCAGTACTGCTCCATGTGCGTGTGGGAGAAGGTAAGAAAAGGGTGGACGGAGAGAAAGAGAGAGAGAGAGAGAGAGAGAGAGAGAGAGACTGAATATATTCATGCATATTGTGATTACAGAATAACTTGCAGTGAACTTTTATGTATAAAAGTTCTAAAATGAAGGGTGGTAATAGGGAGTTTGTCCTCCTTTGCTGCAGTAACAGCATCTGCTCTTCTGGGAAGGCTTGAGACTGGATGTTGGAACATTGTTGCGAGGATTCGATTGCATTTAGCCACCAGAGCATTAGTGATGTCAGGTACTGATGTTAATAGACTGATGTACGATAAACAGATGGTTACATGATGTCGTGATACTGTAACTTATTATTGTCAGGCCAATAAAACTTCTTTTGAAGCTTTGAGTAGATTTGCATAGAGTTTGGTTGAGTAGACTTGAGTGGAGGAGATCAGAGGTGAGCAGAGTTTAGCGTAGTTGAGTAGAGTTGATTTTGGTAGAGTAGGTTTGAGTAGAGTTCAGTAGAGTAGTGTTGAGTATATTGAGTCGGGTAAGGTTGAGCAGTGTTCATCAGGATAGGGTAGTTGAGTAGAGAAGGGTTGACTTTAGTTGGGTTTAGTAGAATAAAAGAGTAGAATAGAGTTTAGTACAGTAGAGGTTGGATACAGTAGGATTGCGTAGAGTAGGTTTTAATAGTATAGGCGTGAGTAGAGTTGAGTAGTGTTCAATAGAGTGGGTTGAATAGAGTTGAGTAGAGTACAGTAAAGTTGAGTAGTGCTAAGTAGACTAGGGTTGAATAGTGTAAAGTAAGGTTGAGTAGAGTTGACCAGAGTAGGGTTGGATAGAATAGCATTGAGTAGAATTGAGTTTGAGTAGAGTAGGGTTGAGTACAGTAGGTTTTAATAATGTAGGGATGAGTAAGGTTGAGTAGAGTGGGGTGGAATATGATTGAGTAGAGTAGGTTTGAGTAGAGTGAGGTAGAGTAGTGATACATAGAGTAGGGTTGAATAGGGCAAAGTAAGGTTGAGTAGAGTTGACCAGAGTAGGGTTGAGTAGGATTGAGTTTGAGTACAGTAGGTTTTAATAGTATGGGGGTGAGTAGGGTTGAGTAGTGTTCAGTAGAGTGGGGTGGAATAGGACTGAGTGGAGTAGAGTAGGTTTGAGTAGAGTGAAGTGGAGCAGTGTTCAGTAGAGTAGGGTTGAGTAGTGTTGAGAAGAGTAGGGTGGAGTTGAGTGGGGTTAAGTGGAGTATGAGTGAGTTACATGGAGTTGAGCGTAGTATTGAGTTGGTGTCATAAATGGTGTCATAAAGCGTTTATTAGTGTTATAGTCGTAAAGGTTAAGCCATTCACTCCTCCCCTAAAGCTGTGTGACTGTAATCAGTATAGTAGAGTCAGAGACACTATTATAGAGGCTGATGCTAGTCTTTGTAAGCTGCGTCTGTATGAGCACTCTGCGTGACGCCGTCTTTGTAAAACAAAGGTCAAGAACCAGACTTAATGTGTGCTCATGCATTCAGTGTGTGTGGACCGTGGTGTGGAGGGGGGGATGAGTCAGACATTACATAACCCTCTGCATGGGTGTGTATGTTCGACGTATATATGAGACAGCGCTTTTGTGTGTGCTTCTGTGTGTTTTTAGCTCTTTGTGGGAACCAGACGTCTCCAGGATAATGAGAACATGAGCATTTCTTCGTTGTGTGGACATTTGACTGCTCTCCATGGAGAAAATGGCTTTTCTTCACCAAAAAAACAAAGCTTTTATTAGTAAAAGTAAAAAGGGCAAAGCTGATCCTGACGTGGAAACACCTCACAAAGACAAGAATACACAAAAGCATGGCCAAAAAGGCTGTGATGAATCTTATTTTTAGCTTTATGCCAATTGTTTCCACAATAAACACATCATTAAGGGCTGAGATGACAGATCAAATTAGCGTGCTTGCAGTTCTAATTTAAGTAGCTATCAGTATTTGCTATTTGTTTAAAGTAGAGGTTAGTTAAATTTCTGTTTACACAATATTTTACTAATAATTTATCGCCTCTTATATATCGCGTTCCAGCAATTTTCTCGGACACTGCGTTTTAAGACTACATTGTGCAGCCCTGATGCCCAGACAGTATTCATAAGTAGCTGATGAAATACACACGTTGTGGTGTCAGTGTGACAGTAGCTCATATTACAGGTGAGCTCATATCAGTCATGGGGAAAGGAAACACACTTCACTTCAGCCTTGTAACTGAGCGGCTGCTGCTCCCTTGACACTGGGATCTGTCAACAGCTCCTACTTTTACTGATAGGACAGAAGGACTGGCCAGTATAGCACAAACACTATGTACCCGATGGTGGAACTTTTAATATACAAAAGTACACTGCAAACACTATGAATTAAGATGCGGGGCTTTTAATATGTAAAGTACGCTGGTAATACTGCAAATGAAGACGCAGGACCTTTAATATAGACCAATCAGACATAACATTATGACCATCTCCTTGTTTCTACACTCATTGTCCATTTAATCAGCTCCACTTACTATATAGGTGCACTTTGTAGTTCTACAATTACAGACTGTAGTCCATCTGTTTCTCTGCATACTTTTTTAGCCCCCTTTTACCCTGTTCTTCAATGATCAGGACCACAACAGGACCACCACAGAGCAGGTACTATTTGGGTGGTGGATCTTTCTGAGCACTGCAGGAACACTGACGTGGTGGTGTGTTGTGCTGGTCTGAGTGGATCAGACACAGCAGTGCTGCTGGAGTTTTTAAACACCTCTGTGTCGCTGCTGGACTGAGAACCAAAACTATCCAGCCAGCAGCGTCCTGTGACCACTGATGAAGGATTAGAGGATGACCAACTCAAACTGTGCAGCAACAGATGAGCTGTCGTCTCTAACATTACATCTACAAGGTGGACCAACAAAGTAGGAGTGTCTAATAGAGTGGACAGTGAGTGGACACAGTGTTAAAAAACTTGAACCAGCACAGCACACGCCATCAGTGTCACTGCAGTGCTGAGAATGATCCACCACCCAAATAGTACCTGCTCTGTGAGGGTCCATGGGGGTCCTGACCACTGAAGAGCAGGGTAAAAGGGGGCTAACAAAGTATGCAGAGAAACAGATGGACTACAGTCTGTAACTGTAGAACTACAAAGTGCACCTATATAGTAAGTGGAGCTGATAAATTAATATAAATAACATTAATAGATCAAGTAGTGATTGTTTATCTCCATTTTTTGTTGATATGTTGTTTTCACAAAAACAAGCGAAACACATTTACTGCCCAGTTTAAATGGTTAGGTGCCTAAAAGGTTTGTACAAGTGCACTGCTCTGTTTTTTTAAGCTATTACATTCTGCTCTTGGAAAAAAGTAATTAAAATAGCCCCTTGAGTGGCCACAGTTCAATTCCTCACTCTCATAACTGTATCATATACAGATAAATTCCATAATAGGTACTTGATCATGTATACTAATTACTGAGTAATAGGGCTTAAGATAAATAACTGAATAATAAATGGACTCCTAATATGTAATATAATAAGGCTTTGCTTGGATGGCCTCACATTGTGTCACAGTGTAAATAAATAACCGGTGTGCCTGTATTGACGCGTAGTCTGGATCGTTCTCTCAGTAATGATCTGAGCTGTGAGAGAGTTATGGGTGCCGCTGTGCTGCTGCAGTTGCAGTGGTGTGAATCAGTGCTGCTGAGTGCGTTCAGGAAGCTCTTGGTTTTAATTAAGTGTGTTTCCGTCTCTGCTTTTGGCTCTTTTGCATTTAAACACACACACGCACGCACTCACACACACACACAGACACACACACACACACACACACACACAGACACACACACACACACACAAGCACGTTTTGTTCTGTCTGACAGAAACTTTCTCATCACTGAGAGTCGGAGTGTCCTCCGGATATTTAAAACACAGAGTGCCCGTGCTTTTACTGAGTGTGTGTGTGTGTGTGCGTGCACACATGGTATTCTTGTGTGTGTGTTTGTGAGAGTAGGTGTTTGTAATGGTATTTATTCTTGTGTGTGTGTGTGTGTGTGTGTGTGTGTGTGTGTGTATGTGTCTGTAATGGTATTTAGTCTTGTGTGTGTGTGTATGTGTGTGTGTATGTGTCTGTAATGGTATTTAGTCTTGTGTGTGTGTGTGTGTGTGTGTGTGTGTATGTGTCTGTAATGGTATTTAGTCTTGTGTGTGTGTATGTGTGTGTGATGGTTTTTATTCTTGTGTGTGTGTTTGTATGTCTATGCATGTGTGTGTGTGTGCACATGGTAGATATTTGTGTGTGTGTGTGTGTGTGAAATAGTAGTTATTTGTGTGCGTGTGTGTGTGTGTGTGCATGTGTGTGTGTGTGTGTGTGTGCACATGTTAGTTATTATTGTGTGTGTGTTTGTGTGTTTGAGTGTGTGTGTGTGTAATGGTAGTTATTTGTGTGTGTGCATGTGTGTGTGTGTGTGTGCATGTGTGTGTGTGTGTGTGTGTGTGCACATGGTAGTTATTATTGTGTGTGTGTGTGTGTTTGAGTGTGTGTGTGTGTAATGGTAGTTATTTGTGTGTGTGTGCATGTGTGTGTGTGTGTGTGCACATGGTAGTTATTATTGTGTGTGTGTGTGTTTGAGTGTGTGTGTGTGTGTGTAATGGTAGTTATTTGTGTGTGTGCATGTGTGTGTGATGGTATTTAATCTTGCATGTGTGTGCAGATGGTAGTTATTATTCTGTGTGTTTGTGTGTATGTATGTGTATGTGTGTGTATATGTGTGTGTAATGATAGTTATTCTTGCGTGTGTGTGTGTGCGTGTGTGTGTGTGTGTGTGTGTGTGTGTGTGTGTCTGAATATTGTAAATACACATTGATGTTCAGAAATGTAAATGTGGTCATATTTATCACCTTTTTTATCTTATATACAATCATATTAAACGATGTTTATTTTAAGTATTATAAACTAGACACCGAATTATTCAATATTTTATTGAATATTTAAATATAATATAAGATATATACTTTTTTGGCACCAACAAGTAGTTGTTACCACGTTAATTAATCAACTACAATTATTTATTTAGTTTAATTTTTTTGCCATGCTATCTGCCTTGATATTTTAGTCTCAGACTCATCTACAGCTCTGTGCTCATTCTGTCTGACATCTAGCATTTCTTGTTGTTTGAAACCTATAAAATTGTCTACGACATGCTATACAGAGTCATTTTATAGGGATGCTGTGATCATGAATTTTTATGGCCAGGTCTGATTTCTTTACAGCTAAATTGGTTGATTTTTATTAGCCTTTTCATAAAAACTGAAGTTCACACTGTGTGTGCTAAATAAGCACATGAAACACACTCGCACATTTGTACAGCATTCTATTAGCAAACGCCACAATTAATGAGCCAAACTGGCATTTTAAATTCTTAAAGGGAAGCAGTTGTCTATTTAAATAACCTGAATAAAGTGCTGCAAGTAAGAGCTGACTGGCTGTTGAACACTGAGTCAGGTATAACTGCGATGTTTTGATTCAGGTGTAGCAGCAACATTCAAATTCAGTCACCATGAAATTACAACAGAGATCAGCCACAATGAACAACTGTGGATTCACGATCATGTTTGGAGCAGTAATCAGCTGATCATGGCCGTTCTGCGTCCGTAAAAATTACTTATAACGTTCCAGAATTATTGTAATGAAATCACAATGCATCAGTGCATTTTTCAACCCCCACAGCATCATCATCCATCATAAAACCCTCAAAAACCATCATAAAAACACTTTTATATGTGCATTTTTAAGGACATTAATTTATCCCATATGTGTGCCTATAGTGTGTGTGTGTGTGTGTGTGTGTGTGTGTGTGTGTGTGTGTGTGTGTGCGCACACGCGATTATGTGTGTGGATGTGTGTAGAGATTATTTTGGCCTCAGATAACCTCTCACACAAATGTTCTGTGACATTTATGCGTGTGGTCATGCATGTGGTGCGTGTGTGTGTGTGTGAGTGTGTGTGTGTGTGTGTGTGTGTGTGTTCTGATTAAATCCACATGTGCACAGCCCTGCGGCAAACATTTGGCCTTCACTAACACCAATGAGCAAGTGTGTCGAAGCGTACAGGTTGGAGGTGTGTGTGTGTGTGTGTGTTTATTTGTGTGTGTGTGTGTGTGTGTGTGTGTGTGTGTGTGTAAGGGAGTGTGTGCGTATGTTTGACTGGGAAACATTACATATAGGCCAATTTATCACACTGTCTGAGCTTGTTTCATGTCATGTAATCATCTGACTTTAAGTATTTTCTAATTTGTAGTCAAACCTATTAAAAATGCCCACGTTTGACATTTTTTCTTGTATTTTGTTTTTTCACGTGAGCTACACTTAGTTTGTGCAGGTTTAAGTACAAAAACAGTCATAATTCATTTTGACTCTTTTCTGATTGGATGTCCTGCATTCAAAAAGCAGTATGAGCTGAAATGTATAGAATCCTGGTCCTGTCACAATTATCACATGATCACCTGATCACAGTTATTTTCTCACAGTTGTTAGCTTTCACAATATGTTTACATTACAACAAAGAGAACGTGAACTGGGGGTGTCATTTATTGGTTTGATGGAAAAGCATATGAATAAAAAAAAGCAGAACAGAGCCACATCATCGGTCTTTACAAAACAACCAGGTTCTGAAACGCCTTTAGAGGGTGGCGGTGAGTAACGTTTGTTTATTTGTTTGTTAATAACGCCTTTAGAGGGCAGCGGTGAGTGACGTTTGTTTATTTGATGTTTGTTAATGACGCCTTTAGAGGGCGGCGGTGAGTGACGTTTGTTTATTTGATGTTTGTTAATGACGCCTTTAGAGGGCGGCGGTGAGTGACGTTTGTTTATTTGGTGTTTGTTAATGACGCCTTTAGAGGGCGGCGGTGAGTGACGTTTGTTTATTTGATGTTTGTTAATGACGCCTTTAGAGGGCAGCGGTGAGTAAGGTTTGTTTATGTGATGTTTGTTAATGACGCCTTTAGAGGGTGCAGTGAGTGACGTTTGTTTATTTGATGTTTGTTAATGACGCCTTTAGAGGGCGGCGGTGAGTAACGTTTGTTTATGTGATGTTTGTTAATGACGCCTTTAGAGGGCGGCGGTGAGTAACGTTTGTTTATGTGATGTTTGTTAATGGCGCCTTTAGAGGGCGGCGGTGAGTAACGTTTGTTTATGTGATGTTTGTTAATGACACCTTTAGAGGGTGGCGGTGAGTAAGGTTTGTTTATTTGTTGTTTGTTAATGGCGGCTTTAGAGGTCGATAGTGAGTAACATTTGTTTATTTGATGTTTGTTAATGACGCCTTTAGAGGGCGACGGTGAGTAACGTTTGTTTATTTGATGTTTGTTAATAACGCCTTTAGAGGGCGGCGGTGAGTAACGTTTGTTTATTTGATGTTTGTGAATGATGACTTTAGAGGGCGGCGGTGAGTAACGTTTGTTTATTTGATATTTGTCAATGACGCCTTTAGAGGGCGGCGGTGAGTAACGTTTGTTTGTTTGTGCTGGAGCTGTTTCTATCATCAGTTGGGAGCTGCTGACCACTAGAAAACGAGACTGTCCAATTAATCCACTTCAGGCTCGTACTTTAATATCTGCATACAGTGGAAAAAGATAATTTAATTGTTAATTGTAATTAAACATGATTGAAGAAGACATGTTTGATGCGCAGCTGCCTACAGGTGTTTGGACACTCAGTGGTGAACTGGTGGTTTTGTTTCTCCTGATTTCTGTTACATATTTAGGTTTTCCTCACTCTCTGACCCGCAGTAGCCCCTGTTGTCTCTCCTCTGCTGAGCGGTTGTCTATTCTTATCACACTGAGTCACTGACTGGATCTGCTCACTGGAATAACTCTCTTTACCCAGAAGGCCTCTCTCTCTCTCTTTCTCTCTCTCTCTCTCTCTCTCTCTCTCTCTCTCTCTCACTTTCTCTCTCTTTCTTTCTCTCTTGCTATCGCTCTGATGTGCACTAAGTGTTCCAGCCACACTGCATTCTGGGAGAAGATCCATTTCACAGCCATGTTCATTCAGCTGAAGAAAAATGCCTGGACCTCTTCTCTTCTCTTCTCTTCTCTTCTCTTCTCTTCTCTTCTCTTCTCTTCTCTTCTCTTCTCTTCCCTTCTCTTCTTGTCTCTTTTCTTCTCTTCTTCTCTTTTCTTTTGCTCTCTCATCTTCAGTTCTCTTCTCTTCTGTTCTCTTCTCTTCTTTTCTCATTTCCTTATTTTTCTTCTCTTCTGTTCTCTTCTCTTTTCTTCTCTTCTCTTCTCTTCTCTTCTCTTCTTTTCTCTTCTCTTCTGTCCTCTTCTTGTCTCCTTCCTTCTCTTCTTGTCTCTTTTCTTCTCCTCTTCTCTTCTCTTTTCTTCTCTGTTTTCCTGTGTCTTTGGTAGCTGTTGTGGCTGATAATATTACTCCTGGCCTGGAGCAGGTGGAGCTACAGGGGTTTCTAATAAAGTGGCCACATGAGTGCATTGTGGCTATATTATCATGATACTATATTGTGTTTGTACTTTTTCTCTTTACTGAGATTTAAACTGCAGCGCTGCCACTGGGCCTGATCAGATCAATGCATATTCCAGCTCAGCACGTGAATATGAGTCCATGCGCCAGAATGTGTGCCTGTCTTTGCCACTGCACGTGAATCTTTGACCTTGCTCTAGTGTGTTTTCCTATTTTCGATTCATGCTTGGGGGCGAAATTAATAGAAGAGTAGATGTAAAGTCTAAAGCGTTCAGAGCAGTGAGTTGTGCGAGTCTCCCAGCAGCAGTAAGTCTGCTGTAATTCCATCTGTCTGTCAAAATCATCTCTTAATATAAGAGCAGCCTGCACCGGCTAAATGAGATGGCATTTATTCATAATAGGATGGGTCTGCTCTGCCTGCCGTCATAATGCTATCAAAGGGAGAAAACACATCCCGAGTTGGCTTAAAAACGTCCGCTGTCATCGTGGCAGTGTGTACAGTACTGTGCAGAGCTCTTAGACCATCTAAGAAAATATTTAACCCTTAGAAGTGTATTGTTTTTGTTTTGCTGTAGTATATCATATTAGGGATGCATTGATGTGGGAACTGTGGGCCAATGCCAATATCTGATATTTTTACGTGTTCATGTCTACTGAGGCCGATGGATAAACATTTAATAAATTTTGGACTAACTGGGACTAAATTCACCTGGATTAATAGGAATATTAAACATTTATTTATTTAAATACAGTAAATAAATACGGTACAATAAATACGTCTTCAAATATCAGTCCGTCTGTTTTTTTTAAGCAATTATCTGCTGATACGTTTAAAGATCCCATACACACACACACACACAGTGGTTCTTAAAAGTTTGTTTCACACGAGTCCTAATAATAGTAAAGAGAACCAAAAATATCATATATATTAAATAAATTAAATAATATATTTATTTATTGAGGAAAATGATCCAATATTACATATGTGTGGGGCAAAAGTATGTCAACCTTTGTTTTCAGTATCTGGTGTGACCCCCTTATGCAGCAATAACTGCAGCTAAACATTTCCGTTAACTATTGATTAGTCCTGCAGATCAGCTTGGTGGAATTTTAGCCCATTCCTGTGTACGTTGGTGGGTTTCCTCCCATGAACTGCTTAGTTCAGGTCCTTCCACAACATTTCTATAGGATTACGGTCAGGACTTTATAATTCAGAGTTCATTGTTTCTTCAGTGATGGCAAGCCGTCCTGGCCCAGATGCAGCAAAACAGGCCCAAGCCATGATACTACCACCACCATGTTTCACGATGGGATATGGTTTTAATGCTGGAATTAAAATTGCGGGCATTTTAATTCAATTAAATCTGCACCATTCTTTGTCATCACTGGCAATAACTGGCATCTAAGAGTCAAAGCTATTTTAAAGCTGTTCATCTGGGCAGTAAGCGTTTGTTTGCACATTGTAGAATGTGGGCTTCCGTTGGCCCCAGTTTTTGTGGTGTGTCCCACACTGTTGGCACTATTTGGCTGTTGTCCACACCAGTGTAGCTGCTTGAGCGTGTTTAATGGGCATTAGAGGCCAGCCTTGAAAGACTTGTCTGATTGACTGTTTACTATCTTTTATAGAAAGATGATCAAAGCTAGACATCTGGGTGCATCCTGTGAGAGTAAAGTGGACGGGGAGGGGTGGTGCTTATCCTGTGCACTCGATCACAATCGAATAACTTCTACTTGATGGAAAGAGTAAATGCCTTACATATGTGCTGCTATTTGTAGTCTTGGTGGTGTGTTCAAGTTAGGGCTGCAACAAACCACTATTTTGGTAGTCGAATAATCTGTGATTTTTGAAACGAAGAATTGATTATTCGGATTTTGAATCGCTCAGTTACCAAAGAACTCTTAGGTAGCTATCAGCTTTAAAATGTATTGATTCATCCAGTGAACCGATGTGTTTCCTCTTCAGATGCTCCAGCTTGGACGATGTGCTCCCACAGCCAGCTAAGGTCGGCTTTGCAAGTAGCACAACCGACTGCTGTTTTTAGCGGTTAAGCTGTGAAACTCTTCTACACTTTTTGTTTTCGAGGCTGCCAACGAATCGACTATTAAATTAGTTGCCAACTATTTTGGTCGATAAATCGTTGCACCTTGGCCGTGGTTGGCATTTGGAGTGGGCAATATGGCAAAAATATAACATCAGGAACCGTAAAGACATTTTCACAATACACAATATGCATCACAGTATTTCATTTTTCGGTGGTTTGTGTGCAACAGACCAAAAAAATGACAAAGAAAAAGAAGCAGTGGTGCCATATTTTTAAAAAATACTACCAATAAATCTTAATACAATGACTTTTGTTCAACCTCACACACACTACTGCACTAAATCCTATTAATCAGGGCTAATTATGCTCTCAGCTCAAGAATTAAAGGCTAAAGTTACAAACCTGATGTCATTGTGAGCTGCAGGAGGACAGCACTTGAGTAATGACAGCAAAAAAAACTGAAACTGATACGCGAAGCCACACGTATAAGATTGGAAACTAAATGTTTTATTAGTTTATGGCATTTAGGTCCTATAAAATCAGTCTTGTTTGGTTGGAATTTCTAAATTCATAAGTCAAGATCTTGTTGAGTCATGAGAGTTAACATGCGACTCACATCTGGGTCACTGACTCGAGGCCCCATCTCTGGTACTGACAATATCTATAACATGCTCAGGAAAACATATTGTGATGTAATGTACTCTATCATGATAATAACACATATCATCATATTGCCCACCCTTTCGTGTCGGCTTGGTGTGTTGGGGCACTAAGATATTTAGACACTGGTGTGTGTGTGTGTGTGTCATGGCCATCAGTAGAGTCTCTGCGGGGGCTCTATTGTTTGAGGTGTTGACGTGTTTGATGATTTTTTAACGTCCCCCTGACTCAGGAGCAGACGGTCCTCTCTCTCTCTCCTCTCGCTCGCTCTCTTGTTCCGGAGAACCACTTCAGAAAGGCGACTTTACAAAGGAGTGTGTGTGTGTGTGTGTGTGTGTGTGTGTGTGTGTGTGTGTGAAGTGGGTCGCTGTGTGTGTGACTGTGTCAAACCGGCACAAACAGAATCAGTAAAGACCTGCTGACAAATCCCGACTCTCTCTCTCTTTCTCTCTCTCTCTCTCTCTCTCTCTCTCTTTCTCTCTCTCTCTCTCTCTCTTTCTCTCTCTCTCTCTCTCTCTTTCTCTCTCTCTCTCTCTCTTTCTCTCTCTCTCTCTCTCTCTCTCTCTCTCTCTCTCTCTCTCTCTCCCTCTCTCTCTCTCTCTCTCTTTCTCTCTCTCTTTTCCCTTGTGATGATTTTAAAATAAAAATAACTGAAAAAAGGGAGTTTCCATATAAAGGAAATGAGACTCCTAACATCCATACCTGACCTGGTAGACACCAAAACTGTCCTCATCAGATAAACAGCACTTAAAGCTTTCATCTCTGAGAGAGAGGAGAAAATCAAGCTGCTTCAGATCTGAAACAACCACAGGTGTTTCTGTCCATCCTTCCACTGTGAGAAGACGACTCAACACTATGGGTCTGAAAGGATGTGTAGCTGTTCAAGAAGAACCTCACTGAGAAAAGGAGACGGATACATCAAACAAAGAAGCTGAACAATGGGCTGACCACCCCAGAGTCCAGACCTCAACACCACTGAATGTGTTTGGGACTATTTGGATCATAAGAAGCAGAAAATGCTAAACCAGCTTCTAAGACTGAACTTGGAGGTGTGGAAACAGATCCCTGTAGATTTCTCTGAAAAACTGAAAGTGAGTCTCCTGAAAGAAAAAGAAGCTGTAATAAACCTTGTACTCCATTTTTGTCGTTTTTCAGTTTTAATTTGTAAATACCTGTTCCCCTTTTTACATTATGTGTAGATTTCATGAACAGACAAACAGAAATCACCCAAAATTACCTGGAAAAAAGTCTGGTTCCATTAAATTACATTAAAAGTCAAGTAGGTTTTTTGCTTCTCCTGTAAAGTTTGTATTTTAGAGATACGAGGTTTTCTTCCGTCAGCAGTGATATGTATTATATAGATGAAGTAACCCTGTTCAGTATCTAAATAGATGATTTTATTTTTTTCGGTCTTGGAAAAGGGAACATGGAGCTTTTGAGAAAAGGATATTTTTGTGCTGAAAATAGATGAACAGAAACACACAGCCGTGTATAAATATTGTGGCTGTTGAGTGATCTGTGTGGATGAACATGATGTGTTCTCCTGCCATCGTGTGAGTGTGTGATAGCTGCTATTTCAGACTGGCTCTATATTTAGACTGACAGAGTGTGTGTTGGTGAACAGTAGTGAGTGACTCATCAGCTCTGAATTTTCTGAATAGAGCAGCGTGCTGCCAAAAACAAACAGCACAGCACAGCTCCATTTTTAATTCCTCCTGTGTGTGTGTGTGTGTGTGTGTGTGTGTGTGTGTGTGTGAATATAATGTGGGTGTAAATTTGTTTCCTACTGTACCAGACAAAAAACATCAAACATCCTCCATATATGAGAATGCTTTATAAATCATTTTTCCAAAATACACTGTCAGATACGAAATGTACACTCTCAGAAATAAAGGTAGTGAATTGGCACTGGGGCAGTACCCGTCTTGTCACTGGGTACATCTCAGTACCTTTACTCAGGGAAAATAACTGTACCATAATCCACTGAAATTATATGTTCTGAGTTGTATTAACTCCACACACCCCGTCTCGTCTCCAGGCTTTTATTTTACTGTTCTGTTTTAAAACATTCGGATATGAAAAGGTACAAATACGAACTTTTCACCTGGAAAAACTTATTTAAGGTTCACAGTTAGACCTTAAAACCCACTGTTGGAGCTCTGAGGTAGCAGCACAGAACGTTTATTTCTAACAGTGTACTGGAAAATTACACAGAAGCATCAACGACTAAATCTATCAATCAAATGTCCACTCTTTATCTTTATTTTATATTCATTATATTTATATATTATCTACATTTTTTTCAAGAGGCTCGTTTTCAGTGTTTCAAAGAAATGTGCAGGGATGTTTTTCCACACCTCCAAAGTTCAGTCTTATCAGTTGGTTGTATTTTTTGTTTCTCACAATCCAAGTAACCCCATGTGAACAATTAAAAAAACATTCCTCTTTGATTCAATTCATGATTTTTATTGGTAACACTGTTTACAGCAGTTGTTGTCACAAAGCTGCTCTTCAGATAACCCATGTCCAGGCCTCAGATGAGCAAGTTAGGGCGATAGTGGCAAGAAAAAACTTTCTAAAGAAGCTTTGAGAGGAACCAAGACGTTAAAGGGGAGCCCATTCTCCTCTGGTCGATAGTGAAACAAAAACACAACAAGAGAAATATCCATGAAGATTAAGATTTGATGGTGAATATACAAAAGTGAATGTAGAATAAGCCCTGCGATGGGACTGGCGACCTGTCCAGGGTGTTTCCTGCCTTCCGCCCAATGACTGCTGGGATAGGCTCCAGCTCCCCCTGCGACCCAGAAGGATAAGCGGCTCAGAAAATGTCACTGACTGCTGTTCGAACCTTGTCGTGCCGATGTGTTGGTATGAAAGTGTGAGGCTGGTGAAACAGTGTCTGAATAGTTCTATTTGAAGTCAGTATCATTAGGAGGGGCAGGTGAGGCTTTTGAATGATATACCTGCTTATTCAAATAGGAACTGTTGTTTACTGGAAATAAAGCAGCTGTTTATTTGTCAGGTAACAGTTACTGGGTTATTCACTTCCATGTCTAATCTGGACTGTATCGAGTGCTATTTGTGTGCGTAAATATGACACGGATAAATTTGATTCCCTCTGTGCCAGACAAAAAGACATCATTTACTAAAACATCCTCAGAGAATGAGCGTGTGTGTGTGTGTGTGTGTGTGTGTGTGTGTGTGTGTGTGTGTGTGTTCACCTTGTTAAAAGGCAGATGTGATTATCTGGGCGGAGTGTCTAGACTGTATTAAGTTAGTGCTGTGTGTGTGAAGACTGAGGAGCAGAGTAAACAGTGAAAGGTCAGAACAGTCTCTCATCATTCACCACTCCGTCCTTCTCCACCTCCTCTCTCTGTTTCAGTCATTCTGCTTTTTCCTGTCACAGTGGGTCGTCTTCTCTTCTCTTCTCTTCTCTTCTCTTCTCTTCTCTTCTCTTCTCTTCTCCTCTCTTCTCTTCTCTTCTCTTCTCTTCTCTTCTTGTTTCTTCTTTTTTATTTCTTTCTCTTTTTGTTTCCTCTCTTTTCTTCTTGTTTAGTCTATTGTCTCCTTTTATTTTTCTCCTCTTCCTTCTTTTCTTTTTTGTCTGTTCTCTTCTGTCCTTCTCTCTTATCTTTTGTTCTCTTATTTATTTTTTCTCTTTTCTCCTCTTCTCTTTTTGTTTCTTCTCTCCTCTCTTCTCTTTTCTTCTCATGTCTTTTCTCCTCTTCTCTTCGTTTTTTTTCTCTTCTCTTGTCTCCTTTTATTTCCTCTCCTCTTCCTTCTTTTCTTTTTGTCTGTTCTCTTCTGTCCTCTCGTGTCCTTTTCTCTTCTCTCCTCTTCTCCTTTTGTTCCTCCTCGTCTCTTTTCTCCTCTCTTGAGTGAATGAGACGTCTGCACTGTGACAGTCCATGTGATGTGTTTGTTGTTATTGTTTGTTTGTTTCTTGTTTACTTCTTTTCGGGTTTGAAGAATGTCCTGTCACTTCAGACTCCTCCTCAGATAAGGACCATTGAGCATGTCAACAACAGTGAGAGACAGGGAGGGGGAGACAGAAGGAAAGAGGGGAGACGAAGGAGAAGGAAAGAGAGAGAGAGAGAGAGAGAGAGAGAGAGAGAGCACAGATGCATAAATAATTGCATATTTACTAACTGTGGAATATGAGTTTTGAGAGTTATTTATAAATGGTGATAATATCAGTCACTCTCTGATCGAGCCACCCGCCTTTCACTAAGAATAAAAAAAACTTTTATTATTATTATAAATATCTTGTTGATTTTCTAAGAAACAACAGATTTTCTCCAGGGAACAAGCTTAATCTTCAGTGCACAATTTGTATTTATTTGCTGAGTTTAACATCTTTGGGCAAAGAACATAAAATATGTGGCAAATAATGTGCCATAACTTTTTCACAGGCCACATTTTTTCCGATATGTTTATGTATATAATATGTATATTAATTCAACAAATAAACAGTAGTTGTGTATTATAATATACAGAAGCATGTAGAGGATGTAGAGGATGCTTCGATTTGTTTTCACTTAGAAAACCAATACAACATATGATTTGATTGGGGTGCCCAAACTTTTGCCCGTGACTGTCTATATTAGGCTTGGGATGGTACAACGATAATATGACATGCCTCAATATTTGAAAACTATGACTGTATTTAATTTTTTTTAAAAGATAAGTGCTGGTTGTGGTGCCAGTGCTACGTAGTTCTATGCACCACAGAACAGGTTTGATTCCAGCTAACTGATGCTCTGTTGGTGTGCGGTGGCCTTTAGCCTGCATTAGCACTAGCATCACAATCAGCTCTACAGTACTGTTGTTGTTAGCACTATTTAACATTTAGCTGTTGTTGCTAATGGATTGACTGCTTGACGTTCACAACCGTTAAGATGTAAAGAAAGTCATCAAAATCCTAAAAAACCTTTTTTTTGGGATACATGAGGATCCCTCATGGATACTTTGGAGGAGGCGTAGATTGGTGCCAGCCTTTGTGTGATCCTGCAATTACTGAATTTTGCCTTTTTAACACTTCTGCCCTTTTTCTACTTTCCGATTCTTTATGTATTTATTCCTATCTGTCCACTCATGGTTTCTTTGTTACTTCTATTATTAACAACCTCAGAAGACACGTGTAGGTTCACTGACCACAGATGGCTCTATCTGTGGTCAGTAAGTTTCTCCACAATGAACCACTTCT
This sequence comes from Colossoma macropomum, assembly GCF_904425465.1. Classification (NCBI taxonomy): domain Eukaryota; kingdom Metazoa; phylum Chordata; class Actinopteri; order Characiformes; family Serrasalmidae; genus Colossoma; species Colossoma macropomum. The sequence continues at coordinate 5,952,362 of NW_023494793.1, read as the reverse complement.
CTTCTAATGTGGTAGTGATGTTGTTTTTGCTCTCCTCATGTGGTCATCCGCTAATGCAAGAACTGCAAAATTCTCCGGGTGCCGTGAGAAAAAAGCCCCTTTTTGTTCTCAGTGCGCTGTGGTCCCCACTGCTGGACCGACTGAGAGGTGGACTGTGAAATTGGAAAATTTGGGGGGAAAAAAAAGTTTTCTATTTTTTTTGACAATATTATTTCTGTATTGTAACTCTGTGTACCGTGGTTTTATTTGAGAACTGTTTGATGGTAAGGAAAAATGAATATCACCCCAACCTGGTGTGTGTGTGTGTGTGTGTGTGTGTGTGTGTGTGTGTGCGTGTTGTGTAAAGTCAAACAGAAGGAGTGTGTGAAAAAGGCTGGCTTTAGTGGTACAGATGGCTTGTGGAGAAAATAAAGCAATTTGTTTTCCAGCGAGTCTCTGCAGGACCGCTTCCTCAGCACTTCCACACTTCTGTGTGTGTGTGTGTGTGTGTGTGTGTGTGTGTGTGTGTGTTATTGTCTTGCGATTTGTGCTGTGATGCGCTGTGTGTGTATGTTCCGCTGCATTAGGTTAATTGGTCTGGCCTGTCTTCTCGTTGCTCTGTAAGGCCAAAGCCAGAGTAGAAAACCTCCAGCAGCTCCTCAGTGCTGTTTCCTGACTCAGTGCTAATACAGCGCTCTGATCTACCACATACTGACACCCAACACCATCAGCACACAACAGGCTTCAGATCTCTCACCTCACACTGATTCAGTTAGGAAACAATTCTGTGCATCGTGAAATCTCACATTTCATGATTCGATTCAAACTATTCACTTATTTAAGAATACACAAATGCTAAAGCAATACAGTAGCGAAATAGTGACAATAAAACAACACAGCAAGCATTTTTATTAGATTTTTACAGCTAAAAATAGCCTGAGAATTTGGCCAAAAAGTGATTATTGCCAAAAGTGAGCAAACTCAGTGCAGCACGTCTTCATCTGCTGCCCTCATACGGTTCTGATTTAAATATGTGCTTTGTGAGTGTGGAGCGAGTGTAAATGGTGGATGAAGGGATTGTTTTTCTCGGTGTGATTAAGTGATGCTGTGTGGAGGTAAAACTGCTGTTGAGGCTATGAAAGAAAAAGAATGAAGACCATGTTTAGCTCAGTCTCTCACTGAAGAGTTCTCACCTTGCAGAGAGCTCCCTTCAGTCCCTGTGTCCTTACCCTCCTTCCTTACTGTCCTTCTAACTTTCTTTCTAACTTTCTTTCTTTCTTGTGTCCGTCTGTCTGTCAGTTTCTCTGTGCTCTGCTCTGTATTTTAAGCTCTGTGCTCTGTACTCTGTGCTCTGTATTCTAAGCTCTGTACTCTGTGCTCTGTACTCTGTGCTCTGCTCTGTATTTTAAGCTCTGTGCTCTGTACTCTGTGCTCTGTATTCTGAGCTCTGTGCTCTGTACTCTGTGCTCTGCTCTGTATTTTAAGCTCTGTGCTCTGTACTCTGTGCTCTGTATTCTGAGCTCTGTGCTCTGTATTCTGAGCTCTGTGCTCTGTGCTCTGTACTCTGTGCTCTGTGCTCTGTGCTCTGTATTCTGAGCTCTGTACTCTGTGCTCTGTGCTCTGTGCTCTGTATTCTGAGCTCTGTGCTCTGTGCTCTGTATTCTGAGCTCTGTACTCTGTGCTCTGTGCTCTGTATTCTGAGCTCTGTGCTCTGTGCTCTGTATTCTGAGCTCTGTGCTCTGTACTCTGTGCTCTGTACTCTGTGCTCTGTACTCTGTACTCTGTACTCTGTGCTCTGTATTCTGAGCTCTGTGCTCTGTGCTCTGTGCTCTGTATTCTGAGCTCTGTGCTCTGTGCTCTGTACTCTGTGCTCTGTGCTCTGTATTCTGAGCTCTGTGCTCTGTACTCTGTGCTCTGTGCTCTGTACTCTGTACTCTGTGCTCTGTATTCTGAGCTCTGTACTCTGTGCTCTGTGCTCTGTATTCTGAGCTCTGTGCTCTGTGCTCTGTATTCTGAGCTCTGTACTCTGTGCTCTGTGCTCTGTGCTCTGTATTCTGAGCTCTGTGCTCTGTGCTCTGTATTCTGAGCTCTGTACTCTGTGCTCTGTACTCTGTACTCTGTGCTCTGTGCTCTGTATTCTGAGCTCTGCTCTGTGCTCTGTATTCTGAGCTCTGTGCTCTGTGCTCTGTACTCTGTGCTCTGTGCTCTGTATTCTGAGCTCTGTGCTCTGTACTCTGTGCTCTGTATTCTGAGCTCTGTGCTCTGTACTCTGTACTCTGTGCTCTGTATTCTGAGCTCTGTGCTCTGTACTCTGTGCTCTGTATTCTGAGCTCTGTGCTCTGTACTCTGTGCTCTGTATTCTGAGCTCTGTGCTCTGTACTCTGTACTCTGTGCTCTGTGCTCTGTATTCTGAGCTCTGAGCTCTTTACTCTGTACTCTGTGCTCTGTGCTCTGTATTCTGAGCTCTGTGCTCTGTACTCTGTGCTTTGTATTCTGAGCTCTGAGCTCTGTACTCTGTGCTCTGTACTCTGTGCTCTGTACTCTGTGCTCTGTATTCTGAGCTCTGAGCTCTGTACTCTGTGCTCTGTACTCTGTGCTCTGTATTCTGAGCTCTGTGCTCTGTGCTCTGTGCTTTGTATTCTGAGCTCTGTGCTCTGTACTCTGTACTCTGTGCTTTGTATTCTGAGCTCTGTGCTCTGTACTCTGTGCTCTGTGCTCTGTATTCTGAGCTCTGTGCTTTGTATTCTGTGCTCTGTACTCTGTGCTCTGTACTCTGTGCTCTGTGCTTTGTATTCTGTGCTCTGTACTCTGTACTCTGTGCTCTGTGCTCTGTACTCTGTGCTCTGTGCTCTGTACTCTGAGCTCTGTGCTTTGTATTCTGTGCTCTGTACTCTGTGCTCTGTACTCTGTGCTCTGTGCTCTGTATTCTGAGCTCTGAGCTCTGTACTCTGTACTCTGTGCTCTGTGCTCTGTGCTCTGTGCTCTGTATTCTGAGCTCTGTGCTCTGTACTCTGTGCTCTGTACTCTGTGCTCTGTGCTCTGTATTCTGAGCTCTGTGCTCTGTACTCTGTGCTCTGTACTCTGTACTCTGTGCTCTGTATTCTGAGCTCTGTGCTCTGTACTCTGTGCGCTGTGCTCTGTGTTCTGCTCAGTGCTCCATGCTCTTTCCTCTGTATTATGACTGACCTCTCAGTGTAATTTGGCAGTGGATGTAAAGGACTCTCTCAGTGGATACGGTGCACTGTGTGCTGCAGGGGTATGTGTGTGTGCATGTGTGTGTGTGTGCCAGGTCTAGTTGAGTGTTTAGTGCACTGTGAGGAGCACCTGTCCTCTATTACGGTCAGTGTTGGTCTCCCTGTGGACTTCCTCTGCTTTGAATTTATCTCTGGGCAGCTTAGAAAGAGAGCGACAGAGCAGCAACTCAGCAATAACAGAGGAATACGCTCAGTGAGACTTACACTCACTGGCCACTTCACTGGAAAAGCCCTCTCCTGTAGCTCCACCTTGCTGGTGTACAGTTGGGGACTGTAGCCCATCTGTTGATGCACAGTTTGTTCTACACCTTCATCAGTGGTCAGTTTCAATGTTTTATCAATGTTTTAACTTTAATATAGTTTCAAAACGTACCATGCTCTCCCCAGTCTATACAGTCCATATATCGAAATGAAGATGGAGAAACAGCCCATGTTTTTGCGATGCCATAAAAACTAAAGCAATTACATAGATTCAGCTGTAAACAGGGGTTTAGCTCTGCCCATTCATACTGAAGTTGTCAATGCTTTCTGAATGAAGCACAATACAGAGCAGCCAATCAGAACAGAGATCTTTTACATAGACACCTTTGTTGATATCAGCTACACAGAAGAACCTTCAGTGCTAGAAGATGTCCAGAAGAAGACAGAGAGGCTCTGAGACCATTGTCCAGAAAGAAAGCCACAGAAATCGATAACAATGCAATGGACATATTTCAAGATTCTGAAAGAGGGTTCAGTTCAAATGCTGACCAAATTATGTCAACAACAAATTTGTATCCCTGTACCAAAGAAAGAAAACATTGACAGTTAAATGATCGTCCAGTTTTCACATACCAGGTAAATTATGCTCAATATCATTCAACACAAACTAGAGCCTCACATCAAAAGAGAACTACCAGACATGCAAGAAGGATTCAGGAAAAGCAGGCGAACAAGAGAAACCATTGCTGGTGTACGCTGGATAAAAAAGCCAGGGATGACGTCAGCATGTTTTGTTGATCACTGCAAAGATTTCGATTGTGTTGACCATGTAAAATTATGGAATGTCCTCAGGGTATTCTCAAGCATCTCACTGTTGTTATGAGGAAGCTCTACACTTATCAACAAGCCACAGTCATAACAGAAAATGAATGAACAACATTGGCACAGGAGCCACACCTGTTTGACCTGTTTGACCGCTTGACCAAATCAAGCCTCACCTCTCCCTCGAAGCCCAGATAACCAAACTGAAGCTCTTATTTTGGACATATTATGAGAAGAACCAATACACTGGAAACAACAGTTATTCTTGAAACAGTTGGAAGTAAAAAAGAAGAGGACAGTCACCAGCAAGAACAATGGATCCAGTCAAAGGAATCATAAACAAGCCATTTAGGATCCTGAACACTGTCTGTATGGTTGCCAGGAGTAGGAATTGAACTTAATTACACTAAGCAAAAACATCCTGTTTAATTCCAAGGGATAAAGAGAGAGTCGCCAGTGGTGACAGTGGCAAGGAAAAACTCCCTAAGAGCAAGAGGAAGAAACCTTGAGAAGAACCAAGACTCAAAAGGGGAACCCGTCCTGTTCTGGGTGACACTGGATAGCAAAACAGTAACACGAGAGCAAGAAGAGCAGAGAAAAAGGTTTATCCATTAGTATAAGACAAGCAGGTGAAGCAGTGTCTATGATTAAATGGTTCGAGTCTGTGCAGCAGCAGTATCATCAGGAGGGTCAGTTCATGCAGGTTAGGTTTGTACAGCGTTGTACAGCAGGAAGCTCCATGATGGTCAGACTGGTCCAGAAGGCTGGCGAGCAGTGGGCACCCAATCAAGGCAGATGAAGCAACAGCACCAGACCGCACAGAATGGGGAGTAGTTTAGCTCAGCAAAGAGACACACAGAGAGTTAGTTCTGTTAAGAGAGGCTGATTACAGGATACAGTGTAAACAGAGTGCAGCAGCGACTCCAGCTGATCCAGCTATTAGCTACTAGTATTCAAATTCTATTTAGATATTCATTGTGTTTTATTGTGAGAAGACCAACAATACAGTGAAAAGTGACGGTTTTGCATTTATTTATAAGTAAATATGTTATATTATTTTTTTCTCAGAAATGTGTGCACCTAGACGTGGATGTTGCCAGGGGCGTGTTGTTAAGGACGTGACTAAGAAGGCAGAATCGATAAATAGGCTCAGCTGATGTTGAGTCCGAAAATGGTTAAAATATATTTGTCTGTCAGTCTAACACTGTGTGCGCAATGTCATCAGACAGCCAAATGGCTCAGAGGAAAGCGCCAGCCGCCCGTTCCGTTACGTCAGCTACCAGACGCCTATACTGACGGGGGGGGTGCACATCCTACCCACCTGGAGAGCAAAGCCAATTGTGCTCTATCCTGGCCACGGATAGCAGTAGCATCACCAGGGACTGAACTTGCGATCTCCAGATGATAGGGCCAGCGTTTAGACAGTTGTGCTGCTCGGGAGCCTTTAGTTTCATATTTTATACATCATTAAGGAATCAAAATATTCATATTTTGACTCCTGAACAACCTCGTACTTCAGAAAATCCTTGCCATTTGTTTTATTTCCCTCTCTACAGTTAACCAGATCTCAGTTCATGAATTCTTACAATTTCTCAAAAATCAAAATGAGTCGAAGGGCACATCCCTAATGTCATTTACACCTACTGTGGAGATTCCTCTCTGTTCAGTTTCATAGTGAAAATACATCAGATCCGCACACTACTGGGTGCACCTAGGATGGACGCTACAGGAGCGGGGGGGCGTTAGGCTACCTGAGGAAAGCAGCCTCAGTCTGCGGTGTGAAAAGCTGTGGAAAACAAGGCTGTTTGGACTTTAGAGACTGCATTCTGAACAAAGGCAGAGATGAGTCAGAGCTGATTCTTATACCCGTGTGCTGGGAGACTGATGGTGCATGGGAAAATCTGTGTCTGTGTGTGTGTGTGTGTGTGTGTGTGTGTGTGTGTGTGTGTGTGTGTGTGTGTGTGTGTGTGAGACGCTGCACATACGCAATGAACAGCACAGAGCAAAAAAAAAAAAAAGAGTGAAGGCATGCTCATTCATTCTCATACTATCCGGCGTGCTGCTGAACAGAGGGATTTAGGCGGTAAATCCTGCTTTTCTCCTTTTCTCTCCCTCTTCTTCTCTCTTTTTTCTGCGCTTCTTTCTCTTTCTGTCTTTAGAATGTTCATTCATTCATGTTCTGTTTGAGTAGTGAACTGCTTGTGATTTCTTTTTTTTCAGGCTTGTGTGAAGTGGTGAGGTAGAGATGGCAGATTTGCTGCTCTGTATGTGTGGGTGTGTGTGTAGTAGTGTATGGATCAATACAGTGCTTTGAGCTATATACATCAGGACATGTGTGTATTTATGTTTGTGTAGTCAGGATTGCTGTGTGTGTGTTGGGGGTGTAATGATTTGGTTTTGATACAGCCAAAAAAAAGGAAGTGCCATGTGTTCATATTAGGGATGGTGATATATGGCAAAAATATAATACCATGATGCTTAGAGACATTTTTACATCACAGTATGGTGACACAGGTACAACCCATTAGTAGTGCTATATTTAAAAATAGCCATCAAAAACTCTGTGCATGACTTTTACTCACCATTTCACATACTGTGCAGCACCAAATCCAATCAAACAATACTAATTATGCTCTCTTTCGTCGCTGTACAGAAAAAAAAAATTCAATTTTTCAATTTTTCTAAATTTTTTGTCGATGTTTCTTTTTCCACATCATTTGTAGACAGTGGTGGTTCTTTACATTCATGATGAAGGGACCAGTAGAAATGCGCCAAAATCGCTTGGAGTAAAACCACTTAACATTAACTTTAGTTAAAGGTTAAGAGTGTTTTTGCCGTCTCCTGTAAAGTTGCTGTTTTGGAGATGCATGTTCTTTTCCGATGCTTTCTTATGAAACATGCAGTTGGTCAGTGTACTTACAATAGTGGATATTGTTGCTCATATATGCTCACAAAACCATGTTGTTTATCATGCTTGCGTAATTTATCATATTAATCAAATATTGTCATATCCAGTAAGTTATGATGTACACAGCTTACGTTCCTGGATGCATAATCAGCCAATACTATTCTCAAGTTTCAGTCATTTAAGCATGGATATGTGCATAACATTAGCCACGCCCCATTCCTGCCCACTTTGTCCTGATAGGCTGCACTCAGATGCCTAGTTTTGATCATAGGCCTGTGAAGTTGTGCATCATTCTGTAGTTGGCATTATGCCCATTTCAGGAACTCTAAGCTGGTTTTCTCTATGGCAAAAATGAATGGGATTTTCGGCTATCGACGCTGTCATGCCTTGGGGTAAACAAAAATGATCCAAACTCGATACATTTGGTCTTGTGTACACTTCACAACTCATTGTCACTGGATCCTCTGAATTACGAGGTCGTTTAGGAGTTGAAATATAATCATTGCTACATCCGTGCTAATAGCAAGCTAGAACTCCAGCGAGGTTGCATGAAAGTAAGTACTATTGAACTTTACCACTGCTACATACTAACACTAGCTACACTAACTGTAGTCTAAAAGTGCCAACTTGCTGGTTTGTTTGGAGTAAAAAATGCCATTTTGGATTTGGATAATCTACTTTTTTGTGGGAAATTTACTGTTTGGTCTTGTCTATGATGTGGACTGGATATGATTGCAGCAAAGAAAAGATGCCAGGTGTCTAGTTCAAGCAAAAAAGGTAGGTTTAAAAGGCCGAGCTCCTGGGGACGTTTAAATTTTGAATATTTAAATTATTCATGTAATATTTCAAGGTTACTACAAGTGTCTATTTTACTGCTGAAGTTGCGTGTTTTGAATAAACAATGGTCAGTTCAAGTTAAAGCACAACATTAATTGAAAATTAATTTTGGGGAGGTCAGTCGTATAATGTCAGTTCGGTGCGCAGCAGTGCTGGTTTGCTCGTAGCGAAATTTGCATTTCGACTGCTTCACAACTGTGAAATTCAGAGGTTCCAGTGACTTTCAAAGGAAAAATGTACACAGGATGAATCATATCAGTTTTAGGCCACAAAGCATCCTCTGGTGGTCCTCGGACTAATACAGAGGGGGAGCCAGTGGTCCATAGTGGCCATAAACATGGTAAAGAAAAAAAAAGATTGGTTTAATAATAATGAAGTACAAAGTGTTTTCAAGTGCTAAACAACATTAATACAAGCCTGCAACAACGGTGCACAAAGCAACTTCATCTGTTCGTGAGTGACTGGTGGAAAAAAACGTGCTGTAGACACATTCCACTCGATTTGCCGCCATTCTGCCTGATTTCATGTATAAGACAAGCTTCCGTTAGCCTAATCTTTTGTTATTTTATGTTCAGTGATGCATGTCGCATATAGTGGCACCTAAACATCACTGTGTTGAAAATGCAAAAAAAATCATCATAATTTTTTAAGCAAAAAACTGGGCCTTCATACTCTAGTGATAAATAAATGAAACTTGAGGTGGAAAAGGTTGAGAGCACCTGGTTTAGATGAAAGACGGTAAGTGAGAGCAGCTCAGAAGAGGCCGAGGGGCACATCAACAATACAGTTTTACATTTCGATGCACTGTTTAAAATCCGATTTTTAGCTACGTGTTAAAATCATTACAGCTTCAGCATGTATATGTTCAGGTGTCACAGCTCTCTGATGTAACGTAATTCTTTAGGCCTTCTCCAGTGATCTCTGATAGCAGCCATGTGTGTGCATGTATTCGGATTGTTAGCAGCCGAGTGGGGAGTTGGTTGGGGGGGGGGCTTAGTTTGTGGCCGGACACGGCTGTGACACAGAGAGACCGCGTGTGATAGTGTGAGAGTTTAATAGATTGGTCAAAGGTCTATTACTTTCTTCCTGTTGTAATATCATCATACTGTAATTGAGTCGTGCTATCAGCTCTGTTAGCTTATTTGCTCTATTAAGTGATTTCCTCCCGTACATACACAGGCCTGCGTGTGTGTGTGCCGGACAGTAGGTGAGCTTCTCTGTGGTTCTTGTTTGATGTGGTAATACGATGCCCTGGTTTTAGTGACCTGTCCTTTATCACCGATCCTCCGTTATCTGCTCTAAACGGCCAGTTCAACACCTGCCGTTCAGGTTACAGCTGAGTCATCTCCATGGCGATGGTTGCTAGGCTGCTAGGCTCACCTGCTGATTACTGAGAGGCTACAGTGTTACCTTAGGTCCAAGTGATATGAACAGTTTGTGTTAAAAAGATTTTAGGAAGATTAAGCCTTAAATGTATAGCATACTATTGTAATAATGTTAATTGCATTAATAATAGTAATAAAGTAGTGGATTACAGCAATTAGGCATTTTAAATTAGGCAATTAAATTGTTGGTTCTATTATCGGGAGACCATGATTTTACTCCCCAGTGATGCCACAGCCCTCCAATTGTAGTCATTATAGCATTATATATCGATATTAATATTGCAGAAGGCTGCGATATGCAAATGAGTCCTCTAATCAGTCACATTTTTTACTATGCCTTGAACAAATTTACATGCAGTCACATTCATTATATCGCCTACTGCAATTCATATCACAGTTGCAATATGTGTCAATATTACAATATTATGTTTTGACCATATCGCACAGCCATAATCCAATGCATGGAAGTTATCCTGTAGTGGAACAGTGGAGAAGCTAGGGGTGGAAAATATTTGAACCGAAATTGATTTCAACCTTTGCAAACACAAAACAAACTCAACAAAAAATGCCATTTTCATTTATAAACACGTGGATAATCGTTTAAATTTTGAATATTTAAAGTATTCGTCATATTTCAAGTTCAGGTTAAAGCACAACATTATTTAAAAATAAAATAAAAACATCATTTTCTCTGGCCCACAGATTTGATGAGAATTTTTAATATGACCCCTTTAGTGGTTGAGTGTGACACCCCTGGTCTAGGCTCTAGAAAATCAAAGAGGATCACAAAATTGAAAAGGAAGGAAGACAAATCGACCTAAACTTTTTTGTGATATTTCTATAAAACATTGCTTAGTTCAAAAAGGCTCTTATTTCCCTTTCTCTTTCTCTCTCTCTCTCTCTCTCTCTCTCTCTCTCTCTATCTATCTATCTCTGTGTATAGTAGTGATGTAGTGTGGCTCGGCCCGGTCTGTCTGATTCTGAATGGGGGGGTTTTGGGGCTGTAACTGAGCAGCCTCGCTTTGCTTTAAGACAAATGGTTGTTGGGGTACCGGAGGGGCTATGTGTGAGTTAAATATTCATTGTGGCACTTAGCTGCATGTCACAAACAACCCAAAGCACCACAACAGCCATTAAACACCAGTACGACTTGCGCCAAGCCCTGTAACTGTGTGTTATAGCAAGGAACATAACATTACATAGTACAAAACTCTACGACAGCTCTAAAGCCACCAGACAGCCACGCCAGGGACCCATAACACCAAACAATACAAGCCAATCAATATTAAATACTGTAAATCTGCTCTAAAGACAGCTTCACAGCTCTAAACTACAGTAAAATACTACAGCAGTTAACCTTTACAAGTCTAGAGTTATTTCTGTGGTTTTGCAATGTAATTGCATAATTAATGTATTAGCTGTGTAAGGAATAAGATTTACGTTCTTAATTTATATTTACATTTGGTTTGCATTCTGTATTGAGAGGTTTGCATCTGTTCTTCCGCAGTATTTTTAAAAGCGTGTTAGAACATCATACCGAACAGCACATGATTGAATGGAGGACTTACATGATTAAGTGCCTACTGATCAAGTTTGGATTTACATTGAGTGGGACCAATTTTGCTGGTGAAAAAAAAATAAAAAATTACTCCAGGCCTGCTGGAAGTTCTAGATACATAACTGACTGTGACTACGAGCTGTAGTCTATCCAGGTTTCAGTTATTCAATTGTTAGAAATGGAAAACAGCAGCGCCAGCTCTGTGCCAGGACTCTTTACTGAATGAAATACTGATACATTCAAGATAAAAGTCTGTTACAAGCTTCAAAAACATGGACATTGAAAGCTTTTACAAGCTTTACATTTAATCTAGAACATCCAAAATGTTCATGTGCATTAGCTTTCACGTAGTGCTGACATACTACTGGAAATCCTATCGGGGGTGCTAACTGAAATAGCATTGTCATAAAAGTGGGGTTTTGATATGCATGCCCTGAACTGAGGACTTAGCTCTAATAATTATGGTTCACCATTGAAAATTACAGCATGCTTTAGTCACAGTTATTTCTGGCTTTATTTCCAGAAGTAACTGTGACTGTGGGTTTAAAAACAGTCTGTGCCACACTTTATGACTAGAGTTCGAGATATGAATCATGCGTTATGAATGAACTCCGTGATCTTTTGAGTTCTGTTTGCAACATGCTGAGTTCAGATGGGCTCACAGAGCCTGGTTCATTCAGCCCTGAACTAGCGGTGGTGGTTTTACTCTATGAAGTGATTATTATGATAATCATCCACTCTGCTCTTCACAGTGGGCTCCTCACTGAGTTTCACTATCAAAGCAATGCAGACTGTAGTAGATTAAGTAATTGGGAAGTTTAGTCTGATACTGTGTTGTGTGGGTTATCTGGTGTAGAAGTACAACCCAATTTCCAAAAAAGTTGGGATGCTGTGTGAAATGTAAGTAAAAACAAAATGCAATGATGTGCAGATCATTTAAACCCTATGTTTAATTGACAGTAGTACATAGACAACATATCAAATGTTGAAACTGAGAAATGTTATTGTTTTTTGAAAAATATTTGCCCGTTTTGAGTTTGTTATTTGCCAATAACATGTTCCAAAAAAGTTGGGACAGGGGCAACAAAAGGCTAGTAATGTTGTTTAATGCTAAAAAGAACACGTGGTGGTTGATTGGCAGCAGATCAGTGACATCACTGCGTACAAAAAGAGCATCCCAGAGAGGCTGAGTCTTTCAGAAGTAAAGATGAGGAGGGGGTCACCACTCACAAGACTGCATGAGCAAACAGTGCAACAATTCAAGAATAACGTTTCTCAACATAAAATAGCAAAGAACTTCTGCTTTTCATCATCTATGGTACATAATATCATAAAACCATTTAGAGAATCTGGAGAAATCTCTGTATGCAAGGGACAAGGCCAAAAACCAGTATTTGCTGGCTGTGACCTTTGGGCCCTCAGACAGCACTGCATTAAAAACAGACATGATTCTGTAGTGGAAATCACTGCATGGGATCTGAAACACTTCTGATAAAACTGTCTGTGAACACAGTTCATCACTGCATCCACAAATGCAAGTTAAAAGTCTACCATGCAAAGAAGAAACCAAGTATAAACAGGATCCAGAAACGCTGCCACCTTCTCTGGGCCTGAACTCATTTAAAATGGACTGAGGGGAAGTGGAAAAGTATCCTGTGGTCCAACAAATCAACATTTGAAATTCTTTTTGGAAATCATGGACACTGTGTCCTCTGGTCTAAAGACCACTCAGCTTGTTATTAATGCACAGTTCAAAAGCCAGTATTCATGATGGAATAGGGGGCATTAGTGCACATGGCATGGGTGACGTGCACATCTGTGAAGGCACCATTTCATTTTTAATGATATATACATGTTTTGGCAACATATGCTGCCATCCAGACAACGTCTTTTTCAAGGAAGGCCTTGCTTGTTTCAGCAAGACAGTGTCAATGTTACATTCTGCATGTATTAAACAGCATTGCTCCGTATTAGAAGAGTCCGGGTGCTAAAACTGGCCTGCCTGCAGTCCAGACCTGTCACCCACTGATAACATTTGGTGTATTATGAAATGAAAAATACGACAAAGGAGACCCTGAACTGTTGAGCAGCTGAAATCCTTTATCAAACAAGAACAGGAAAGCATTTCACTTTCAAAACTACAGCAGTGTCTCCTCAGTTCACAAACTCTTACGAAATGTTGTTTAAAAGAAGAGGTGATGAAACACAGTGGTAAACAGGCCCCCGTCCCAACTTGGAATGTGTTGTCGGCATCAAATTCAAAACGGGCATATATTTTTCAAAAAACAATAACATTTCTCAGTTTTAATGTTTGATATGTTGTCTTTGTAGTATTTTCCTTTAAAAATACAGGTCAAATTATTTGCATATCATTGCATTGTATTTTTGGTAATAGGGTTGTATTTAGTAGTTGCTTTAGTCCTTTTCTGTAGTCCAAGCATACACTACTGGATTGCCATTCCAGTGTAATGTGGCCCTGTATGTGACACAGCTCTGGACTGATGCATTTGTAGAGAAACAGTAAGTGGCATGAATATGTCTATAGCCAGCATGGGTGCATATGCACATATGCATACTGGACATAGCACAGTACCCCCAGTACTGAAACCAGTACAGATCCAATATTTCTTTTAAAATGAGAAGTTTTACAGTGGACATCTAGTGTTAAGTATTTCGCTACTTTGGGCCACTGGTCATTGGTCTTATGTTAGCATTAGGCTACATGTGGCTGCTGTTACCATGTGACATACCTTACTTTATGTTATGATACGCTACAAGCAATTCAGTGATATTTCAGGATGAGTCTGTTCCCTTTGGAAATACACCTGCTGTGTGCACTGATGCTGCTGACCCATGACTGCTGTCTAGATCCTCTTTGGCAGGAGCTCATGTGTAGGAGTGGTACGCGCTCTTTATATCTACCCCAGCTAGTAATCATTTCCTCAGTTCAGTATATGTTTATGGGAAGTAGTACTCGTAGCCAGTATTTGTCCATCGAATCATCTGTCTATTCGTTCATTCATTCAACACTTCCATCCATACATCCATTTATCCATTCATCCTTCCATCCATCCATTCATCCATCCATCAATCCCTCTGTCCGTCTGTCTGTCCATCCATTCGTTCATCCATCTGATGATATATCCGTCCATCTGTCTGTCCATTCATCTGTCCAGCCATCCAGTCATCCATCTGTCCATCCATCCATTCATCCATCCATCCATCCATCCAACCAACAGTTCATCCATTCATCTGTCCAACCATCCATTCATCCATCTGTCCATCCATTCATCTGTCCATCCAGTGATTCATCAATCCATCTGCCCATCCATTCGTCTGTCCAACCACCCATTCATCCATCTGTACTGCTATCCTTCCATCCATCTATCCATTCATCCATCTATCCATCCATCATCCGTACAGTTATATGTTTGATTTACTACATGGAATTAACTCTGATTAAAGGAAGACTCCAGCGCTTTCCAACCTAATCTCTTTCTGTATCATGCAGTGGATTACCAGAGACAATCATTTTAATGCATTTACCTGTATATTAAGAGAAATTCCATCATTTTTTTCTAATTCTATTGATCTGTGATTAGTTTGATGTGAAATGGTTCACTGTATATATATATATATGTATATATGTATATATACGATTGATAGTGGAAAAGTAGTGGGAAAATAGTGGGAAATCTGAAAATAAAACTTTTAAAAATGTTTTCTTTTGAGACTATTTTGCCTTACTTATATTTTTAGGCCAAAACAATCATAAAACAATGTCTCCGGCTTCAGGCAGTGTATTCACAACCATTTCTTGTAGTTTCAGGTAGCTTTTATCAGCATTAAACTCATAAAACGTCTGCTTCCTATCAAACTCTGAATGACTGTTTACATCTAAACCATTTCATTATATGAATTCTCTTTTAATAACAGAACAGAAAAGCTGTTGACTCAGAACCTCTTTTAGTAAGTGGTGGGAAAAGTGTTGAAATGACTGTCTGTGTAATTGACCGTATGTTACTGACGTGACAGATAGAGGTTACACTGAAAAAGACTTCATGGTTTGCTCAGTTTTTGACGCCCACCCTCTGTATCAGTGAACAGGATGGATTTGTACACTCATCTATACACATTTACCGCACAGGGGCGACTTATGTTGTGTGTGCATGTGTGTCTGAGAGACTGTTACAGCCGTTACAGACAGAACGGCCATCTGTAGCCTCCCACACACACTCCCACACACAGTCCCCCCTACACTCGCTCAGGCTTTACCTGTTTCTCTGGAGAGCGGGGAAAAGGCTTTGACCATTAGCTGATGCAGCATCGAACAGTGTTGGGGTTGGAGTGTTGAAATTACAGCACACATGCACATGTGTGTGTGTGTCTCATAGGGGGCTGTAATTAGAGACTGACATTAACAGTGGAGGCTCATCAGTCTTGTACGCGGCGCTGAGGGCTAAGCAAGCCTGTGCTGACACACACACACACACGACACGGATCATTTCAGCTGCGTGTGTGAGCTGAGCCAGTATGTAATATAGATGGAGGGACGTGATGGAACCCTCCCCCTCTTAAATCCATCAATCAGTGCCTTTATCAGTATCTTTACAGGCCACTTGCACACCATGCAGCAAGTTTCTGATCCTTGAATTCAAGGCTGCTGCTTTATGTTTATGAGGAAAGATGAAGTGGAACAAATCAAGATGTGTATGTAACATCGTAGGTGTGAATGTGTGTATTTAGACCTTTTTGGGGACCAAATGTCCATACGATGACAAAAAGTTTGGGAGATTGCACCAATCTTGTACCAAAATGCTTGAGATTTACTTGATTCAGATGTCAACTAGGGCTGTATAATCATGATAAACTCATCACTGCCATGAAAGAACAGATTAAATTACCATATGCAGCACCAAAGTGAGCAGCATTTGGAGCCCAACGAGCACTTTCCTGTGCTGGGTTTGAAACTTGCTCGTCCACATGGAGAACATCAAACTTGGCCATTCAGTTCCAAAACCAGTCACAAAACTCCCGCTCTCAATAAACAGTGGCTGTTCTCGCTGTTAGTGTTGTCTGTAAAGTGCGTAGACCGTGAGGGAAAATGTAGGAGGCAGTAATAGCTACTGTGACAACAAACGTGCATCATCATAAGGAACTCTTTAAGGAATTAAATTTATATTTATTTTTGGAGGCCTATATTGAATATAATAATATACATATATATTTGTTGTTTGTAGCCTGACTGCAAACACAAATAGAAAAAGCTCCTCAGGAAACCCTGACTGTTATAAGACTGAGGCTCATGGAATTCGTTTCGCAGGCTGCAGATTCTCCACAAGGTGGCACTATTTGCAGTCAAAGCTATTCTGTAGTTTAGTTAGATTTGTCCATGTTGTGCAGCCCTAATGTCAACACAATAATAAAACAAAAGAAAATGAAAAGACAACAATTGTGTTGGTGTAATTTATTTGTACACGTTCAATTAAAGCACCATTTTATTCACTGCTGTATCCATATAACTGTGAGGATGAACACTGTTTTATCGCATTACTACCTGAAGTGGTAGTAAGTGGTACTCAGTGACACCTCTGACAAAAATGAGCACGTTTTACACTTCTTGTATGGAGAAAATGAGAGACAACATTGAGTCTTGTTGATTAGGAGGATTAAAGACATCGCTACTTTGTGAATGCCGTTTGCTTGTTGAACTTGTGTGCATGAAGTGAGCACTACCTAGCTGTGGTACCAGACGAAGTGTGTGGTGGTGACGTCATCCATGTGACCACATTCGTTGCCTCTTTTGGAGAAATAAACTGTGTGAATTGTTGTATCTCTGTCTTTTACTGGTAGTTTCATTTGGAACAGTGCCACAGCATCAAATACAATACAAGCAAAAATGTACATATTCATATATACGTGACAGAGCACGTTATGCCCTACAGCATGTGGTGAGCAGCACCTGTAATTCATTTGTTATCCCACACTTTGAACACAACTGCAGGGTTATTTGCTGATCGGGTCACTTTCCCTGCCTATACATGCAAAAATGCTGGTTCGGATGTCGGATAATTGCTTGTAGCGCAAAACAAGGCGAAGAAAAGTAGGTCATGTGACAACAGTAGCAGACGTGGTAGTAGCCTCACGTAAGACTAACAAGTGGCTAGCTTTTTTATTCTAGAATTACAATGACTTTATTTGTCTAATGTTGCACTACAAGTAGTAATTCTCTGTTTTTTTTGGTTTTGTTTTGCATTTTTTATGAACTAATTGTTAATAAAAGCTGTAGTTTCGTAGTTACCCTGCTAGAAAATCTAGCATAGACCAGCAAAGCCAGGATATGTTGTGTTTAAAATGCTGGAATGCTGGTCAAACAGCATGACCTTGCTAAGTGACCAGCTTGTGTTTACTGGGAATAAATGGCAAATGATGAGGTTGCTTCACAGTAAGCCTGATGACCATGACTACCGTGTTATTTCAGCAGATATTGTATTGATAATGTATTTGTGAATAGACTGTGTCAAATATTGGATGTCAGTTTGCCTTGATGGAACTCACAGGCGGGAGTGGGCCGGAATGTTTCAGGTGCAGGCGGGAGCGGGATAAAATCTTGCGCAGTCTTGCACAGACCTCTTTGTTTAAGCATGGTGCTTACAGATGACCATTTTAACTGAAAATGCTTCAGAGGACATGTAAACACCCCACAAAGACAGGAATACAAGCTAATGTGTGTGTGTTTCTGTATGCGTTCGAAAAGTCAAAGCTATTTATAGTGGGCTTTAATGGAGTGCGCTAGTGGCATATTTGTAAACCAATGGGTCACTATATATAGACGCTGGATATATGAATGTGCTGTGGATTGGAAGAAATGGCACTATAGTATGCACAAGTACTTATGAGAATGCTTTTTACACACACACACACGGACAAACAGGCACTTCTGGTCAGCATTTCGCTGCCCCTTCCCTTAAGGGAGAGCTATTTATTAAACTACACCTCCGAAGAAAGCAAGCGGAATCTGTTTTAACTGCTTTTTTTTTTTGTTGTTTTGTTTCTTCCCTCTTGCCGTCACCCAGGAGACTGAGATCAGCAGGAAAAGGAAGGAGTGTGAAGTTCTCGAAGAGGAGGTGAAGAAAAAGAGCCAGTCATGTCAAACCTTGGTAAGAGCTTTTGAAACGAAGTCTCTTCTCATCCCGCTCGTGCTTCCAGACCCGAGCGCCATATTCAGCGTCTCCGGGGGGAATTCTCCCCTGCAGAGGTGTCGATAAAGTTGTGAAATATTGAACTGACATGTCAGTGTTATTCTGCAGGCACAGCGGGGCGACGTACAGTCATTCGGAATGCTCCACTGGAGTGATAGATGCGCTTGAGTTTTGAATTTAGGGCAATTGAAGGGC
Source organism: Colossoma macropomum (assembly GCF_904425465.1). Lineage (NCBI taxonomy): Eukaryota > Metazoa > Chordata > Actinopteri > Characiformes > Serrasalmidae > Colossoma > Colossoma macropomum. The sequence goes on along the minus strand of NW_023494793.1, from coordinate 5,934,021 downwards.
GCGATAAGTGGAATTTTCACTACATTTCGATGAAATACTAAGCTTAATACTGAAAATTGTGTCATCACTGATACTTAATGGGGTTATAAAAGAACTGTCTGGTCCCCAGCTTGCGAAGTTAGCTTGAGGATGTGAGGAAAAGGTGCTAAATGAGGTAGGCCGAGCCGTATGGAAAAGAAATAAACATGAATACCGAAGCAGAAACATATGACAATGACCTGAAATGTTTTTTGTTCAGTGTACTTTAGTTTTTGGAACAATATATTTGAAATTTAATGCCCCTGTGTTTCATATCTTGCTACCTCGCTATCATAATCTGGATTATAGAAGCAGAATATGGGTTGATTGATAAACATTCATCTTAATTAGAACTACACTACAGGCAGTGTTGCCAGATTGAACGATTTCCTGCCAAATTGGGTGTTTTGTGTTTGATTGAGTTGGGAAAAAAATGTGGCGAGGGGCCACAATTTGGGCTGGTTTGTCATGATTTTCGCAGTTTTGTTTTTTTTTAATTGTCTAAAATGAATAACGCAGCTGACGTTTGAATAAACCTAACCTCTCCCAACATCCAGTCAGTTATAAAAACTTTGATTGACATGCGTTTTAATTTTCATGAAATATTCAGAATTATCAAGCAGAAAAAGAAGAAATGAAATGTAAGTCATTTTACAGTCTTTCTGTCAGCACTAAATTCAGTAACGTTAGCTCTGCGTTACCAGTTAAGCAGTGAGACAGGCGACTTAGCTTTCTAACGTTCACTGTCTTTGCCACACAGAACCTGATTGTGTTGCCCCACTGGTAAGCTAGCATTTATAACATAGTAAACATGTCAACAATAATGTGAGAACGAAAACACACCAGACCAGAACAGCCGATGTCAACATTAGCTAGCTAATTCTGTTAGCAGGCTTCAATTTCCATTACTCTTATCTCATCTTACTTCAACCACAGACTGCAGGTGAGATCAGAAGTTACAAAAGGTTGTTAACTTTTCTCAAAGCTAATGAAACTGAAATCTTATAGTTGTTGAAGATCACTTTGTACAGAGATCAGAGCCAGAGGAGCAGAGCTCAGTTCACTTGTTCAAATATGAATAGAATAACTTACTTACACTTACAGCATTTGGCAGACGCTCTTATCCAGAGCGACTTACAATTTGATAGTTTTTACACAGGTAGGCGAAGGTAGTGTTAGGAGTCTTGCCCAAGGACCCTTATTGGTGTAGGGTGCTTACCCAAGTGGGATTGAACCCCAGTCCACAGCAGAGAAGGCAGAGGTGTAACCCACTACACTATACCAACTTATAATACTCAATGAGAAGTCCCGCCTTTAAAAAAAAAGCCAGCAGCTATAAGTTATAAGTGGGAAAAAGACCCCCTTGTTGTGGAGATACATGTGTAGTAGCCCGAACAATGGTCAGGTTTTACCAGGAATTTGAAACGGCTATCAGTTTGAGGTTTACTGGTTTATTCATTCAAGTCCACAGAGGTATGGTCTTGTATGACTGTAAATAACTGCCTGAGGCTGTTGCTAAGATGACTGGCAAGTGAACAGACTTTCCAGCATTTCGCTTACAACAGTATAGTGCGCAATGGAGGTGAGCTGGTTTGTGCCGAAGGAGCAGCGTAGTCTTAATCACAGAATACTTTTAAACCATTGCCATTTTATAGATCAGTAAAACCAATGAGAGCTCCCCCTGCTGGATGTTTGCAGACATAAGCAATCAACTTCCTATAACACTTTTTGCAAGGCTTTATGATCAAACGCAGATCTGTTTGGCAGTCCAAACTGTATAAATGATATGCATACATGAGCTCTTTGTATGTAAATTAACTGACTATATAAATAAACTCCTACAATCACAGTTATACTAAACATAAATGTGTGGAGAATGTATAGTGTAGTGTGTTTACATATATAGTGTATTTTAAATAATTCTGTGTGATGATGCTACACCAGCCCCCATGCATTTGATGACAACATATATACATTTTTAGCTGAGAAGGTTTAACCACCTTAAACAATAAACGTAGGCTTTGTCAGAACATACAGGCAGTTTACTTTCAGTTCTGATGTTTGGATGGTCGGGTGGGCAGCAGTAGGCCAGTAGTGTTTGGCTGTCAACTGAAACACTGTTTACTGCTCCACTTACGACTGTTTAGATGACCTCGATATCGGCCTGAGTTTCTTCCTGCAAATATTGTCGGTAACACATTGAAATGTGTGGATGGAATGTATGTGCGCATTTCATCCACATATTTCTGGAAGGCAAGGCCTGCTGTCTCTGTCTCTCTCTCTCTCTCTCTCTCTCTCTCTCTCTCTCTCTCTCTCTCTCTCACACAGAGATACACGCATTTCTACCTCCCTGGGGCTCTCTCTCTCTCTCTGCTCCCCCCTCATACACCAGAAATGGCACTCAGCCTCTAGGGTGGGCTGTCATGGCAAACTAAAGGGGCAGTAGAGAAAAGAAAGCGTGAGGGAGGGCGAACAGGCAGATACAGGCTCTCTATCTGTCTCTCTCTTTCTTCTTCTTCTCTCTCTCTCAAAATATATATGTTTGGAATGAGTGTTTTCAGTAATATAAAACCAATCTGGTTGCAGATAAATGTATAGAATGATTCTAATATGTGAGTCTTGTACAGTCTGACGGGTTTCAAATGAAATAAAAAGAAAAGAGAGGTGTACAGAATGATAAACAGAGCTTTAGATGATCCTAAAATGACTGACAAAGCTGTAGAACATCTAGAATGAAGTTGTAATAAAATTTATATCCAGAAAACTTTATCCAGAACATACCGTCATTTAATAGTTAATAGTAGTTAATAGTGGTTTTGGGTTAATCCCATACTACATACTACTCTCCATACATAACACTGAAGGAAACATCTGTGTTTTATCAGATGTTAGATACCTGGCCCATAGTTTGTAATGTTCATTATTCATAGCAAAATTATTAGTATGTTTAAATGATTCTGTTGGAGAAATTTGATGCGTCTGAATCAAACGGGGGTGCATAGCATATAAATAGAGTTCCTGTAGAGTCATGAATGTTTTAACACTAAAAATCAAATCAAGATCTCAGAATCTAAGAAATGTGTTAAGACTTAAAATATGTGTAACATTGTTACACCTTTAGTATAGTTATTATTACATAAAGCCTGTTCAATGTTTCTGTTGGTCTGTAATAACAGCCGCTATTAACAATCGGCTGAGAACAATGAGGAAGAGCATGGCTGATCATTAGTGACTTCTTTGGTTGTGATATTACTGGGATTAGAACCTGTGATGTCCTGATAACAGAGTGAAGACTCAGTAGGCTTTGCTACTGTCTTGACCAATTTTAGACACCCCATCTGTAACAATATGACAGCGATAAACAGCTGAACTAGTGATTTAAGTGCAAAAACACCATTATGGTTAAAATCACAGTAGCCTGTAAAATGCATCCAGACCAAGCCTTAAGCTTGAGGATGGCATACAACAGCCCAGCTAATGAATTAATTAAAATTAACTGCTTAACAGGCCAGGGCCAGCCAGCAGCCCATAGTTTTATTACACACTTACATGAAACCTGAGATTAGGAATTAGCACTGAAGTTCCTTTAGTTACTAAATAATAGTAGTAATAGTAATTAATAGTAGTAATAAACCTAAAATAGTAATTAGTATGTAATAAACCTTGGATTTTAAGAGGTTAGGAGGTAAATAACTCAAAACTAGAAATAATTGTGGGTAACTCTGTCCCCGTAATGTACTTACGTTATTATATAATAGTATATTATTCTTTAAAATAAAAAATTAATTTGTATCAGCCAATATTTTCAGTTATTATTATAACTATAACTACTATATTACCACCATGTCAGTGTCACTGCAGTCCTGAGAATTAATGATGCACTGAAATAAAAATTCCTGACCGAAACAAAAAATTTCAGGATCCACTCAACTGAAAACTGAAAAAAGCGTTCTTTTATTTATTTTTTTATATATAATTTGCGGTTATTTTTATGCTTTTGAATTAACAGAATAACACCAATGCTTCAAATGCAGTGCTTAATAATATGAAAAGTTATAAAACTATGAATTTCAGAGCTATAAAGATGGAGACTAATATGTAACATTGTTACTAATATGTAACATTGATGTGGCTTTGAAACTCCCACCTAGCAGCCTGAAGTTTCTCCAGCAGGGGGTGGTTTTTTACTAAATACAGAAGAACGAGACATAAATCTCAGCAGGATCCAGGGAACACGTTTGCTGTGAACAAGAGGCAAAAACGTTTACTACCAAAAGATGACAAAAATAATATTCAGTGTTATTTATCAGATTTCCATTAACAAATTTCATACAGGGAATGCTGAAAAGCACTAAAGGACTGAAAAAATGTGTTTCAATGTTGATCTGCTGTAACTCTAGCTGTTTGAATGCTTCTATGCTGACCAGGATAGCGAAAGTAAACAGCGTTTTTAATCACTATTTCTCACTTTTGTTACTATTTAAATGATTTGTTAAATGTTAGAAATAAGTGTTTGACATTTTATTGTAAACCTATTTTAATAGTTTGCATTTTCCTCTAAAATGCTCAGCCAAAGAGCGAAAAAGGGCCACTGTCGATTGTTTTCGGCTGAAATATTTCAGTGGCTGAATCCACCACCTAAAATATGCCTGCTTTGTGGTCCTGTAGGGGTCCTGACCATTGATTAAAGGGGTAAAGAGGGTTAACCCATTATGCAGGGAAACAGATGGAGTACAATCTGTAACTGCAGGACTACAAAAGGGACATAAACAGTAAGTGGACCTCATAAAATGGACAATGAGTGTAAATACAGGGCAGTGTACCTAATAAAGTGACCAGAGAGAGAGCGAGAGAGTGAGCGAAAGAGAGACGAGAAGGCACGTAGAGAGGCTAATCTCTGCTGACTGCTCGGGGAGCTCTTTGAAAGAGGTTTTCCCTTTTGTATGTGTGTTCCTCCCTGTCCGCTGCAGAGTGAACACTCGGAGGATCCTGTCAGCACTGACGGAAAAAAGGCCTGGGAGATGGGCCCTGTCCTGACTTTCACTGCCCGTCACTATTTTTAGGGCTCTTATGCTACCGTGCACATTCTCCCTATGATGAACAATGAGCAGAATTAAATTTGATCATGCAAAAATGAATAAAAAAAAAATTTCAGGTTAATAAAAATCAGTGATGGACTGAAGAGCAATGGTGTACTTTGCATAGTAAAATTAGTATGCAGCAGCTGCAGCTTTCGCAAGTATAGATACATCTGCCTGTGACTAATAAGGAGCCAATCAGAGGCCAGATCCATCAGCCAGTGACCAATCCCAGCGGTCCACCCTGAACATCCCTGCATGTCTATGCTGCTGTAGCCCGCTTCTTACATAACTACAGACCACAGCGCTTTCTTTTGCCTAATTTATAACGATTAGGAGGAAGTAGACGCGCTGCAGTTTCATCAGGACTGAAATAGATTTCTGTCCTGCAGCATGGTGCATATGTTAATGCAATCATCGCATTCGGCAGTGTGAAAAAAATCGCGCGAGTGTTTGTGTGCGCGCGTGTCGGTGGGAGGCTGCTCTCGCGGTGTGTGAAGCAGCTGTATAAATGTTGCTCTCTGCTGGGACTCTGTACTGAAACCACAGGAGGCTTCATTCTGACTGTAATGACTGTAAAACCACTCAGCTTATCTCCACACGCACAGGCTGGATGTCCAGAAGTGTCCAGACAGCATTGCTAATGAGTGAATTCAGCTACTTTAAGGTGCTCCTGTTGCTGATACAGGTGCACACACAGCGTGTATAAGCTTCTTAGAAAAGCATTCACCAATGCAATGGGACGCTCTGGAGGAGCCGCACATGAGCCTAAGGTCACCATGCCCAGTGCTAAGCGTGGGCTAGAGGGGTATAAAGCCCCCCAGTATTAAGCTGTGTGGTTCTCTGGATTTTTGAAGCTCCGTCCCAGTACCTTTGGGATGAGTTGGGGTGTCCAGAACAGATCATCCAACATCAGTACCTGACCACACTAATGCTCTTGTGGCTGAATGCAATCAAATCCTCACAGCAATGTTCCAACATCTAGTGTAGGGCCTGACCAGATGAGTAGAGGCTGCTACTGCAGCAAAGGGGGACAAACTCCCTATTAATACTCTTCATTTAAGAAGAAATGCTGGATGAGCTGGTGTCTGTAAACTTTTGGCATTAAGTAGAAGTTATTCATTTTACAGGAAAAATGCAAATATATTAGGCAGAAATTATACTTTATATTATTTATTATAAAGCCTCATTGCCTAAACATAATTCTAACTTTTTGGAAAACTTGCTTTCAGTTTTTGCAGAAATCTGCAGGGATGTTTATCCACACCTCCAAAGTTCAGTCTTAGAGGTTGGTTGTATTTTCTGCTTTTAAATTTCGACCGAAAAAAAATATTGGCTAGACTGAATCTACAGGCTCTCAGGTGGCACTACGTTAAAAACAGACACGATTCTGTAGTGGAAATCACTGCATGGGCTCAGGAACACTTCCGAAAACCACTGTCTGTGAACACAGTTCATCACTGCATCCACAAATGCAAATTAAAAGTCTACCATGCAAAGAAGAAATCATATATAAACAGGATCCAGCAACGCCGTTGCCTTCTCTGGGCCTGAGGTCATTTAAGATGGACTGAAGTGAAGTGGAAGATTGTCGAGTTGTCCAGTGAATTCAAATTTGAAATTCTATTTGGAGATTGTGGCCGCTGCGTCCTCCAGGCTAAAGAGGAGAGGGACCACTCAGCTTGTTATCAGTGCACGGTTCAAAAGCCAGTATTCATGATGGTATAGGGGGGCATTAGTGCACATGGAATGGATGACTTGCACATATGTGAAGTACCATTAATGCTGAACGGTACATACAATTGTTAGGGAAACATATGCTGCCATCCAGACAACGTCTTTTTAGGGAAGGCCATGCTTGTTTCAGCAAGACAATGTCAAACCACATTCTGCATCCTAATTTACTCTTCAGTGTTGACACTTTTGAGACTATTTGTAAAAGATCACTCATCTCCACTAAATTCCACAAAGTCCTACAGGAATCTCAATCTCAGGACGAAAGCGTGCATCCAGGAATCCGGGCAGATGATCTCTCTGTCCGTGGGACGTTTGTGTCCATATTGTACAGCCCTGCTATGCGGTTATACAGTCACATCTCCAGTTAGACAGGGAATTGTGCTGTGTATGATTGAGTTATTTAGGACGAGTGCTGCCTATGTGAAGCTCAGACTCACCCTGTTTTGTGTGACAATGAAAGAGATCCTAATTGTTCATGAGTGGCTGGTTAGCTGTAAAATGAAGATTAATCTCATAATTCATATTTACATATACACTCATTGGCAACTTTATTAGAAGCACCTACCTTGTATGTCCACTCACTGGCCACTTTATTAGAAACACCTACCTTGTACTTCCACTCACTGGCCACTTTATTAGAAACACCTACCTTGTACTTCCACTCACTGGCCACTTTATTAGAAACACGAACCTTGTATGTCCACTCACTGGCCACTTTATTACCACGCTTACCATGTACTTCCACTTACTGGCCACTTTATCAGAAACACCTATCTTGTCCTTCCACTCAGTGGCCACTTTATCAGAAACACCTACCTTGTATGTCCACTCACTGGCCACTTTATTACCACGCTTACCATGTACTTCCACTTACTGGTCACTTTATTAGAAACACCTACCTTGTGTTTTACTTTATGGGAAATTTAATGCAGAACTGCTGCCAGTTGCCCAAACTTGAGTGAATCTGATAGAATGTAATTATGTGTAAAGTGTGTATTTATATAAGAACATTCTCTGTCATTCTCCCTCATCCACACGTATGAGGAAAAGAAATGCATTTCACATTTCTCCATGTGGATGGCTCATAAACTGAGTGTGCATT